>NW_027040803.1:0-600000 GCF_037179485.1 Ochlerotatus camptorhynchus | reverse complement strand
AAAGTGTACCAAAAGTGCTTCTGAACGTGCTTCGCAGTTGGGTGTGGTGAAATTCGTGCATTCCCGGTTGATTTTGGAAATCCGTATCACAAAATTACCCACCGATTCCTTTTTTTTTGCCGTTCACCGACGACGGGTGTGCTTTCGCGAGAGTGACGTTTGTTTTTTTTTTGTAACTAGCGTAAGTGTGCCTGCGATTTGCATTGAGTGTCGGAGCTTGTGAGTGAGCTGAAGGATGTCTCGCTGGATACGCCCAAGACTGGACGGGCGGTAGCTGGTGGCCGTGAACGGTTCCTGGGGAAAGCACTAGATGCAACCCTACTCCCAGATGACCATGGCAATACAGGAAGTATTACAACAAAGGTAATTGCTATTAGATATTTTGCAAACAGTGACAGATAGCGGAAATGAAGAACCAGTGGAGGTGCTGGGCAAAGGTGTTTATCCTAGACAAATGGTAAGATACAAATTCACTGTTGTCGTTCTTGTAGGCGCCGTCGTAGTCGTAGACAGTACCGTTAGTATATTTAAAATTAACCATCAACCGCTGAAAATATGAATTATCGCGTATTTCTGTTGTTCATTACATTCCAAGTGGAATTCGAGAACGTAATTTCATTTGAATAGCTGTTTAACCAGGTCTTAAACAATCGTCACGTCGGTCATAGCTTGTTATGATTGTCTGAACCATGCGTAAAGAGAAAATCGAAACATTGAACGTCGCGTGAAAGTGGATCTTAATGAAGGCCTAAGTACTCTTTCGTAGTTTTTAGTTTTAGGATTTCAAAGATCGTCGGTTGCACTGGTTTGCCTACTGAACAGAAAAACGCGGTCCCAGGTCATTTCATATTAAAAATGTATGGTAAGATCGCTTGTTTATCGTGTATTTTGTAAAACTTTTCGTTGTCGTTGGTGCCGGGTTTGAATAGTGATAAAATCTTGAGTAACGCTATAATGTGATATGAGGAACTCGGTGGCTTTAGAGCAACCGGTTTTGCTTACTGAGCAGAACATCATGAGTCTAATCTCAAGCACATCCACATTTAAGATTCGTCAATCGTTTTATTTGTTAACATGACTACATGGTAATAACAGCAACTCGATGATTACAAATGAGCTCGTCTGCCTAGTGGCAAACGTTTTTGCTTACTAAGCAGAAGACCGTGGGTTCAATCTCAAGCTCCTTCGCGTGATATGATGGTTAGGACATCAATTCAGCTTATCGTTTACCAAAACGAACCCTGCTGCAAACCCAACCCTATTACCCAATATCCCAGTGATTTCTCGTGGAAGTGCAGAGGTGTTCTCGGCTTCCATCAAAGCGAGTGTCACATTAACAAATTCCTACCCCTTCCTTTCTTGGCCTGTGTTCAAGCGCGGCCGGCGCTGGTATTGCCTAGTTTGAGATCACCAGTTTTTACACATTGAGGATGATTGCTAGTCCCAAGCATCGTCTATTGGTTCTCTGTGTAACTACAGCTGGTCTGGCAATAACAGAGTAGCAACCGTGGGCGGTCAATCATGCTCATGCTCTACTGTGGTCTTTTATAGTTGATGACCTTCTCAAAAACTTAGAAGCACAGGGCTTCGAGATTATAGGCTTCGCAGATGATATAGTCATATTAGTGCGTGGAAAATATGGCTATGCCATTTCAAATAGAATGCAAATTGCTTGAAATTATGTTTCATCGTGGTGCACTAGCGAAGGATTGAATATTAATCCATCTAAAACAACTGTTGTACCAGTCATAAGAAAAAAAAAAATGTCCTTAAATTATATTATACTGAAAAGAATAATTTTAAACTTCCAAACACAGTCAAGTATCCAGGAGTTACTCATGACAGCAAACTAAATTGGAATTCGCATCTAGAGTAAGTCATCAGCAAAGCAACAAATGCTCTTTGGATAAGTAAAAAAAAAAAACTTTTGGTAGGAAATTGGGACTAAAACCTAAAATGAGCCACTGGATTTATTTGACGATTGTAAGACCCAGAATAACTTATGCATGATTGGTTTGGTGGCCTAAAACCAATTAAAAATCAGCTCAGAAGAAGCTGGAGAGGCTGCAAAGACTAGCAACTCTCCCAATAACTGATGCAATGAGTAGCACACCAAGTATGGCACTAGATGCTCTACTTTATCTGCTTCCGTTGCATCAATTTATTCGATTAGAAGCCGAAAGTGCATTAAGGATTCGACGGTCACCGCACTTACTTGAAGGTGATCTTAGAGGACATATGAGCATCCTAAAAATGTTCAATATGGATTCTCTTGTGATACAAAATGAAGATTGATTGAAGAAAAAATATCACTTCGATCATCTTAACAATGTAGCAGATGCGGATCGCGATTTGTGGGACAATGGGGAACCAAACATTCGTCCAGGATCAATTGTCTTTTACTTTTATACAGGCGGCTGCAGGCGTGTAGGAGCAGGGGTAACAGGTCCAGGAATAAATATCTCAATATCTATTGGCTACTGGCCTACTGGCCTACCATGTGCCAAGCAGAAGTCCAAACAATTCTCGAATGTTCTAAAATTTGCTTGCGTAGAACTTATAGACATTCGAATATCTGCATTATGTCTGATAGTCAAGCAGCACTAAATGCTTTGTAATTCTAAACTTGTATAGGAATGAGCAATGTCACTCCAAAAATTGACCTGCAAAAACCAAGTGAACCTATTTTGGGTTCCTGGACACTGCGGGATTCAAGGGAATGAGAAAGCCGACACACTAGCTAGGCTTGGATCATCTCAACAATTTATAGGACCAGAACCATTCTGTGGAGTTTCTGCTTGCTCTCTTAGAATGGAGTTCAAGAAAGGGGAAACAATGAAAGTGGAGACAAATTGGAACAACACTCTCATTGCTAAATAGGCAGTCGAAACGGTTTATTAATCCGACCATTTCAATGACTAGCAAAATTTTTGATCTATCGAAGAAAGATCTCAGTATGTACACTGGTTTAAAAACAGGACACTGTCCATGTAAATATCACTTGAAGCTAATAGGAAAACTTCAAGAGGACATGTGTCAATTATGTGGCATAGAAAAAGAAGACTCTGAACACCTGCTATGCTCTTGTGCAGCAATCTTCAATAAGAGGCGTATTTTTTTTCTGGATAAGGGGCTGACAGAACCCCTTTGATATTTGGAATTCAGTTCCCAGCCAAGTAGTGCAATTCATTCGAAATGTAATACCTGACTGGGAAAATGCATTCGGTCAGTCTATGTCGGTCGCTTCATAAAATGGTGATACGACAGGCTGATAAAGCATTATTAAAACGGGGAATATATCACAATAGATCAAAGTACTGGTCACAGTGATCAAAATACCCAACACGGAAAAAAATAAGCTAATATGCACACTTGAAATTATTACCTACTTCGATAATTTTTTACCTAACTTTCAACGTTCGGTAAAACGTTGACCCTTTTTTCAAAAGCTGTTTCACTACATTTTAATTTCAAAACACTGTCAGTCTTGTTGACATAATCGAGTCTTGCCATTGCACAATGCGCCAGGAATGAAATATAGCATTTTAAAAATTATAATGCTCTGGGATTGAGTTGACGTCTTGAGTAAAGTTTCTTTGATTAATTAGGACTGCAATTTGGAGGATAAAATTAGTTCAGGTTTGGGCCGCAAAAATGGCGCAGCGAAAAAAACTTTTTTATTTCGCAAGATAAAGGCTTCGGCGAAGTTGCAGAACGTAGAATTTTATAAAAAGTTTCCCAGGACATAAAAGATGTACATCTTCAAACAACTGGGATATATGAAGTTTTATAAAATTCGCCTGAAATCCACGTTTTTGGTTTTATATTTTAAACTATCGTTCAAAAGAATACTTTTATATTTTTTTCTCGATCCGTATTGATCAACCCAATCTTTTCCAGATCAATGCTACAATTTTTAGAGTACTGAAATATATATCACACTAAATTTGTGAAAATGTAAATTCCAACGTGAATTTCAAGAAAGTTTAAAAAAATTTGAGCCTCTCTTTCCTAGCACTGATTCAAAGAATAAATGGGATAAACATTGAGCTGTCCATAGTTGGGCGTTGCTGGTGGTACTAGCACAACATTTTATGTGAGTATCCAAGTAACCATATAATCACACAATGACTTTAAATGTAGGTTCAGAGTGAGACAATGTCACTGAGATACAATATGGTTAGTTGGGTATCACATAAAAGGTACAATAGGTGTTAAAGGCTGACTAAAAGTAAATTGGTACGCCCCTCGCGCGCCGCTAGCACGCCTCTAGTGTTGGGAATCGAAAATCTTTGACAGTGGTTTGTTTACACTTCTATAGAGAACAACTGGTGCAAGTTAGATCAAAGTAGTCGATCGCGTTCAGAAACAACGTCAAATGGAACTCGAAAGAAGAAGAAATATTGTGGAAAATCCGGAGTGGTCCGGTTCCAAGCCGGCTAAAGTGCTGAAGATGCCGAAAACAATTGTTTTCGAGTGCTCACAACCTACAAGGAAACCCTGAGTGTGGAAAGGAATCATTGGCCTACGAAAAAACTGGAGCCAGCGATCTTCAGATGCGCAGCAAGGTGTTGAGGTGTGTTAAAACCAACCCCGGTCTTTCGATCCGAGATGTGGCCAACGCCAACTTTCAAACGTTGCGGAACATCCTTTCCAGGGAAGGATACTAGTCGTACAAAGCCAGTAAACATCCGAACCGGCACATGAAGCAGAATTCCATGGCCAAAAAGCGTGCAAGGCTCTTGTACGACCGTGTTTTGACGAAACACAAGGGCTGCACTTTGATCGATGACGAAACATACGTCAAACTCGAAGCAGTTTCCCGGTCAAAAGTTTTACATCGCGACTGGACGTGGATATGTGCCGGGAATATTCAACTTCGTGTTTGCCGACAAGTTCGCGAAGAAGGCCATGATTTAGCAAGCGATTTGCAGCTGTGGCCTGAAAACGGAACCATTCGTTACTTCCTCGACGATGACATCCCAAGTTTACATCGAAGAATACCTGAAAAAAGCGTGTATTGCCAGCAAAGACATCTTTTGGCCCGATTTGGCCAGCTGCCACTACTCCAAGGCGGTTCTGGAGTCGTATGTTGCCAGCAAGATCGATTTTTTCCCTCAAACTAATTAATCCTCCGAATTGCCCCGAATTTCAACCAATCGAAAAATACTGGGCTATTTCAAAGCAGCGACTTCGACGAAGCGGCGGGGCAGTCAAGGACATCCAGTAAATGCGGGCAAAATGGAAGAAATGCGCTGATTCCATGTCCGTTTCCACTGTGCGGGCGCTGATGGGCGCCATCAAGAGGAAGGTTCGAGATTTCGTTCGAACTGGACTACTGTAACCATATAATGCTGTAACTTTAAAGTATTAAGGGGGGAGTACACTTTGATTTTGATTTTCTTTTTGTTCCTTGGGATGTATACTTTAATGTAGAAAAGACTCCAAGTCCGCCAGAATATTCCTTACCGCTTTACGAAGCGATTTCCTAAAACATGTACCGGCGCGCTGAGAGAGAGATTTATCTTTAAACGCGTTTATCTCGAAACGGGGTTTTTCAAACTGGCGTGGGAAATAACTCTAACCAGTTATCATCTAATCATCGCCTAGGTTTTCTTGTTCAGAATTAAATTCTGCTTAGAAATACGTATCCACATTTTCGATTTTGTCAAAAATGGATTTTTAATCCACGATTTTGTAAGCATTTTTAGGGTGAAAAAAAGGACTTTTTTTATACTAAGGCCACAACTTTTGAAAAAAATAATTAAAAAAAATCGGAATACGTATTTCTAACCCAAATTTCATTACTAATCAGGATTTTTGTTCGATTTATGTTCCAGGATCACATGGAAAGGAGTATTTTCCCACGCCGTTTTCCGACTTCCGCGCGACCTGGTGCACCGGCCACGGGGAGACGTCAATCGAGTTCAAAAAATACAAATTGTAGTTTGAAGGATGGCTTATAAATGGGTTACACCATATTTGCCCTCCCTAAGTGTTTTATTGCTTAAAAAAATTAACGAAAATGCCTTACTTTTTGGACGTTCAAAGTGTACTACCCCCTTAATAAAAGTACTGTAAAGCAATCATTAATGGACTTTTTAAACTTATTGAATCACGAATTACAAATCTTTTTGTGCGTACCATTTAACTTTTAATCAGCCTTAATTGACAATAATCATAACTAGATTAAATGCAAATTTATATGATAGGTAACTGAATCAACGATACTTAAACATGCGTATTCAATCTCGACGACTTCTAATCCTGCATATCAACAACTTTGACTCTACTTTCTCTACTTTCGGTAGATTTCAATTGACTCGCATATTTTTGTAGACGTTATGCTCGATTATTTGATTATTATTTTAATATTATGATATATCAAAAATTTGGGATGACGGCACCCAATTGAAGCGATTTGGATAGGAAGAGTGAAGATGTCAACGCCCTGTTGCTAACATTTCGTGGATAAAGAGCGGGCTATTCTTTCCATTTATTGGGGCATCTTACTGTTGGATGGCTCGTTTTCTGACCAATTGGGTTGTTGAATGAATAGACGAATTGCCTATCAATCCATCCATTCGTTTTAAGCCTTTTCATACAGCATTTGCTGATGACAATCAGAGGTTATTAAGCTTGTTCAAGTTCAACAGTGAGGAGAGCCTACAGCCATTGGACTAGTTTCCATGCTACAATGAGTGGTAGACCACTATCATCATCACCAAGAAGTATTTGAATATAAAACATTATATTATTATATGACTGAAAGCTGGGAAGGTGAGGGACCACCAGGGCACTCAATAGAAGAGAAATGGATAGGGAGAGTTGGAATGCCAACTCCCTGAATAGAGGGTGGGTTCTTTTACCCACTCATTGGGGCATCCTCCTGTTGGATGGCTTGTTTTTTACCCGTTGTATGATTCTGCTGTTGGAAAGAGATTCTCAATCATCCCGGAGATACACGTGGGCGATATCGCCCACGGATCTACCCAATCCGTTTTTGGCCCTTCATACAATGCACAGTGGGAAAAATTCGACATAAACGGAGCAAAATTCATTTTCTCTCATCAGCGCTGATTTAACCTTTGCAAATATAATCATTCCTATGGGAAAAAAAGTCTCAGGAATCCAGTGGAAATAGTTTCGTCCTGTGCAGAATAGGGCAAGTTGGGGTTTTTGGAGATTTTTACTCAAGTTTCTTAAAATTTTGTATAAATGACTTAAACAATACCTTATTGTGGTTAATGGGTAATAAGCTGATGTCAGCACAAAATGAGACCATTACCATTAAATTCCTCACACATGTTTACATGGGGAAAGTGCCCGAACGATCAAAATAACAGGCGTTAATCGTATTAAAGTATGGCATGACTTGTTTTCTTCAGTAAAAGGAGTAAATTGGGCAAAATATGTAATTTAATGAAATTTTCTCAAGATGAAACCATCACCATTCGATTCCTCAGTCATTTTTACAGTAATACAGTACACGAGGGTATAGTACGACAGGCACTAACGCGTATAACCGTGTAACACTACTCATTAACTTCATAAATAGGGGATAATTAGGGAAAAAAATGGCTCCATACATCAACTTACCTTTCGATGCAATCTAAAAGGTAATTTTTTGGATCAGTAAGGTGTTTCCTTCAAAAAGGACTATTAGTGGATAGGTTTTCTTATCACTGACTACTGTCGTTTTAAAAAAAAAAATTAAAAAATAAGGCAATATGGGTAAAATTGACTAAAATGCTAAGTCTGAACAGACTGGTGATGTATGAAACCATTTTTAATAGATTTTCCAGATGTTTTTCTACAATAGTGACAATATTTCAAAGCGTATATTAACCAAAATGAGGTATTCTTTACGCCATTTATACAAAATTTTAAGAAATTTGAGTAAAATATCCCAAAATCCCCAAATTGCCCTATTCTGCACAGGATGAAACTATTTCCACTGGATTCCTGAGACTTTTTTGCATAAGAATGATTATATTTGCAAAGGTTAAATCAGTAAAGCCGTTGGTTCCCGATCCATGAGTTGACGGGTCGATATGTAGGGTTCAGGACGAGGGAGCTGCCTCTCTGGCATCGATAGCATTGGTACTAAGTGCGTAAAACATCATCAATAAGCAGTGTTGTATTTTTAACAATATCTCAACTATTTGTTACTTTTTATTAAATCTTACAAAAAGGTAAAACATTTAGAAGGCATCTGCAGTAAAAACATTCCATTCTGTGAAACAATCCGCTCGAAAAATATAAGTAAAGGTGGCGCAATGGCGTGTTCATTTAGATAAAACTGATAAATCCGGAGTGATTTGAGATTTGGGCGTAATTGAGTTTGTAAACAAACACGTAAATCACCGATTTCTCGTGAATAAAAGCTCAATCTCGAAAAGTAATAACACTATGAGGTAGAGGAATGATTCCTCTATAATTTGGTACAGTTTGTTTGTGAGGTTGAGCTTTTATTTAAGATAAATCAGCAATTGACCTGTTTGTTCACAAAACCAATTACGCCCGAAATCACTCCGCAAATATCAAATTTTTAACGATCCGGCCAATCTCAGATCCATAGGCCAACATTCGAACCATTTCTAATTGGTCTGATTGCTCAAAAAAAGATTTTCCATATTTTTAAATGTAGGCACACAGAACTGCATTGAGACTTACTTCCTGTGGAAGAGATTTTAATTGGTATGGAAAATTCACGGATTTAGGCCGTTTGGCCAAATTAGAAGACTTGTGTCATAACACTTGCTCCATCTTCAATACTAAGTTAGCTCTTAGCAGTTAGCCAAATGATCATTTTAGTTACTATCGAGAAACATGATCTAGAAAAAAAAACTTTGCTGGACTTAAACCTTGATGATGATGATAGATTTAGTTCAAAATTGACTCTCTAGTTTTAGCTAGTGCGCAAAGACACGATTGTTTTATTGACCATAAAAAATTCTAACCTCGTGATACTGACCATATAGAAGGTTGCTCTCTTTAGCAATTGATTATTACGTTCGGAATTATCTCACACGACAGCGTTAGGGTTCTTGTGAACTTCCTTTGTATGCATCGAAAGTTTGGCTGTATATAAATATTCTCTACATTCGGCAATGTTGTTCAGGACACCACTAATTCGAACCACTTTGCGCTAACCCCTCATTTTTTTCACCATTGGTAATTCATCCCTGATTATCAAATATTTCCGTTTCACACTGCACTGCATTCAACAAAACGCACCAACGATCCGAACCCTCCTGGAAATTTCTGAACCACCAGGACAGGCAAACGGGCGAGTCCCACGACCTCTTATGCCAGTCGATGTTACCGGACACCTTCACGGAAATCGCATTCGTAATGGTCTGGCAACAAGAAATAAATAAGGAACAAAAACGATACTTCTGTGTGATCGTAAAAAGAAAAGGAATGAAACAAAGGAATTCCGTCGAGGGGTGCTGGAATGACGATACAGGTATGGTTTTGCATCTGCCGACGAGCAGGTATGTGATTATGCGATTCAGACTATCAAGCGAGACATAATCGCTTCCGGTCAGTCGTATCGAAATGCTTAATTTTTGAATTTTGTTTATTTGGATTTTGAAAAATTCATTCTAAATTAAAAATGCATGCTGGTTTTGATAAGCAAATTGGTTATTGTTGCTCTCGATTTGAATTTCCAAGTCTAATAAAGAAGTAACATTTCAGCAGTAATTTTCTCGACAATGATTGTTTGTAACCCTTGACAAATTAAATCTCGCCGTTAGATAGCAGCTAATATAATTGAAGTCTTCTACCGCATCACACGAATGGGTGACATTGCCCACCCAAGCGTATCATTCAAAAATTGCGATAGCCGTCTCGCACGATGACCATTTTCGTCGTCAGATTTTCCCCACCCATTTGGACGTAGATAACAATCGCGCTCCGACCGACGTGACGGCGTTACTTCTCTCACCATAACCTCGTCGTCTAAGTCTCGTAAATCTGGTTCACGACGATAGCCGGTGCGATGAACCTTCCGGGACATAACCACCAACAGTCCGCCGCCACTTACCTGCAAGAAACAAGAGAAACAGACAAAAAGCCGAGAATTACTATAAATGCACTAATTAATAAAAATTAAAAGCATAAATTATAACTTTTAGGAGATTTCCCGGACCGCTGTCCAAGTGCCCAATCTGCGCCCGTGGACGATTACATAAGATTACAGCTAAATGCGTCGAAGAATGTAGTCATAAATTCGGACGAAAGGGAAATTTGGATCACCACTTAGCAGCACAACTCTCTGCCCTGTTGTTTGGTTGCTAGCCCGATTGTTGTTCATTCCTCTCCCCAAACAAACCAAATTAGCCGCGATGTTAAATGACTCGAATGCTTTCGAACACTCGCTTCCAAGCACGACGGCAACGCCGCCATGCATCGGGGTGAAAATTATTAGAAGTGATGTAATAAAGCGATATTTTATGTAAAACCTTAAACGGTGCAAGTATGCGCGGGTTCTGAAAACTATGCGGGAAGAAGTTCGTTTATTTAATCCTCTTAGTCGTCGAAAGAAAAAACGAACACCAGAAGCCGTAAGGGCGCTCACATCGCGGTTCGGGTGCGGTCGTAAAATGAAAGCATTTATCCTACCATACCATACAGAGCCTGCGAATAACGGGATGGTACTAATAGAGTGTGAGGCGATAAAAAATATAAAGTTCTTTGGAAGCGCTGTACTAATTACGGACGTGTTGGCGGTGAGCGTCTTAAGGGCCTTGAAATTTATCGTGGGAAACCAACGGCCTCGGGATTTTCAGTTTTCGAAACGGCTCTGCTTTAAAGGTATGTTTCAATCAGATCAATTCTGGATGATATAGAAGGAGGTGAAGCGATTAGAAAAAGCATTTATTGGATAAATGTTTTGAATGTTTTAAATACCAAAAAGATCTTATTAGAATTAAACATAATATGTCGTCATTCAATCGAAGTATGAACATATTAGCTAATATTGATACAGTAAAACGGGGTATCTTTGATAATGCGGGTTATTTTGATAGTATAATATAATAACTAAATTTACCTTCTGCACTATTTTCTAATTGAAAACATTGGTTCCATTTTGTAGCTTAGAGTATAACCTTTGATAACGTATAGAGTTTTTATATAGTATGTGTTACATATTTCCAAATATTTGAAAAAAATAATTTTCTTGTTTTTCACTTGTTTGAAAAGGCACGCAAACAGTCCCTTATCAAACGTATTTCTAAAATAGCCATCACAAATTTAATACTGTCTTCTTATTGCTTATGATGTTTCTGATTAAATCCTTTTTCAAAGTTTCATACTTCCTGAGCTGGATTGTTTGAGTTTCACGCATATTTTTTCAACATTAATCTAGTACTGTCAAAGTAACCCCAAAACAAAACAAAAATGCAATAATTTCTGTTAAACATATTGCTAACGAATTGACTCTAGGATCCTCAGTACTAGAGGGTCCGATTCGGGAAATCCCGGGGATTTTCCGGGATAGCCTAAATCCCGAATCCCGGGATTTTTACTCGAATCCCGGGATTTCCCGATTTTTTTTTCTTTTTCAATCTCTTATGCAAAAATATTCGAGATTGTGTTTACATCTCTGTGGTTAGTGAAAGAGAAAATAGGTGAAGAGAATCGATATAAACAGATAGAACCATTTTCAATATTCGTCGAGATTTCATCGTAATGTTCGTGCCACCAGACCTTATGTAAGCATCATTGGTGTGTGACAGGCTTGAAAACAAAAGGAATGAAAAAAAACACAACAATAGCATTCGCAAGCATAACGTCCCGTATTTCCGGTACAAATACTGATTCGCGTCGTAATTACACTCAAAGCAGGTAAAATAAATGTTTTTTTTTATCCTCAAAGCGTTGGTCTTACGCGATTTGTCTTAAATTAATTGCAGAAGCTATGGCGGACGTGTGGCAATATTTTAAGAAACTTCCCGACGAGCGCGCCCAGTGTTTGAAGTGTCCGCAAATTCTGTTATGCAAAGGTGCTTCAACTAGTGGTTTGTGGCGGCACCTAAAAAATAAGCATAATTTACCAAGTGCAGAACCAACTCCGGTACCGGAGAAGCAGCCTAAGTTGTCCGTTAATTCAACCGTGAAGCAATCGTCGTTGGATCCGTTTCTGAAACGAAGTTCACTTCGCGAGATTGTTGCACGTCTAGCTGCATTGGACGGGATATCGATTGCTGCCATTACAAAGAGCAAGTTTATTCGAGAGTCAGTGTCAGCTAGAGGATTTAAACTGCCAACATCAGAATCCACGATAATCAAACTCATCCATGAGTTCTACGATGAAATTAAAAATCAGACCAAGAAGGAATTTCACGACAGGATCGTTGAAAAAAAGGAGCTCGTCAGTCTTACAACAGATGAGTGGACCAGTTCTGCTAACAAGCGATACTTGAACATTAACGTCCATTTCGCAGATGTTACAACCTAGGATTGTCTCGGATTCACGGATCTTTCCCAGCAGAAAAGATTGCCCATGCTATCGAACAAGTTACCAAGGACTTCGGCATTGACATTGACTTCATTGAGCTTCGGTAATGGTAAAATTTGGGAAAATCGTGCCATATCCATATCCGAAATGTAGTTCGGATGTTTCGTCATTCACCGGTGAAAAACTCGGTGCTGCAAAATAAAGTTGTTGGAAGATTCAAGAAACCTCTTCAGCTTTTACTGGACGTAAAAACCAGATGGAATAGCACCGAAAAAATGCTGGATCGGTATATCAAATTACATGATTGTGTAGAGGAAGCACTCGAAGAGTTGGGAGAAAGTTCCTTTGTATCCAGTGAAGATTTTATTTCGGTCAGATCCCTCTTTGAAGCTTTGCAGCCAATACGTTGTTGACGGCGGAAGGTAGTCTGAGCTTTTTGTTATCAAAACTTAAGAGTATGGGCAACCCTATTTCAACGAAACTCTACGAGGCGGTTCTGAAGAGAATCAATGAGAGACGAAACATCAAATTGGTTTCACTTCTAAAATTTCTTCAGAACAGCCTTACCTCAACATCATCTGTTGAGTTACCTGTGATTTCACGCAACCAGCTGTTCAAGTTCGTCAAAGAAGAATGTACTCGTTTTTTCACATGTACTTCCGACGACCAACATGAAGCAATGGTGGATGACACGAGTAAGAACCAACATCAATCTTTAAAGGACGAGTTGGAAACCATTTTCCAACAGCTTACTGGATCTAGTAGCATGCCAACGACAGAAAAATTCGATCGCGGAAACATTGCTCAAAAGGTCATTCAAAATGAGATTTCTCTTTACGAGTTGACCGGAGACCTAACAGCTAGTCTGAAAATCTTGTTAACTGCTCTCAAATCCATCAAGCCAACTTCAACGGATAGCGAGAGAGCTTTTTCGGATTCGGCGAACATCTGTTCCAAAAGGAGATCATCACTGTCAGATGCAAGTATCCATGAACTTTGCTTCTTGAAATCTTATTTTAAGAGGAGCAACTGATTATAACATGTTTGAGTCTATATTCATTCATTCATTTACTCATTCTTAAGTTTTAAAGTTGAATAAAAGCGTTAACTTTTGGAAAATAATGTTTTTTTTTAAAGCATATCAAAATTTCCCGGGATTTCCAATAACGGCCTTACGGTCATCGGGAAGGGAAAGGAATGTTATTTGGACACCCGTTGTTACTATAGACCGAGTATACCTCTACATCTCCACGGTTGTCACGGGAAGGACGTTTTTGTTAGTGGGAATTAGATCTGGATTTACATTGGAAAGTGATGCGGTCTTTTCAAACCTGGTAAGCAAATAACGCGACCCTATCAAATAAGTAATGTAAAGGGGCTTGAGTTCTAACCCACAATTTTCTGCTCAGTAAGCAAAAACGGTCTCTCTAAAGCCACAGTGCCCCTTACATCACAACAAGCTATGACCGACGATCGTTCATTATCAGTTTCAAGAAGCTATTAACATGATATGACAGGAAATGGCTCAAGTGTACGTCATATGTATTACTTTTCCGGATCGTTCCGCAAGTTCTATTATTCACGATTTTCTATAATGGGTCAACTGCTTGATGCTTGAGTTCTAACTCATGGTCTTATGCTCAATAAGCAAAAAGGGTTGCTCTATAGCCACCGTGCGCCGTACATTACCACAATCTACGACCGACTTAACAAAAAGCTATTCAAATGAAGTGACTTAGTGTTTTTCAAACTATACCACTCATACACCCTTTCCGGAATTCCAAACTCAACATACGCATCTAATCGCAAAAACCAATCAAGATCAGTGATAACAAATTTATAAGCATGTATCTCAACTGGAACAAACCAGCCACAATCGATGTCCAATGGGGTGGCTTCACACATTTTGAATTCAAACTGCACCACCTCTGCACTCCCTTGGTTCAAAAATTGCTGCAAACGACCCGGATCTCATCCAGTTCCACGACGAAAAGATTAATTTTGTTACTGACAATTGACTTGTATAGTAACCAAAGACTCTTAAACAAATACCACATTTTTTAATAGTGTACACATGGCTCTCATGTGTGAAATTCTTTCCAAAACATACAAATTATCCATTTCCTACTTGCTCTCTGTGTCCTAGTTTTTATGACACAGATTACGCATACCTTAACTGTGACCTCACAGTCAGCAGTAAAACCTTTTCCTCTTTCCTTATTTTGAAATTCTCATGTGCGCTAACAACAAAACCTATTTTACAAACATAGCTACTCTGTAAACTTTCCTTTCAGGTCTTTAGTTATAGTAAATTAATTCCCAGTTAAGACACCATTGGCGACTAACGTCAATCATAATATTCGAAGCCGGTTCTGCCACACTTGGTATCCATTGAAGATGACTCTTAGCTCGACTCGCCGTGTATGGTCAAAATTTTGCAGTACTGTTTTTCACCAGGTCAAGAAAACATTTCGACTATAGACTAATCTGTTAAAATAGCATATCTATGTATATATACCACAAGTAACAATTCAGTAACCATTTAGCATCCACTCTGATTTATTATGGTTTTATAACGGCAATGAATAATCTATTTAATTTAAATATAGCATTTCAAAGTGTAAAACATTCCTGCTTATTAATTCAGCTTTTTGCTGTTTTAAAAACCTTTTATAGTCTGGCAAGAAAGTCAAAAACTGTCTTGTTTTAAAAATAAATTTAAAACAGTTATCAATCCCTCCTTAAAACTGTTCTGTAATTTAAGCATAAACGTCATTAGCAATTGTTTATTAATGTCATGATAAAATACTTTATAAACGTGTTCTATCATTATAAAAGCAACCATAAAACCATTAGGTTTTGCATTAGAGCAAAAGGCATTTATTGTTGCTTTATAGGCTTTTAAAGTGCATCATTAACTCCCCAATTACTCTGTTCAAAAATTGAGCTGAAAAGATGGTTCCTCATAGTTAATAAATGCCAAATTTATAACAAGGAAATCTCGAAGGATAGGCGAAGAAGGATGAAAAAATCAAGTCAATTTCAGATAAATTTACTTCTTTAGAAGAACCCCAGCACACCACCAACGACTGACCATCTGTCGGAGAAGAGTAAAGTGAGCGGGGCCCTCGAACTCATGAAACATTGTCGAAAGTTGAAAAACATACCAGCCTTCTCCAGATCTTGCGATGACAATCGGAATAACAACCGACAGCAAACCACTGAAACTGTTAGTTAGCGGAGATTAGCTGGTTTCCGATCCAAAGCAGCGATTTTATTCGGCGAAAGAATCAACTCTTTGAAAATTTCATTCAAGCGTACATCCCTGCATCATTGGATGGTGCACTTCTGTAACCATCCGGAAGAAGGGGATCTTTTTCGGGAACGATTGCGCTTCCAGCAGTTCAAAATGCGTAATGTTGTAAAACAGTATCGCAAACTATCTGAGTAACTGCTCCCAATCCATCGGGAGAAAACCGCCTGGAGGAATCCTGGATCTCACAGCGCAACTATCGAAAGATAAACAAACTTTGACGTTTAACTTTTTGCAGGCAACTTTGCCTCCATACATGCTGCCATAAATCTGAACGGGTTAGGATCAAGCAAAATAGCTTTAGATAAATACAATTCAGCCTGCAAGTTTTCTTCATAAAAGCCATTTTAAAACGTTATTAATTTGTTAAGGAATTCTTGAAAGCAAAACAACTTTTTCACAAATGACCCATGAAAATCAACTTTTATGCCACCGCCATGTTACACTTAGTTTGCTTGTTTTTTACAATCTTCGATTTTCAACAAATATTTTAGTAAATTCAGCAATAAGCAAACATTTAAATGCGAGAATAATAAAAAAAAAAACTCGGCTTAGCTCGATCTTAAGAAAATTGTTTTTTTTTTTTCAATGTTAAATAATTAGTCAAATCGACGTTTTACGAGGGTGGACTTAATTTTTTCGATGTTTTCACGTACATTTCACATAAAATTTAATATGGCACTTAAAACTAGGCCCTTTAATGAGAACTATTGTAATAAATTTGGATATTCAACAAGATTTTTATACCATCAGTTTCTATTTTAATTATTTTGATAATGATTGATGCTTTCCTAGTGGATTTAGCTTGCGGTTAGGGGAAATGGCTCGAAAAGAGTTTTTATTGTTGCTAAATAGCTTTTATTGTAGCTTTCAAATGGTTCTCAATGCGTTCGTCATACAACGTTTTGCAGTAAATCAATCTTGAAGAGCTTCGAGAATACACCCTTCAGAACCTTCTCCAGGGTGGGCCAACTAGACATATTCTAGTCTTAATGAGGTTTGGGTGGATGCATTAATGACAAAATAGCCTTGACCAGGGTTTTATGAATGTTGTTTTATAGTTGCTGTGTAGTATTTCATAAAACATAAAATGTTACTTGATACATTAAATACATACTTCACTACCTCTTCTTGTAGCTTACAAATTCTATTTATCATTATACCATCTCATGATTTCATAATTGCGAAAAACATTTTTTTATAGCAAGTGAGTGGAAGTAACACTGATTTCCACTTATGTATTTTTCAAAAACTCATTACTTGCAAACCGATGAAAGTAACAAAATTGTGCCTGAAAAAAGGTTGCAGATAATCAATTGGGCTTTGTAGGAGAAATATAAACGGAAATAAATTTTCATCTTATCAAAAAATCCAGAACAAAATAAACAATTAAAATTGCCAAACAACAAACGGAATTTTTTAAGGAAAAATAAAAGAAAATGTTTTAGGATGCAGTAACATAAAATAAAAAAGTTTCCTGAAGAAAAACTTGTCGTTTTTTATTCTGACTTAAAGTTTATGTATAGATTAGCACATTCTTTAGTCGAAACAAATTTAATCTAATTTTGTATGACCATAGTTTGGACGCTTTACAAAACAGCCCAAGTAACAAGTTAAGATTTATCATACTCCTGTAGACCATGATTTGGACCATACTTCAATGGTTTAAAACCACGATAAAATCTGGGGTAGCGTCCGAGACACTACTGCATTATTGCTGCTCCATTCAGCCAAAATTTCAAAATAATTACATAAAGCATGATCTCGATTTTCGCATCACGAAATTTTGAAGTTTCTGAAGGTATTTAATTTTTTTTATAATAGTAATGGTGCATTTCCCGAAATGGCACCACTGATATGGAATATTTATTAATAACGTTAAATCGTTAATTCAAATATTACACGTCTAAAAATATATCGATCTTTTTTGACAATTATGATCGCCCACATGAGATTTGAACTCTTGATCATTCGCTTGATAAGCATGGATGCTAACCACAACCAGGCATACCTGTTACAAAATTAAATGGAACACTGATCCCACTATCGATCACAATCTGAAAAACTAACACCTTGTAAACAAGCTCCCTGAACTGAGGTGAGGTTAAATCTTTCCGCGCAATGATCTATTCCAAGTTCAACTCGATAGGCGTTTCTGTGTGTGTTACAAACAAAGCTAGCAAAATTAAACGTAATCCGTTGAGCTCACGCACCAACAAAACATTCGCATAAGCACGCAATGTAGCAACTGCTTAAAAAAAAAATCAAAATTCACAATTGAAAGTCACAGTCTCGGAACCCAGGTACTAGAAAATATCTCAGTCATACTAAAATTTGATCATGATACCAAAAAGTAAAATGGATTAGCATGACTTCTTCTTCCTCCTCGCATTTCAAGCTTATTGCTTATCGCATATTAGCTTATTGCGTGCTCTTAACTTAGTGTTCTAGATGCACTTCCACAATTATTAATTGAGAACTTTCGATTCCTGTACCATTTTTGCATTAGTATAATTGTATGACAAGTACAATTATACTCTATGCCCAGGGAAATCGAAAAATACCTAGACCGGACCGGGAATCAATCGTGCTTTGTAAATGCGCCTTTAAAGACTGAGCTAAGGGAGGCCGCCCTTTGGGATTAGCAATATAAAATTGAGCAATTACTGTATCAAATCAATAACAAAAAACTAAAGTAAAGTTCCTTGTTTCATATTCAAATATCAGAACTTGTATTTGTAATGGTATTACAGGGTGTCCATTCAAATTCCATTTTTCAATTCCCGGTTTTTTCCCGGTTTGAAAAAAACTCTACCTTAAACAAAAAAGGCCCCTATAGATATAATGATAAAATTTTGTCAGCAGAATTTCTCTACAATATGCAGGGCTGATAGTGAGTATTGTATACAATAGTATTGACTACAATAACGAAAAAAGGTGACCAAATAGTGACTAATAGTGACATTTATTGATCGGAAAGATATTAAAGATATGGATCTAATATGTCGTTGAATGCGATCCGCTTTGACAAATATTATAAATTCCCAAACCACCATGAACATTTACAAGCTTTTTTTTTAAATAAAGCATCTTATACATTTGTTTTCGTAACATCAGTAGTAAATGGATAATCAATAGTTTAATTTGTAACCTCCATTTCCTAACACAGTACTCATTTTTCTGCCACGATTTTTTGGAAACCGTTGAATAAGTTGCATTTAGAGTCAGATCGCGAGTTGGTTGAATTTCGGGATGTAAAAGATTGAACATAGAAATTTATTAGGAAATCTTGAAAAAAAAAATGAGGCGCAGAGAAAAATGTTTAACGCCTTGGACAAATTTGCCAATTTTAAGACAAGCAATTTTTAAGATCTCGAATATAGAAACTTCTGTAAAACTTCAAGCATAGAAAATTTTTCATATCTCTAGAACCTAGTACCATCACCAGTTTTATCGCATGATAAAACCCAAATCCTTACTTGAAGCATATTTTATTATTTCGCTTAACTGTTGACCCTAAAGAATACAGTATGTAATATGTAGTAAGGTCAAAATATGTTATTCTCAATTGGGGATTGGAATTGAGAAGAGAAATGCAAGGAAATTCCAATGATGATTTTTGAAAAAATCTTAAAAGAATCTTTACAGGATTCCAAGAAGATGATTTGAAAAAGCTTAGCAAAATGTCAAGGAAAGTATTTTTATTTATAGTAGTTTTCACACTCTCGGACCATTCGTGCTTCATCCGGGTAAGATTTGAACTCATGATTTTGGAGTGAGAGGTATGGATTCAGATCTTTATGTTTTACAGACTAACTTCGGTATTCAAAGATGTCCTAATCTTGGTATCTGGTTAGCACAAAGTGCAGTTTAATTTATCTATATGTCCGGTATCGAACATTTGTATGCCAAGCATGATCGGAGTTTGAAAGGAGTTTGAGACGGCATGAATCTGCTTCTCTATCTTGAAGTAGCTTCGTAACATGATATGTCTCGCTGAGCCTTTATACTAGAACTACTTCACTCGGAACACTGTAGCAAAAGAATTCAAGCAATGACACCTTATGCATTCCAATGACACCATATGAAATTCTATAAATTTAGCTATCTTAGTAGGAACAACGACAAAATCACCGTTTGATCCGGGCTCGAACAGATTGCGAGTGAGAGAAACGAATAATATGAAAGTTGTAAGCAAGAGAATATAATGATGTATGTGCTATAAAGTTGATTGATTCCAAGTAACATTACAAGTTTAAAGGTTTAAAAGATTCTTCAAGACCAAATTATGGCCTAACTACTAATATAAAATCAAAATTGTTTCTAGGGATGAGTGTACTTGATCTTTCCCGGTGCAATTTGGGTTTTCCCGCATTTTTCCCGGTTTTTTCCTGGTAAATCCGAATTTCTGGTTTTTTCCCGGATTTCCCGGTTTTCCCGGTTGGATGGACACCCTGGTATTCAGCATGCTATTTTTTGGTGTTATTTCTTGATATTTTACCTCAAGTGTCATGCTCATTAGGGTGGGTCAATATAACAAACCCCTACTCACCCACAGCTCTTTCGATTCTTAGTGAGGTCCTCACAACTGAGTAAAATTTGGATTTTGGATCTTTTGGATTTTCAGAAGATCTTAATAATTTGTATCTTCTGGATTTTCAGAAGATCTTAATAATTTGTAGTGGAAAATGTATGGGAAACGGAACAAAACTATTAATTTGCTACAGTTGTCATTCAAGAATTCAAACCTTTTTGACCTCTCCCAAAGTTCATCAGGTCAAAGTGAGATGAACCAGTTCAAAATCTCATAAAACCCGTTCTTGAAATTTCTATGATCATTGCAAGGGAATTCACAGGAACCGTAACTTACCAGCCAATACAATCCGGTCCCAATTAGAATTCGATCTAATCGGTTCGCATCCGCTTCAGCGCCGCCCCATTAAACGGATCAGCTCAGATCCGTATGAGTATCCGCACGATAAAACCCGTCGGCGCTTTATGTCTCAATTCTGTCTGTTTCTCTTTTCGCACTTGCCAAGGATAACTTCTCTCACTTGACTTTGCCCCTGCGATTCAACGCACCACACGCAGTCCAGTCCAGTCCAGTTTATGTGGCAGCAAAAAAAATGTATCAAATACCATGAAACACGGCTGACAACTTGGCACCAGGAGCAGACAGACAGTGGCTTCAGCTGAGCAACCGAACCAGATCTGCACCATTTTTGCTATATGAGATGCAAAGAGGCTAGTTGTAAAGTTTAAAAATTAATATGCCCCCAGGCGATAGACGACGACGACGACAACGACGACCGCAACGACAGCTGTGGAGAGCCATGGTCAAACAGGTGCCTTTCGAATTTTTAAAAGTGTGTGCGTGTGTGTGTTGTTCTGTGCTGTCACGGTGATAAACTAATTGATCCACTTAATTAGCGGTGATTTTTGTGTATTTGTTAGATTCTATGGGTGCGGTTTCCGTGGAGTACCAATTAGGTAACTAATCTTGGCGATTTTCCAGATCAATTTTATGTTGAAGGATGTGCGGTTCTTTGTTGCACTGAACTCATTTGATCGCTTTCATAATGAATAGTGACTCACAATGTATGATTGCGCTCTGACTCATCACCGAGAAATTCATCAATCGGAATGCGCAAGCCTTTAGAAAAACCTTTCTCCCTTTATTGAGGTCATCTCGCGTCCTCTTCTGCTCGTAAAGCTTACTGCAGCCAGGGAGCATAAGCGGTTATGCCATCACAATGCAACTTTCGCGCGATGAGTCACAATTATGCAGCGCTGGTAAAATGTTGCGTGACCACCCGGGCCCCGAGGATGCACATTTTCCTCCACTTAACTTCCGATTCGACGTTCAACGCTTCTCTTGGTCAAGCGTGCGCTCGCGGGGGTGCAAAGCAGTCAGTAAATCAGCAATGTAAGTGTAATATGTTGCAACTAAGTACCTACCAACGTACGACTACCACCAAGTCACTACTGGGTTACGAAAGCATCGACCGGTTGCTCATCCATCATTCGGATAGCTTTTCGCAAAAATCCAAAACAAACCCCCGCCCGACCGTTGACGCTGCCGGGGTTTGTTGGTTGGTTGGTTCGTTGGGTGGTGGCGTGCAATGGTAGCATAAAAGCAGTAACCTTACTATTGCATGCCATGTGGGGGTACATCCGTACTGAAACCAAAACAAAGCTAGGAGCCACTACCGTTGTCAGTAAAGTCTTCGACGGTGTCGTTCGGTTGGGTTTGTGTGTGCAACAACGGAATAGATTAATTTCCGACTTCACGGAGCGTGAAATAAAGTAAACTTTCCTGTACCGAGCTTGGCTTGTTGAAACCTACTTCTGTGGTAGAGAGCGCGCAGGTCAGTGGTTTTCCTGTGCAGTTAGATGCTTATGTAGGGCAAGGAACTTTTTTGTCGTTATTTTTTTGATGCGAAGAAAATAGGAAAACAAATGGAAGATTAATTACTATACTCTACGAAATTACCCTGTGCTGTCGTTGTATCAGAAGGATGCGGGTGGAGTCAATAAAGAGTTGAAAGTCTCGATTCAGTGGAATCGTGTAGTTTGTACAGTGCTTTCAAATTTTAGGCTGACAAAAACGGGAAACTGACACAATCGGGAAAAATCTCGCATTATTTTTTTGATCAAAACTATTACAGATATTATTAAATCCTTATAGGGTCAGCGTGCTATGGGATAATATGACCAACAGCGCTGATTTACGTGTTTTGCAATACAAATTTAATGGAGTTTCACCCATAATCACTAGAAGAGCTGCAGAACAGTCATCTGGAAAATTGTTTAAATCAATTAGTCTTTTAATAGTACTAGAAAAACGCTGTTAGTCATATAACGTCAGGGTGCGTTTTACCCCACATTGTCCTACATATGGTTATTTGTAAAAACTTTTCTAAACCATCAAATAATTATAATTATTGAATCAATTTTCCTTTGACGATAATGAAATATGTATCAACTTTCAAAGTACTGAAAATGGTGGGGAGGGGGTGGTGGGTTAAAAAGCCAGACCTGTATTGAAGTTGGCACGGGGTGGTATCCACTAGTTGCCTAGTGTAGTTCAACTAAAGCCCACTGCTTACTCTCTCCTCTGCCTGGATCCCCCCGGGACCACGCTGAACTGACTACTTCGAAGGGGCTGGCACTTGTCATACTCTCAGTGCTGCTGGCGTTGCTAGATCGTTGCTCCTCCCTCCATGGACATATTTCATCGACGATATTCTCAACGTTAAGGACAGGCATCTCCCTTGGCACTGTCTCGCACCTTGGACAGTCGAAGACCACATGCTCCGGCGTTTCATCCACGTTGCCACACTCTGGACAGAGGGGTGACGCTGCGTGTCCGAACCAATGCAGGTATTTCCTAAGGTAGCCGAGGCGGGAACTGCGCCCAGTGGCGGTTGACTTCTCCGTGTTTTCTGTTCACTTAGGTCGAAATAATCGGTAATAGCCGATGTGTCTATCTACCGTTATCCACCGTGTTCCAATCCTATTGCCACTTGGCCAAAGACTCCGTTTTCACCACTTTCCGTACCGTTTTCACCTGGTTCTGTACGCACTCACGTTCCTCTGGTTCTGCTTCGTTTGAAGTCCTGCAAACCAGGCTGGACCTCCATACCTCAGTATCTAGCCAGAAGACGCCTCTTGATATTGCTGGGAATAGAGTTGTTCAGCATGATTCTAGCTATTGTGTTGATGGCCTCCCAAGCATTCTCACAGACATATTCGACGTGGCTGTTGAAGTTTAGCCGATGATCGATCATCACTCCCAGGTATTTCAACACGCGCTTCGAGGCAAAGGCGTGCGTTGGACCAAGGATTTAGCTTTGTGGAACTCCCGTTGTGATCCTAGTTGATCTCTGTCCGATATCTGCCTCGTAGACCAGAACCAGGCTCTGGAAGTAACTCCTCAGAATCCTGCACAGGTAGTCAGGGGCCCTCATTCTATGCAGCGCTTTGGCAATAGCATTACAGCTGCGCTGTTGAACGCATTCCTGACGTCGATCGTTATCACGGTGCAATATCGATCTCCTCTTCACTTCTGTTTGGACGCCTTCTCGACTCTCTCGACTTACTTACTTACCTTACCAATCAAGCTAAGACCTTGTTGTCTTCTGCTGTCCGAAGAAGTCGTCTCCACTCTACTCGATCCATGGCCACAGTTCGCCAGCCTCGTAGTCTGCGAAGGGTCCACAGGTCGCCTTCTACTTGGTCGATCCACCTTGCCCGCTGCGCGCCTCTTCTTCTTGTTCCTGTTGGGTCGCTTTCTAGAACCATTTTCACTGGGTCGTCGTGCGGCATTCTTACGACGTGCCCAGCCCACCGTAGTCACCCAATTTTTGCAATGTGGACGATGGATGGTTCTCCCAGCAGCTGGTCCAATTCGTGGTTCATTCGCCTCCTCCACGTTCCGTCATCCATCTGCACTCCACCGTAGATGGTACGCAACACCTTCCGTTCGAAAACACCAAGGGCGCGTTGGTCCTCCACGAGCATTGTCCAGGTCTCGTGGCTGTAGAGGACCACCGGTCTAATCAGCGTCTTGTAGACAGTCAACTTCGTGCGGCGGCGAATTTTATTCGACTGGAGCGTCCTCAGGAGTCCAAAGGAGGCACAATTCCCTGCCATAATGCGTCTTTGAATTTCTCTGCTGGTATCATTTTCGACGATCACCAGTGAGCCCAAATACACGAACTCATCGACCACCTCGATTTCGTCACCGTCAATCTTAACTCGGGGTGGGAGGCTAACATTGTCTTCCCTAGAACCTCTTCCTTTCATGTATTTTGTCTTTGATGCGTTGATGGCAAGTCCAATCCGTCTAGCTTCAGCCTTCCGTCTGATGTACGTTTCCGCCGTCATCTCAAAGTTCCTTGCCATAATGTCAATGTCATCGGCGAAGCCAAGGAGCTGGATGGACTTCCTGAATATCGTGCCACTCGTGTCTATCCCAGCTCTTCTGATACCGCGATGTTGAACAGTAGACACGAAAGTCCATCACCCTGCCGTAACCCCCTTCGAGATTCAAAGGGACTCGAGAGTGTCCCCGATACTCGAACAACGCACATCACTCGATCCATCGTCGCCTTGACCAATCGCGTCAGTTTGTCCGGAAATCCGTACTCGTGCATAATCTGCCATAGCTGATTTCGATCGTTTGTGTCGTATGCGGATTTGAAATCGATCTCCTCCCAAATCTTGGCAATTACCCAGTGCAGTGCTCTAGCCAGTGCTTCACCACCGTATTTTAATAGCTCACTTGGTAGTTGATCTACACCAGTTGCTTTGTTGTTCTTCAGCCGACCGATCTCCTCCTCAACTTCTTGAAGATCAGGGGCCGGTAGCCTGTCGTCTTCTGCGCCTGCTCCAAGGTCTGTTGCCGTGCCACCTTCGTTTTCTGCTGCTTCACCGTTGAGGTGCTCGTCATAGTACTGCTTCCACCTCTCAATCACCTCACACTCGTTCGTGAGAAGGTTACCGTCCAAGTCCTTGCACATATCGGCTTGCGGCACGTAGCCTTTTCCATCGTCTCGCGATGTCGGTCTTCCTGCTGACGCTTCTTTCTTCGGAAAACCGAGTTTTGTCTGTTCCGCGCTTGTCTGTATCGCTCCACATTCAATCTCGTGCGGTGTTGCAGCATTCTCGCCCGTGCTGCATTCTTCTCTTCTACTAACAGTTTGCATTCGCCGTCCAACCAGTAATTTCTTCGGTCCGGGATTGCAGTACCTAGTGCCGTACTACCTATGGCTGAACGGATGTCCCTCCAGCCATCTTTAAGAGAAGCTGCGCCAAGCTGCTCTTCCGTGGGTAGTGCAACTTCCAGCTGCTGCGCGTATTCCTGGGCAACTTCGGAGTCCCGTAGTTGCTCAATGTTGGGTCGCGACGTTCGACTTCGACGTGTGTTATGCACCGTCGAGAGTTTTGAGCGCATGCATACTGCAACTAGGTAGTGGTCCGAATCTATGTTCGCACTGCGGTACGTGCGGACGTTGATAATGTCGAAGAAGAATTTCCGTGATCGATTTGGTTTTCTGTGTGTTAGGCAGGTGATTTCCAGGTGCCTCGACTCTCTCGACCATTATCCGAATTGCATCCACCGTTGATCTCCCTTTCCGGAATCCAGACTGCCTCTCCGACAATCCAAAACAAAAACTTATAGGGCTGATTAGGTTGAAGCATTGTCCCTTTCAATTGACGATGTTGTTTATCTCCGTTGAATTCGAGAATTTGGGATGACGAAATCTCTTGAAAATTGAAAGTCAATCAAAACTATTATGTCAATGAAATATGTAATGCTCTTTTTTATTTTCAAAGAATACATGTTGCTGACAATGAAGCAATGTTTTTATTACAATTGCAAAAAAAAAGAAACAGGTTTTCCGTAGAATAAATGATTTTTCCAACAAACAGCAATTGAAACCTAATAATTCCTAGTAGGATTATATTATATTAATGCAAATTAATTAAATATTTGAATGAAAAAGCACTTACCATCGTCAATTGTTAATTTTACCCCCGCTTCCCCTAACATTCACATAGCGTAGAGTTTGAGAATTCATGTTTAAAAACTCAAAAATTTAGTGAAATCTGCAGACCGACAAAATTGGGGGAAAAAGCTGACAAAATCGGGGGTAGGCAAAATCGGGGGTAGACAAAATCGAGAGCTGACAAAATCGGGAAAGCAATGTAATAGCATTCTTTTTCGTATTCAGTTTATGTCGTAGTGTTCAATCAGTCCCCGATTGTTCCACTTCCAATTCCACACTTCTAGAAATTCACAACTTTCAATTGATTTAGTTTAATTTTATTTATATGTAAATTTATTTATTAATTAATTAATTAATTAATTTAGCTTTATTTAGGAGGCTTTCAGCCTTAGGCTGGTTCGCCTCCACTATTTATTAATTATGCCTTAAATGCAGAAGCTTTACGGAGCCGAAATTCATTTTACTTTTCACAATGTTTCTTAACACTAGAGTAAGTGCAAGAAGTCCGAATACTCGCGGCTTACTCGAGGTTACGGGCTACAATCTATTTACAACTAGGGAAGGGATAAAGGAAAATGTACACAAGGATGCGATTGATATATTTATCTCCACCACCGTTAAATGGCTATTTTCCGACGACTGATCATGGGATCTGCGGTGACGAAAAAGTGCTCTTGATTTCTCTCAATATAACTGATGGTTGTTTACAAACACAACGAAACACAACAAAGAGAGGCTTGAGAAGGACTCGAGTAGAGAACAGATCCTAAAATGTATACACGAACAAACAAAACACTACCACACTCTTGAACGTCAAAGTTGATTATCGACGAAAGCAATGGCAATTTAGAAGCTAGTTGCTTCGAAAGAATGTGCAACTTTGGAATCATCAAAACAATAATGTTCCTCAGGGAGTCAGACACAAGGCGTTACAATATCAGCTTCAATTTACAAAATCGGTGCGACGAAAAGACTGCTACACTGAACAAAGTTTTCACTTAGTTTCTATTCGGAACTCATATAATATTTTTTTTCCAATAACAAAAATAATTATTTTTTATCTGAATATCACATAGCATAAGAAATTCTATACAGTAATGTCCCAATTTTGTCAGCCCCTCCGCGCTTCAGACTTTTATCTTTCAATAATTTCACATAACCGTAATTCCAAATCTTCCTCATTTATCGTCAAGAGGGATGATTAAAGTATACTTTGGTGCAATAAGACCACTGAAAAAGCGCATGGGCTTCGCAGAACATTGAAAAACATTCTCAAAAAGGGGGCTGACAAAATCGGGACATTACTGTATGAGAAATCATACATAGATTTCATTGGACACATCACGTTCATGCAGGGATGGATCGCTCTTTGGGGACTTTTTCGTTACTTTTTAATATAGAATGATTACGATAAATCCAATTGAATTTTTAGTTTATTTTAGTGATATTAATCTCCCTATCAAAATTCAAAAAGTCCGCACCGTAGAGCCACACTCTATGTGTTCACTGAAGGTACACGTGAGAGTGCTCTGGACCACCCTAATGAATTATTTCGTATAAAGGGCTGTCCAGAAACTACGACAGTAGACAGTTTAGGGGGGGAGGGGAGGTTGACAATTATCCACGGCCCATACAAATTTTAATTTTTTTGTATGGACAATGGACGCAGGGGGAGGGGGGGGGTCAAGAATCCAAAAAAAAACTGTCTACGTAGTTTATGAACAGGCCCTTAGATCCTAAATGGTGGTTTAATTCGATATATAAGCAGGTTGGAGACAATTGTGAACAGTTTGAGAAGCCGACTCATCAATCTTCTATATTCCATATAGAACTCATGAAAAAAATTGTAAGTCCCAGAAAGTCAATTTATGAGAAAAAAAAAAAAAAAAAAAAAAATCGAGATAACACCAAATCTCGACGTTTCATGCATTTTTAAGACATTTGGCATCAAACAAAAAAAAATTGATTTTCGAAATTTCATGTTAGAGCCATTTCCCCTATATGACGGAAAATGAAAATATATATTTAAAGCATTTCTCACGTGAAAACACTAAGATTTCACGTAATGTGTGTAATATATCTTCCACCCACATATATATCTATAAAAAAGTAACAAAAACAGGACATACCGCATATTAATCAAATTGAAAGAGCGGTGACAGAGTATCGGTGAAAGGGATTGAAAGCCATAATGAGGCTTTGTTTCACTTTAAATTCGACGATACTATCATTGAAAGGGGTGAGCAAAGCAACGACGAGAAAATTCACAGCCAGCCATTCGTTCGAAGCGTGCTTCTTTTTCATTTCGGTTTCGTGCCGATAGTCTAGCTATGCGTTATAGAAATGATGCGTTAAACACGTTGTATGAAAAAAAAAAAATAATCCTCGAACTCATTTTAAAGTCTCAAAAATGTAGAGCCCAATTCAGAAACATTCAATATTTTGAGAATGTCATCCACAATTCAGGAAAACTTAAACATGGCTTAATGTTGTCCTGGCTGTGGAGCTGGAACATCAGGAGCCTTAGAAGAACCAGGAAGTCGTGGAAGAGCCTATCGAAATCAAATGATTTGAAACCCGGTGGACGGGCTTTCGGAAAATTACCACTACTTCCTGGTTTCTTCAAGATGATTTGAAGTTCAATATGGGAGGCTTCCTAGGTGATAACTTCTCTTGCCAACATTAGGGTCAGAGCCCTGGTCATAAACTTATTTCTATTTAAAGATCTTGTCCTCAAAGTTATAGCCAAAACTATCTCCATACTCAGATTTTTTCGCCGTAATGCTTCTAAACTAACCAATGAGTACGCATTAGAATCGCTGTTTTGCTCCTTAGTATGTAGCATTCTAGAATATCCTATTTCGGTCTGGGTACCATATCACTCGTCTCATGTGATCCACATCGAAAGTGTTGAAAACTGGTCTGCCCTTTTTGCACTTCGAAACCAATCGTGGAATGATCCCGCGTTTCCTCCTGACCAGTTAAAATAGTCCTTAGCACCCAAGATAAGCAGCATTCCGATCGCTTCACTAATTCACAATTGAATGGTTAACATACGGCTGGGTCTCGACTTTTTAAAGCGTACCATACCCCGCTAATCTAGTGCAGCATCAATTGGCGTCGATCCGCATGGCTTCGATTACGTCAACCTATTTAACACTCAATTACCGCTCAATCGGTGGTGGGTTGAACACACCTATCAACTGTTACATCTTCTTTCCCAAGTCTTATTACGTTGGCTCATCGATCAACCATCAATAAAGGGTTGTTGTTAATTATTGACCAACGAAGACTCGTCTCCCGAAAATTGCCCTTCAACCTGCCTGCGCTTAGAGGCATTTCCAAATGGCTTACGACGACGGTTCAAACTGAGAGTCAATCAGCGTAACGTCGCACAGTGGAGTATTGTCCTATTCCAGCTGGCCAAAACCATTAAACCCGACTTGTCATAAAACACTGATTTAGTCTAGGATTATGTAGTATATATGATGAGCATAAGAGAGTATTAGTTAAATTCGAATTACAAGATTGTTGTTCAGTGTATAGGTACATAATCGCAAGAGATAACGCGCAACCCTATCGATAAACAAAAACAACGAAACGTTAAACGGGTTGAGATGAATGTTAAAGTAAACGGCAATGTCGGTAACGAAGGCACGAACGAAAGAACGATAGAATTATCGGCAACCGATCGGGTTAGCATTCATCGTTGGCGGGATGCGAAAACAAGATGGTTGAATAAGACATTATGTCGGTTGGGTAAAAGAGAAAGACATTGTCTCTTCGGTACAGAATATTTCGGTTGATCAGTTGCCTGTTCGACTATTCTGTTAACGATTTTCTGGACGGATGGACGTGTTTTTCAACGGCGCCGGTGGTGTAGTGGTAAGCGTGATTACCTCTCACCCCAGCAGGCCTGGGTTCAATCCCAGTTGGCGCCGCCGGGATGTTCTGAGGCATAACATCTCTGATCACGCCTTCCTTCGGATGGGAAGTAAAGCCGTTGGTCCCCGGTTCATGAGTTGATGGGTCGATAGGTAGGGTCCAGGTGTGGGAGCTGCCTTCCGGCACGTCGGTAGCATTGGTGCTCAGCACGGAAAACAAGATCGACGGAAAAAACAAACCAAAGGGACGTGTTTTTCATCGTGGGACTTCTTGGTCGGCGTCGTTCACTACAGATTATAATGATTTTAGGACAAACAGTGGCGGGGTCTGGTTTTCGGGGAGAGGGTTTCTTTATAAATATGGTTGTTTACCGGTAGTTTCACTACCCGAGCACAGGATTATACCAAATTGATAACAAGTTCTGAAGTTGCTGCTTGTTTATCATATTCTAGACACACTGGCGGTGTTGCTATTTATGTCTAAGAATCAATTCAATTCGACCTTCTTATCAACGAAGTTATAGATGGTAACTGGTTCTTGGGAATTACAGTTTTATGTGGCATGAAGATGGGTAATTATGGTATTATATCATTTTAACATTCTTCTAGTGAATGGCGTTTGGCGTTCTGGTAAAGTTTTAGAGAACTGGCTCGAGACATTCCTTGATTCTAGTAAATTAAATATATTAGCTGATGATTTATTATATTAACTATAATTCAAATCATTTGCAGCGTCAAGCTGAGTTTTTTTTTTTTCAATTTAAAACAAACGGTAGATCAATAAACGCGTATTTCCAGGCACAGTTGAACTTTAATTGACCACGTTTATTCCAATTTTGATTCCATTTGTTCAGTTACGGATACTGATTTGAAAATAACCGATCATGAGACCCTAGTGATTAATGTATTAGATAAAATCAATAATAACGATGACTTAGTGAAATTTAAGTGCTGGAGGAAATATTCGGAACAGGCTGTTTTGAATCTTGTTGAGAAGCGTGGATTTTCTGTACTGACTAACGCTTTGAAATCGTGTACCAATCAATTAGTTGAGCAAAAGTTTGTTTCTTTGAAAAACTCGAACAGCTGGTACAATTTGAATATGTTAAACGTAAGAGGGACAAATGGTGCAAACAGTTTTGTAGATCAAATCAGTGTTGGAAAAATATTAAACAATCAAATCTCACCAACGCCCAAGATCACGCTTGATTTTCGTGGACGAAAATCAACAAGCAAACAACTGCGGTTGATTTCGCAAGCTGTGATATCACAGCTCGGAATATCAAGCTAACAAAACTCACCAACTGCGAATCTCACCAAGCTGTGGTAAGATTGAGTTTAATGATTTTTGCTTTACTCCCGAATGCAACCGAAACTTCCATAACGGCTTGCAGCAGTCCCTTCGCGTCTGCCATCGGTGAAGATTAAAAAGAGATAGCAAACGATGCTTTCTCTTTCTAAGAAAATGATGTACAATGGAATCATTTTTGTGTCGAGTCAACTCTCAGCTTGATCTTTGCACGTTGTGAATAGTCTCGCAATATCAAAGGAGCTTGTAAAATCAATATCAAGCATGATATTTTGTTCCAATATTACGCGTTATATTGCGAGCACATGAGAGCTGAAAAATATCAATTGATTTTTGGTTTTGCCAACACTGGATCAAATAATGACAATCATTGGAATAGGTACACAATCAAGTGTAATAAGTATTCACAATCAATAAAGAAAACACGTTGTGAATATGTTCAAAGGAAGATTGATCAGCATCAAAACAGCAGCAAAGAGTTATGGAAAATTTTGAAATTTTTATTACAACCTAGTAATTGCAACCCGGGGTCCATAACTTTTAATGGTACATTAGAACAGTCAGAACAAGTAATTGCAGCTAAGTTTAATGATTTTATTGTAGACAGTGTTTCATTGATTAATCAATCCATTGAATTGGTCGATGAACCTGGCGCAATAAAGCATCCAGTTAATAGTAGTTGTAGATTTGAAGGTTTTCATCCAATTACATTAGATGAGTTATTTGTATTTCACTAGGCAAATCGGCTGGAGTAGATAATGTTAATGCTAGACTTATTCATGATTGCTTTTATGACATTGGCCACATCTTGCTGGACCTTATTGAAGAATAATTGGACACACATTTGGAAGGAATCCTGTTCAAAAAGTTGCTGGAACGATTAAAGCCGAAGAGTCAACATGGTGCACATTTTAATAAAATTTTAGAACTTGTTGTTAAAGGCCAGCTGTTGAAGCATTTAAATAGTAATAGTTTGTAAAACGGGGTATCTTTGATAGTGCGGGTAAATTTGATAGTATAATATAAAGATTAAATTAACTCGTTGCGCTTTTTCCAAATTAGAAACATTGGTTCCATATTGTAGCTTAGGGTATTTCCGTTGATACCGTATATAGTTTTTATATAGTATGTGTTACATATTTTGCAAACATATTAAAAACAATTTTCGTGTTTTTCGCCTTTTTGAAAAAGTGCTCAAACCATCACTTATGAAATGTGTTTCCGATACAGCCATCACAAATTCAATCAGTGTTGGGAAAATATCAAAAAATCAAATCTCACCAACGCCCAAGATCACGCTTGATTTTCGTAGACAACTATCAACAAGCAAGCAACTGCGGAATATCAAACTAATAAAACTCACCAACTGCAAATCTCACCAAACTGTGGTGAGATTGAGTTTAATGATTTTTGCTTTGCACCCGAATGCAACAAAAACTTCCATACGGCTTGCAGCAGTCCCTTCGCGTCTACCATCGGTGAAGATTAAAAAGAGCTTATGCTTACTCTTTTTAAGAAAACGATGTGCAATGGAATCATTTTTGTGTCGAGTCAATTCTCAGCTTGATGTTTGAACGTTGTGAATAGTCTCGCAATATCAAAGGAGCTTGTAAAATCAATATCATGCATGACATTTTTTTTCCAAAATCACGCGTGATATTGCGAGCCCATGAGAGCGAATATCAATTGATTTCGAATTTTGCCAACACTAAATTCAATGTTGTATTCTTATTGCTTATGATGTTTTCTGATTAAACACTCATTCAAAGTTTCATATTTAAAGAACTAAATTGTTTGAATTTCACTCAATTTTTTCTACATTCAGGGTGGCCAGTGACTTTTCATTTTGAAATTCCCGGTTTTTTTCCCCAGTTTTCCCGTTTCATATCATAGAATTGTGGGAAAAATAAAAGCAAAATTACAAAAAGTATTTTCTAAAGCTAAAGAAAAAAATCAACTCTATTAGTCACTTGATGTATTCAATTTAATTTATTGATTTTTCGAGATACTTTTAAAAATCAAATTCTACCACTTTTTATGCTCGATACATCTTATGATTTCAAAGCCCTAGAATTTATTGAGTAACAGAAATTAACGTCACCAGTGCAAATGCTATCTGGATGACTAGGTTATAAGACAGAATTTTGAGAATAAGAGATTTAATTAAAAAAAATATCAGAAAAAAATAACTTGATACAAGTGAGAATTAGAGCAAATTGTTAGGAATATCGGAAAAAAATGTGTCTTCACTTCGTTGTCTACACCAACATAAACTAACATTGTAAACAGCACTCGCGCTGATGTACAAAGTTAAACACGAAATAAATATACAAACCTACTGACATTGCAACTCGCTCAACGTGAAAATAAACATGGTTAATGAAATGTAATACTCACGTCCAATTGACCAATATTTGAAAAAAAATACTGAAAGGTTATTTAATGAAAGGATCAAAAATTGATTTAACTAGATTCCCAAAATTCAAGGGCTTTGAAATTTGTGTAGAGTCTGAAACTAGAACTTTTCTTCAAAATTTGGGATCAATATCAATCTTCGTGATGCACAATTTGAAGAAAAAATAGTTAAAATGTGAGATTTGTGATCTTGAAAAAATTTCAAGATCTATCATTTAAAAAAAAAAATATCATATTTACTAAATAGTCATGCAGTTAAATTGCCCAGGCTCTGTGACTTGGAAGCATTTTAAGGGTTACATAAAATTAAAAAACAATCGATAGAATCGTGCGGACAAACCCTGGAATTATTAGTACCATTTAAAAGTATTCAAAGTGTTGATTTCAAACAAATATTGAGGAGGATTCCCACATAGTTTTTGAAGAAGAAGTTCTGAGCAGAATTCCAGAATAATTGTGACATGAAGTTCTTAGAAATTTTTATAAGAATTTAGAGAAATTTCTGTGGAAAAGTGCAAGTTCTAAATTAAATTCTTAGGTAATTTTTGTAGATTTCAAAAGGATCTGTGAAAAAAAACTTTAGAGAAAATTCCTACGTGATTTTGAGAAGATTTGTATGTGGATCGTGAGAAAAAAAAAGAAGAATTCCAAGAGAATTATGATGAGAATTCAACAAGACACAGAGTTTAAAGAGTGTTCTGACGATAATTAAAACCCTACTGTGAAAGATTCATCACAGAGCTCCAACAAAATTTATTGTTAATAATTAGAAAGAAATTCTTTAAAATACACAAGGGGTTTCTAAATAAAATTTCGAGAGATTTATGCTGTTATAATTATTACGCGGAGCGTTTTCTGGACAAATTAGAAGAAATTCATGATAATTCATAGCAGAATTCCAAGTTGATTCTGGAATTCATATCATGAGAATTTTGAATAAAATTAAAACCCTGAAAAGAATAGTTCAGTTTCAGTTTTTTCAAATATTTCTCACCATTCATTTGGTAAATAATCACTCTGTTTTAATGGTTTATGATTTATTTATTTTTCCTGGTTCTCTCATCGAATTCCCGGGTTAATCCCGGTTTTCCCGGTAACATTTCAAATTCCGGGATATTTCCCGGTATTCCCGGTTTGCCCGTTTCGCTGGCCATCCTGTACATTTATCGAGCATTATCAAAGTAACTCCAAATCAAAATGAAGTTCGGTCACAAAACTAAAACAATATTGCAAATGCTTTAATTTTCGTTCACCATATTACTAACGAATTAACTCTTGGATCTTCAGTACTTGTTTTAAAAATATAAAATTTGAAAAACATTAATTGCCATAAAAAATATTTAGAATATACTTTAAAAATTATCAATGATACCCCGTTTTACGGTTCCAGAACAATCGGGATATCGGGAAGGTCATTCTTGTGAAACAGGGTTTGATTTTGGTATTAGCGAAGTGGAAAAATAATTTGAAGTGTAGAGATACGATTGTTACTGTTTTTTTTGGGATCTAAAACGCGCATAGAATTACGAGTACTGCATATAAATGGTTTGAAAGCTATTTATTTGAGACAACAAAAGGGACTCTTTTAATAATTCTGTTTCCAGTCCCGCGGGAAATAACCTTGGAGTGCCCCAGGGAAGTGTATTAGGGCCTCTTTTATTTATTATGTATATTAACGACTTGCGACGAGTGACGATTTTACGACATTAATCTTGATAAATAGCAGATTTTTAGCGATGGGCCCTATCTTAGATCTATAGGCCAACATTAGAGTGATTTCCCCTATAAGTAGATGGTTGAAGTGTAAGCAGTTGAAATTGAATACAAGTAAAACTAAATACATGGTAATTTCACGGAATCGAGTAAATGAAAACGTATCTGTTGTAATTGATGATAAGACTATTGATCGCGTTCGGTAGATTAAATCTCTTGGCGTGATTATTGATGACAAACTTAAGTTCTACTCTTCAATTGACAATGTCATCAAGAAAATTTCCAAGTAGTATGGAATTTTATGCCGATTGAAAAACGATTTAACTATTGCCTGAAAAACACAGCTATACAAATCAATAATCTATTCTCATCTAGACTTTTGCCCTTCCATTTTATTTTGGCCAATGAAACACAAATATCGAAATTACAGCGCTTGCAGAATAAAATAATGCGTTTCATTTTGAGATGAAATAGATTCACTTCTTCAACTTTGATGCTAGACGCCTTACAATGGTTGTCGGTGAAGCAAAGAATTATATATTTGTCAATTCTGTTCATTTTTAAAGTAGTTAAGGGTTTGTTGCCTCGATATTTGTGTGATCTCGACCGCGAGTAATCAGTTCAATTCCTCTAGCTTTAAGACATCTATTATGTATAAAGCAAATGATAACTTGGCTCTGTAAATTTTATTCGATTGAGCCTGTACAAAAAAATTAACAAAAAAAAATTGTGTGATCTAATAGAAAGAGGAAGTGATTTTCATACTAATAGAAACGCGGCTGAAATAAGAACACTACATTTCTTGACTTGTGCTTTACAGAATTCATTATATTTTATATTAATAAATATTTTCAATTCGATGCCTAGACACATTACACGGGCAACAACATTAGCAGTTTTTAGGCTGTCTTTTGAATAATACTACTTTTTAGAATTGACAAATTATGTATCTTGACGAATGTCATCATGACTTTTTAATAATTATTGTAGCACTTCAAAAACAATTTTGTTCGCCACGATGGTGATGATGGATTTTTAATGTTTGATGTAATAGTAGAAGATTTAAAAAAAGTAGTCTACAAAGGTTTGAGCCTCGCGCGCGTATTACTAATATAGAGGCCTGAATTTAACATTTGATAAAAAAATGCAATTTTGAAGCTTATTTGGAAGATACCTTGAGTTAGTTGTAAGCTTTCTGGATAAATGTCGGGGGCTCGTGAGCATTCCCAACATTGCTAAAAAATATGGTAGCATCAGATTGCGGTGTTGCTAGTGTAATAAGATGCTTTGTTGATTGTTCATTAACTTTTGATCATTTGTAATACTTATGAATATGTTAGGTGGACAAAAAGACGAACTAATAGGTGGATGCCTGAGCTTTTTACATTTATATCGATGTGAAGCAGCTGTAAACTCTAAAGGGAAAATATATATGTAATTGTAACCAGTTCGATTTTGTTTGCCAACCTGGTTAAAATGTCATATTTAATTATCGTTTGTAGGTATAAGAGGTGGGACCATCATCATCATCATCATCATCATCATCATCATCATCATCATCATCATCATCATCATCATCATCATCAACTTAATTAATTAAAATAAAAAAAAATTTATTGGAAACATTTTGTTTTCCAGTGCATTTCTGCCTATAGTTGGTAATGAAGTTTGAGCAATAAGTAACATTTCGACCTTTAGCAATAACTCAATACAAAAAACGTGGTGAGCTCTGAATATTAAATAAAGAGTATAGATCATAGTTCTGTTACCTTTGAGTGCAGTCAATTTTAGCTTATTTTAAAAACTCAAATTTTTTGGCCAGCTAGATGAAGAAATACCCCTCTGTGCGCCGTCGGATACTTCATTTTCACATCTTTTTTTTTTCATTTCATCGGCGGCGCTGAAAACTACGTCAGCACACTCAATTGGTAGCTTTCAACATACAATCCGCGCGCCAAGAGAGCGAACCATTCTTCCTATTTCCAATGAACGACGAGGTTGTTGCGACGGCGATGGAAGCGTCAAAAAATTGTTCAATGTATCCTTCTGTTTCATGCGGCGGCGGAGAGAGGGTGGTGACGCACGATGTTCATCTCTTGAAAGACGCTGTGTCAGATCCATCAAGCCGTTCGTCCGATCATCGAGATGAGACGTGCGTGTGTTAAGGATGGCAATTTTCAGTCTCAGTCTCGGTTGTAGTTCGCATAACGAGATAATGATGATCGCACAGACACACACGATGTACACACCTCATTATCCGTGGCCGTAGTCAAAGATCGTCTGCTTTGTGCAAGGTTTGTTTGGCGAGGACTCCACTCGTTGATTGCTTCATGATGGCGGGGGGATCAGCATTCGAGCAAAAAGGCGTAAGCGGGGGTTTTTTTTTTTGCTTGCTGGCAAGGTAGTTTGATTAAATTCATAAAATGGTGTTTTTTCGGCCAAATGATTAATGGGCATGTTGCGCGTAAGAGCGCGTGCACGATCTCATATTGACCCGGACAGGTGGTACTACTTAGCTAGTGAAATTGATTGTTTTTCGTGAAAGCTGCTGCCGCAACCTACGATTTCAACAGCAAGGTTTTTCTCGATCACAGCGACCACACGATGCACCACCATACACTCTCCCGGATGATGGAACTGATTATCAAATGTTGCCCAAGTGGATTGAGATCGTTTCAAACTTGCTAAGGAGATTATTGATTGCATTTGGTTTGAGGTGGGCAAATTTGTAATTGGAGGATGTTGCCAACTAGACTGAATGTTGATGATGATGTCTTAATTAGCGAAATCAGCAAAAGTCACGTTTCAGAAAATAGAAAGCTAATCTGAGGGCATTCGTATACAACGAGGACATGGGGTTTTGGGCCAGTCGGCTTAGACGTTACGTAAACATGCCGCATCTAACGGTGATTTATTGTACGAAATATGAACTCGAAGTCGCAAGACGAATAATCTCCAACGAACGGAGTAACGACGTTTTCCTGCACAAAATTCAGCGGCACATAGGCACTAAAAGGTGGAAAACTGTCTAAAAGCAACGTTATTAACATTTCAAAATTAAAAAAATCGTCTTGCTTCGTAGCTCCTGTTTTAGAATGTTATGTGGAAATCTTACTAAATAAATATCGGGAAAATCACTTTTTGAGAAATTGCGAAGGCCACGAAAACAAACCCGCAACAACATATTTATGAAGAGCAAATGTACAGCAAAATAAAAACAACATTAGGTATCAAATTTGTCAATTGCGTAAACTGAAATCAAATTATGATTTCAGTTTGATGTTGATATCAAAACTTGATTTCAATTTGCTGTCAGTTTGATGGTGGACTTTGCTCGGGAATGGTTATTCAATTCAAAAGCCGCGCAAGTTCAGATTGCATTATTTTGCATCTGTTGGATTGGGAGCATTGACTAAATTAGAATATCTCGGGATCATGGCTATTCAAAAAGTGTCTTCGGCAAAGTTCTTCAGTAGATAAAGACCTTTACACTGATGGACGGTTAAGTTCAGCATTCACTCACTACGTGGCTCTAGGTGCATGAGAACATGCTGTATGCATTTTTTTTCTACCTAGAAAATTGATTCCTTCGGCAAAGTTGTTACCTTGTTGTTTTGATTTGTAAACAGAATAATTCACAGGGTGGCCAGTGAATTTTCATTTTCAAATTCCCGGCTTTTCCCGGTTTTCCCATTTCCGATCTTGAAAAGTTCCCCTAATGTTAAAATTCAACAAAAAACGAAATTGAACGCATTTTTATAAACGTGCTGAAAGGAATTTACTGAAAGGATTAAAAATGTGATTTAAGACGATTACCCAGATTTTGGGGCTTTGAAATTTGTGCAGATTCTGAAACGAGAACTTTTCTTCAAAATTTGTGATTAATAACAATCTTCGTGATGCAAGATTTAGAGAAAAAATAATTTAAATGGAGATTTTTGAAAAATTTCAAGATCACAGATTTGAAGAAAAAAATCATACTTATGAGTTGTGGAGTCATAATTGTCGCGATCTGAGACTTGGAAGAATTTTAAGGGTTATAAATAATTACAGAACAATCTATAGAATCTTGCGGATAAACTCTGGAATTTTTAGTAAAATTTAAAAGAATTCAAAGTTTTGATTTCAAACAAATATTGCGAAGGATTCACACACAGTTTTTGAACGAGAAGTTCTGAGCAGAATTCCACAATTATTTTGACATGAAGTCCTTAGAAATTCTTATATGAATTTGGAGGGATTTCTGTGGAGAAGAATGCAAGTTCTAAATTAAATTGTTAGGGTATAGAACTATTCGGCCTAATCGCCCGAATATGATTTCAGAGTGCGTTTGGTACGACACTTTAGTTAATAAGCTACGGTACGAAGTCAATGAGAACGCGTGGTATGAAAGTTTGCACCCATTATTCCCAAAAACAAAAGAAGCGCTCCGACCGAATCAATTTTTATCTTCATCCGATAGGCCGAAGTGAATTCATTGGCGTTTCAATGGCGTTTCAATGCGTTAGGACGAGTTTAGAATCCGTAGGCCGAGTTTGGCGCCAAGAAGCAGTGTTAGACTTTTGAAAATATCTCAACGATTGGTTTCTCTTTATCACATCAGGTAAATAAATTTGGAAGCCATCAGCAATAATAACATTCCGTTTGGTGCTAAGCTGCGCTAGATTAAGAAAGACTAAGTGCGGGTTGTGCTTAATAGGCCGGAAATGGGGTAGTTAACCCTACGTAAATTTAGAAGATTTTAAAAGGAGTTGTGATAAACAAACCTTTAAGCAAACTTCCTACGTGATTCTGAGGAGATTTGTATGGGGATCGCGAGAAAAATGACAGGTGAATTTTAAGAAGAATTCCAAGAGAATTATGATCAGAATTCAACAAGAAACAGAGTTCTAAGAGTGTTATGGCAATAATTTCAACCCTAGTGCTAAAAATTGATCACAGAACTCTAACAAAATTGATAGCAAAAAAAATTGCTGATAGTTAGAAATAAATTCTTTCAAAAGTCCAAGGGGTTTCTAAATAAAATTTCGAAAGATTTTTGCTGTTTTGAATAGAGGTAAAAGAAATTTTTGCCAAGATTTTCAAAAGAATCAAAGTCGCCGAATGGGTTCAACGGAATTCTAAGAAGGATTCCAATTTAATTCTTCGAAGGAGTTTCAAGTAAATTCCAAAAAGAATTGAACGGTAATTATTATGCGGAGTGTTTTTTGGTTAATTTCAGAAGAATTTCATGATAATTCAGAGCAGGGTTCCAAGTTAATTCTGGAATTCAAATCATGAGCATTTTGAACAACGAAAAATTAAAAACCCGGAAAAGAATAATTCAGTTTCGGTTTTTACAAATATTTGTTTCCAAAGTCCAGCATCTTCAATATTTCCTTTTAAGGACCATGCACTTAACATCTGAAATTGAAACGAAAAAAATCAATTTGCAATATTGCTGACTGATTAAATTCTAAAAACAATAAGACGGGAAACTGAAGAAAATTATGCAGCAAATAGAGCAAGACATTCATTAGATAAAGGATCACTCTGTTTTAATGGTTTATTCTGAAATTCTGGTGTTAAAAATTGTTCCTATGGTATGGTTAATTAATTTATCCCAGTTCTCTCGTTGAATTCCCGGGTTTTTCCCAGTTACTTTTCAAATTCCCAGATATTTCCCGGTTTACTGGCCACCCTAAATTCAGAATAAACCAACAATGCAGCGCTAGTGTCCATGTTTCAGTATAACCTTTAACTATTTTAAGAAAGCTTAACAAAATGAATAACAACATATCTAAAATGTTTCTTCTCAGCAGGGTGCCAACTGAATTTAAATTTTAAGATTCCAGGATTTTCCTCTGTTTTCTCCTGGTCAATTATTCGAAAATTTCCCGGTTTTATAAATCTTGTTTTTTTGCAAATAATTGGATTTTTTTGTATGAATATTCAAATGCTGCGATCAGTTCAAATTTTCACAGAAAAATATTCAAATTACAACAGGAAATTATTGAAATTTCTCCAAGAGAACGATCAAATTCCACAGGAAAATGTTCAATATTCCATAAAAAAATGATCAAATTTCCACAGGAAAATGATCAAATTTTTACAGGAATTTTTTGAAATTTCCACAGGGAATTGTTTAAATTTACACAAGCAATGGTTCGAATCGCTAGAGAAAATGGTTCAAATTTCCACATGAAATTGTTCAAATTTCCACAGGAAATCGTTCGAATTTCCACAAGAGAAGTTCAGGGAACTTCACAAAAGTACTTCACAAGATAAGTTCAACGAACTTCACAAGCGAAATTCAGCGAACTTCACAGGAGAAATTCAGCGAACTTCACAATAGAAGTTCAGTGAACTTCACCAGAGAAGTTCAAGGATCTTTACAAGAGAAGTTCAGGGAACTTCACGAGAGAAGTTCAACGAAATCCACAAGAGAGGTTCAGTGAACTTCACAAGAGAAATTCAGCGAACTTCACAAGAGAAATTCAGCGAACTTCACTAGAGAAGTTCAGTGAACTTCACCAGAGAAGTTCAAGGAACTTCACAAGAGAAGTTCAGGGAACTTCACAAGAGAAGTTCAACGAAATCCATAAGAGAGGTTCAGTCAACTTCACAAGAGAAATTCAGTGAACTTCACAAGAGAAGTTCAAGGAACTTCACAAGAGAAGTTCAGAGAACTTCACAAGAGAAGTTCAAGGAACTTCACAAGAGAAGTTCATTGAACTGCACAAGAGAAGTTCAAGGAACTTCACAAGAGAAGTTAAGGGAACTTCACAAGAGAAATTCAGTGAACTTCACAAGAGAAGTTCAGTGAACTTCACAAGAGAGGTTCAGTGAACTTCACAAGAGAAGTTCAGGGAACTTCACAAGAGAAATTCATCGAAATCCTCAAGAGAAGTTCATCGAACAAGAGTTCATCGAACAAGAGAAGTTCATCGAACAAGAGAAGTTCATCGAACTTCACAAGAGAAGTTAAGGAAACTTCACAAGAGAAATTCAGGAAACTTCACAAGATATAGTTTAACGAACTTCACAAGAGAAATTCAGCGAACTTCAGAAGATAAATTCAACGGACTTAACAAGAGATGTTAAGGGAAATTCACAAGAGAAAGTCAGGGAGCTCCACAAGAGAAGTTCAGGGAAGTTCACAAGAGAATTTAAGAGAACTCCACAAGAGAAGTTCATCGAACTCCTCAAGATAAGTTCAGTGAACTCCACAAGAGAAGTTCAAGGAACTTCACAAGAGAAGTTAAGGGAACTTCACAAGAGAAGTTCAGCGAACTCCACAAGAAAAGTTCAACGAACTTCACAAGAGAAATTCAGGAAACTTCACAAGATAAGTTCAACGAGCTTCACAAGATAAATTCAACGAACTTCACAAGAGAAATTCAGCGAACTTCACACGAGAAAAGCAGGGAGCTCAACAAGAGAAGTACAGGGAAGTTCACAAGAGAAATTCAATGAACTTCACAAGATAATTTCAGGGAATTTCACAAGAGAAGTTCAGCGAACTCCACCAGAGAAGTTACGAGAACTTTACAAGAGAAGTACAACGAACTCCACAAGAGAAGTTCAACGAACTTCATAAGAGAAATTCAACGAACTTCACAAGACGAGTTCAGGGAACTTCACAAGAGAAGTTCAGGGCTCTTCACAAGAGAAGTTCAGCGAACTCCACAAGAGAAGTTCTGGGAACTACGCTAGGATATCAGGGAACTTCACAAGAAGTTCAAACAATGTCAGAAAAGTGCAGCAAACTTCAAAGAAAAGTTCAATACAGAATTTTAGGCAACTTCAGGAAAGATTCCGAAGAACCCCTGGAATCTTCAGAAGAAATATTCAAGCCCTTCAGAGGAGAAGTTCAGAGAAACATAAAGGAAATGATCAAGGAAAATTTTAAATTTTTCTTAAAAATGTAATCCATTAGTAACTTAACCCGTTTTACCTGGCAAAACATAAAACAATTAAAATTTTGTTTTCAGCAAAATTGTAAGTTCAGATTAATTATAAAGGGTTATTAATGATAAGATTTTAAAAATAATTCTGTGTTTTGATGATTCTGAATAAATGTATGAATACACATTTTCGTATAAATTATTCTAAAAAGTTCCCCAAAATCCAGTTTATTGAATTCATAATGATGGATCCTTAAGGTGAAAGTTAATGGAATCCCTCCACTTCACAAGCAATGATTGCGCCTTCCAGAAGTCATACAGAAGTGAAAATTAAATGAGACACTTGAATCTCTGCAGCAGCCATGTATATTCATTTTCCATTAATCAAATCGCCAGATGTGTACTCGTGAAATTGCGAAGTGGTAAAAAAACAAATCTATTGAAAATAGATTCCGTCAATAGTTCCTTTAGCCACAGACAAACAAACGTAACTCTTTGAAAAAGTTTTTCTTGAAAACATAGTATCTCAAAACATAAGACCTCACTAAACAAACAGACCTTACGCTTCTCGCGGAAAACAAGCTTGCTCGCTAACTCGCAAACAATGTTGCATAAAAGTTCCATAGAATGTATAGAAACGTCAAAGTGATCCGATGTCAGCGCTGCGGTGAGTAGTTTACGGAACTGATAATATTCAAATCAACCGTTAAATGCGTGAACGAAGATACACAATTAAGTGGTACGTCTGTTTGTCTGTGCTTTAACCCTCTACTGCCCAATTTTTTTATTCTGTGTGATTTTTTTGATGCAATATGGAGTAATTGTGGAAATTATTTTGATCTACATCATTTACGTTCGTTGGAGTAGTTTTTATAAAACAAATTGTTTTGAATTTGTTCAATTTTCTCACGATCTTTCAAATTTAACCAAACTTGGTCAGTTGAAACTAGAACCCACGAGCAAATTTAGGCCCGAATATCTGAAAAATCTGATCAAATATCAAATGTTATAACGATTTAATTTTCTTTTTGAAAATAAGAGCATTTTTCAATACAATAATTGTATTACTGAAAATCAATGTTCAACAAAACTTGACAGCATAATGTTGTAACCAATTAATTCCAAAAGTTCATGTAAATGGTAGATAAAAAATGTATCTTACCAGTCATTGGCACAACATTTGTTAAAAAGAAACGATTTTTTCTCCAGTTCTTTAAATATTCCCCTCCAAAAGACGGGGTTGGGAAATATAGGGTCAAGTGTTTTAAGTAGAATTAGAAGGTATTGCGACTTTTACTCTTACATTAAATTATAATTTTTACTACATCTATCATTCAGGAAAAAATATATGTATTTTTTAGAAGAAGCATTTTAACATATTTTAAGTGAATAAGCGTGAATCCAATTATAGGGAAATTCATTAACTCGTACAAGCAGCTCGAATGCTAAAAGATAGCTGACGAAGTGTTTATTCTACCAAGCAGATGCACACAGACTCGAAATTGACAGCAGTAGAACAAAGCAGGCGGGAAACTGAAGGAATATGAAAAACGTTCTCAATGAATGCAAACTCGAAAATGATAGATTGAAGACTGGACGATATATTTACATAATAACAACGAAAGGGGTTCAGATTCTATTCATTTTGAATAATTGTATTTGCTTAAACATTATATCTACTTAGCTCCATATCAATACCAATATTACAATTATGTTTATGTGTATGGAGATAGGATGCAAAGGGTCGGTTCGTTCTACAAAGCTACCTGTTACAAATAAATGTACTAGAAAACGATTCATTAATTAGTTACGGCTGTCAATTTTTTGCTTTATTCTATGATCATCAAATCACACGTTTCATTGATTCGTTAAAGAACATGACAATAACGATAAATACTCAATATATTTCCAGAACCATTGCATTTGGTATCTTGTTTTCATCTTGTGCAAATTTGCGTTAAAGTTTTGATCCTAACGAAATAAATAGTTGTAATCTGCCTAAATGTATAAATGATGACATGATTTATTAAAACATGTGCCACCTATGTTAGATTCAAAATTAATTGCAATTTCGATTTTCCCCGTTTCTCCTGATTAAAATAAAATCCCAACTTTTTCCTTCATTTCCTGGTTGACTTGCCACCCTGTATTATCATTATCGGTACAATATATACATGTGGAGCTCAAGCATTTGAGATTAGCAAATCTGTTTTCTAAAAGAAAGGAAGAATTGTTCCAAAGAACTAGTTCTTTTCAGTGAACTGAACGACTCGGAATCATTCAGTGAATAGATAAATGTTGCCCATCTTTAGTTTAAAATACTAAACTGCTAAGGTACCAACAATGCAAAAACACTTAGATATAAAATACCAAATAAGGATGGAATGTTAAAGCAGTGGCTGTGATCCTCTAGGTTGAAACATTAATGAACATTGATTTGAATTTGAAACAAATAAAGAGTTGAGAAAAATCTTACTACCATCATTCCTTCCAGTCGATAAAAGATGATCGCTCTTACCTGGAAATAGATAAAATAAAATAAATCTCAAATTAGTAAAATGATTCGTAACACAGTTTCAATTTCTTAGCAAATCATCACACAATCGTGTTTCAAAATATCAGATCCATTCAACAGTCAGAAACCACCACTGATCCCGAAACAAAAAAACATCAATAGGTACACATTGTTTTTGTCGTTCGCCGGGTTCAAAACTGGGCCCATTCATCAGCGGACCCAGTGTTTATTCTCTTTCCATGTCACACGGCCACCTAGCCTCAACAAACGCAAAACTTTCCCACACAGTACAGTATCGTGTAAGATCGCCGCAGTCGCTTGCTGTCAAATGTCAACCTGTCTTCCATTAGCTTCGGTTACGACCTTTTTTATATTCTCTCTAAACAGTTCTTCGTCAACATTTTAAAAGGGCGAAATTTCTTTTGAAAACAATGGCTTTGGCCGTCGATTTTTCGGAAATAAAAGCTCACTCATGCGAAGTAACGATCACCTTCCGGTAGAGGAATGTTTCCTCTACCAGCTGGCATCGTTAGTGAGCTTTTATTTGCGAGAAATCGGCGGTTGAAGTCATTGTTGGCAAAAGCAGTTTCGCCCCAATGAAATGTTGGCACCGAGTTGCCAATCAGATAGATAGCCACAGCATACAGGCCGAGGTGCAACCACAATGGACACACTATACCTCTAGACAGACACAGCAAGAGCGTCAGCGAAACCCTGAGCAAAAACAATGGAGACACTCTGACGGTGTCTCTACCATCAACAAAAGAAGTTTTCAATTACTCCTATGCATGTAGTTATAAGCCTAAATAGACTGTTGAATTACTTCACCATCATCATAGAAAGGAGTGCCAGCGCAACAACGACTACGACGATGGTTCTCTCCGTGTGTCCTCATCAACCTGCTCGATGCAATGAAATCGAGTACCAACCCCCGCACTGTCACCCTCTCTCTGCAAGATTCAACCCGATTTGGACACATAGCCTCTAAAGATTCTCTCTCTCTCTTTCTCTCATTCTTGGGTGGCTGCCTAACTATGCCAAGAATGGAAATCGAAATCACGAACTAACCTTTTGTTTCGGATCTCCTATTCGTCCGTCGAGCCGATCGTCTCCACCGGTTCGATCTAGGTGTGCAATGCAACACAAATAGAGGTTTACCGAGGAGTTCTCTAAGTATGAAATTGCACTACATGTACAGCAATCAGGCGCCCATCGTGTGCACAGGTGAGACGATCTCCATCCAAGTTTCATCATCACCATCGAACTGCGGTGTTCAATCTAAAATCGAAGATCGCACGACAAGGGGTTCGTTAGAAACTTGATCCGCAAACAAAAGAAACCACAGCGGTGGACCCCTCGGTTCGTCGTAGCATTGAAACGACCCCTTTGAGCGAGCCCATCATACCTTCTCCGTATCTGATGGCATGTTTGACTCTGCGAACGACGACGATGCTGATGCTGATGATGATGAGAATCGATTGAATTCGCATCTTACTGTTGACGGGAGTTTCACTTTCAATCGAATGTGCCCAGCACCGTACCAGGCGGCGCAGTCAGAGGTCATCTATCCACGGGCTAGGGAATGAAGAGGGGGGGGGGGAGAAGGGTCGATTCGTGCAAAATAATTGCCTGTCCCCGATCCGAGTGCGCACGTATAGAGAGAACCACATTGGTGACCTACATTCTCCCTGTGTCTCTCTCTCGCTGTCTCGATTCGAGAATTGAAGTAACGACGCACGACGTGCAACGACGGTGGAGAATTGTGCCGCATCAGCGCGGGCAGCCTTCACGATGTGATCAATTCACACCATGCTCGTCAGAGGGACACCGTACCTCTAGATCAAACGATTGTTGTGCGTCGTTTCTTTCCCGACGAGTCCAGACTCGGAAATCCGTGGACATAAATGTCAATGTCTCTCGTCGTTGCGGGGTTTTGGCGGTATGCTGCAGTTCAATGAAGGCTGCAAAGAGGTGTCAAGTTGATGAGCGTTGTTACACATGGGTGTACGTTTATAATACCCTGCCAGCTGCACTCCGAGACCGAGACAGGTCAACCAGTCAGCCAAATGGAAGCCATATCATGTTCCTTTGTATTTGCGTGCTAACCAAAGAGGTTAAGCGAACGTAGTCCTCGCTGCCTCGAAACTGCTTGTACGGAAGAAACCGATACCCAGCGGAGCTACGACCACACACTGATGGTGTGGTGTGTGATATAAAAGTGATTGCGAGTAATTAGGCTAATTAATCGAAGCCTAATTAGTCGTTCGAAGATGTGTCTGTATGGTAAACGGGTGTTGACAGGTGTCACAGGCGTTCGTACGATGACGATAAAATTGGCTGCTAAAAAAAAATTTACTTAATGAGCATAGGATTCGGTTTGGCAAGTGTTTCTGATTAGGACATTGAGGCAGTTCAACATTTTACTGCCTTAAGAGGAAGTAGATACGAACGAGATGGTCAGAAACAAAGGAAGTCAATAAGTCTTTGTCCACCCGACCATTAAGCGGTGTCCTCAATTAGGTTTATGTACGAATAGCCCAATTATCTAAATGACCAGTAAGCACTAAACCAAGCCTTTCATGTTCAGACTAGGGGGATTTAACGTTTTAATTAGTGGTTTTTGTTATACAAGAACAATTGTGATGGATTGTTCTTATATCACGAAAACCGCTTATAACACGTTACAACTTCCTATTATAAACATAGCATTAATCAAGCCCTATATTCGCATGTAAAACAGTGATTTTATGCTTATCATGAACTTATATAAGACTGATTTAATGCATGCACAGGCATGGTAGGGCTAACAAGCATTTATAGCTAATAGCTATAGGGCTAACAAGCATACTGGTATAGGGCTGCCAATCTGATGATTGTTGTTAGAGATAGAGTGATTTCCCCGTTTTACGTTTGTTGTTGAATAATTATACTTTTTTGTGTAATAAATCTATTACAACTTACTTAAAAATTAACGACATCAAGCTCAAATTTTTACAGAAGGCAGTGTCAATCTAACGTTTTTGTTAGAAATAGAGCAATTTCATCGGTTTACTTTTGTTGTGGAAAAAATTTAATTCAAGATTTTTAACAAAAAGTTAAGTAAAGGTTAAGAAAGGCAGTCTACATATAGGACATTAAAAAACATCTCGGATTGTTGGGTGTAATTAGTAACGTTCAACCTGCTTGCAAACGGGGTGATCGGGTTTAGATTCGAAAAAAACATTCGGCGTGGAAACTAGGTAATTCAAAGCGGAAGCCTGGCCCCTAAGGCTCCCCCATGAGACACGCAAATCTAATCTAATCTAATCTAACACCAACACAGTCAGTTCATGAAAACATCCTGGAAAATGATAGATATACCTCCATCCTTTTTCTTGTCTATTTGGTATATTTTATACATCAGAGATGCGCAAAACATATCAAAACGGCTGCCTACTGTGCAGTATTTAAGGGGCAAGATGATTCAGAAACATCGTGCCTGTTTAAATCAAAGATTTAAACACGATGCTTCAGAATCCAATAAATGGATAAACGTGGACATCTCGTACCGTAAATATAATCTAAAAAAGGTAAATTATGTTCCATTTTCCTCGAGTGGTTGGGACATGAGCACTAACTCTTGTCTTAGCCCTATATGGCTTATGGTTATAGCGCCATTACTCGCTTTCAGAAAAGAAAATGTGAATAATCTAAAAAAAACGGGTCTCTTATCAATCGAATCTACATGAAAAGTTCGCTAAAACTCACAATGACACGCAAACTTTTCCTTTTGTGTGTCTATATTTACCGTAACTAGGGATAGGAAAGGAAATGTTGATGTAGCACTTACTCAACGAGAGGCCACTGAATGAGTGACACCCTCATAAGTACTACGGAGTTGGGGTACGGTATTAGGCCAGGATACGCCTCAACCAGGCGGTACAACCTTAAGAATATGATTGTTTTTTTTTAGGAATTTGATCTTATGCACAGTAAGCAAACGCAGCAGCCGCTAAGCTAGCCGAGTTCCTCAATTTCTTTTCTTAGTACTGTATTAGTGAAATTTATATGGAACATAATGTTACGAGCTAAATAAATAAAAAGGATGGATCTCACCCAAAATAATCCTTGAATCTCCCGAATACAGTTCAGAAAAGTTTCTTGGATCTTGATTTTGGAAAATCGCTACTCGTTGCCAGCCCTCGGAAAGAGATGCATCAAATGCAACAGTCCAGCATCTCTCGATATCACTATAAACCTGCTGGATTCACCCATCGTGATCATCTTGGGATCTTCGTTGCCCCTCAGCTAAGACAGCTCCCAACAAACACCGCTCCTGGATCTTCCTTTTTCACCTATCATCCGCCATGGTCTGATCTATTTCGATCCCGTCCATGAGATTTTGAACAATTGAACAAGCGGAAGTTTGTTAATATGATTAAAATGGTTAAAATCACCAAATCAAAATCAGCAGCAAAATTAAAAACGTGTCAACTTTCCAGCGCGACCTACTTCCCCCCCCCCCATGAGACACCTGAAATCTGATGTCTGTGTTAGGGAATCTGAACTTTATTTATTTATTTTTTTTATCTGTTATAAGCACTGAATAATGCTGATTAATACATTACGTCTCGTTCAAAGGGGAAGGGAGATTCAAGAACATGTGAGAAGCAATGCATTAGGTAAAGGAGAGGGGTAGCACACTTCCATCATAATAAGTTACTGCAAGTTGATTGTGACTGAAATAAGTTACATACAAATAACAACAACTACTCTGTGACAAGTGTGCTGTTAGGGTAATGCATGGCTCTTTAAGGGAATTTTAGCAATACACGGCAAATGAAAAGCTTATTGGCACTAGTAGATCTAAATTGAAACTGATTAAGGTTTTAGATAAGCGTTTTGCATTCTATGGAGCGGAGAAATTTGAACAGTTTCATTAACAAATACAGTACTCTCGCGATTTTGTCAGCACCTTCCAAAATTTTAGACAGGCAAAAATGGGAAACTGACAAAATCGGGAAATTTGTTTCCCATTATTTTTACGATCAAATTGTAGGGTTAGGTATGCGCGCCATGGTATAACATGACCAACAGCATTTATTCACGTGTTTATCAATCTTGTTTGTGTTTCTTGAATCTTGGTATATGTGCCACACATTATGCGTTGACAGAAAATATCAGCTCGAAAACCAGAAATCAATGCAATTGCCTTGTGGGTAAAAGTAAATTTTACAAATTGTATGGAGGAAACCAATGTGATGATATTTTTCCTTATAACATTTTCATGGCATTTACCACCTCTGGTCGGGGCAACACTGAATGGCTTGTACAGGAGGCAGAACAACTTTTTGCCTTTTTCTTAGTTATGGTTTTCTTTAATTTTATTTTTAACTTTATCAAAGTTTTAAAGTTATTTTTAATCAGTGCTACCCAAAATGTCATCATTTACAACAATGCGCATTCAGGTGAAAAACCAGAGATTTTTTTTATAGATTCCATAGATTCATAGATGCAAAAATATTTTTTTCTATTTCACCATGAAAAAAGTTGAACTCTAAACAAAATTGAAAGGTCGATTGCAACGTAATTTTTTTTTTTTCACTTTCCCTAAAGTGGATGTCAGGTGTGAATTTGATGAAATGCGGAATGGTTCAACAACAGTGCCCTTAAGTGCCCGTGAGGTGTAGGCTGTTGTATTTTGTATAGTATTTTATACAACACGTGTGAACTCGAGTTTCGAAAGGTGCTCTTAGGTCAAGGCAATTTTTAATAAAGATTGGCATTAACGGGGGTATAATCTGTTAAATGTAGACAATTTATTATAACAGCCTGCTACATTTGTGATTAAAGTGACAAATTTTACAACAAATGGGAGGCACGTGCCCCCCTTGACTACTACTGATCGGGAATAATGCACTTAAATTAAGAAGATTCATTCAATTGAGCCGCAAAATAAACAACGGCGAACATAGATAGGAGTCCGCATCGTGCTCTCTTGCCCTGCGGATTTATTTGCTTTTTGCTGAAGGAAGTGTTACTACTACCAAACAAATTTAAACAGCACTTTTTAGTGCTCAATATTTCTACCTTGTTCGACTATTATTACTCTTAGATCCTTGTTTGGACCCTACCCGAGGTAATCCTTTTTGGGTATCGATTTGGAAAATTCCTCTTCGATTCGATTCCTTCAGAATCTTATAGTAATCTGCTTGGAAGTCACCATGGCGCCTAAACGAAAAAGAAAAGGGCAATCTCTTGATCCCCCTTCTGATGAAATTATTTTGAGCAATCAATTTGATATGCTCATGAATAGTGAGAATGATCCATAATTCAGAAAAAATTCTAGTAAACTTTTCCGGCTTAATGCCAAGAAGGAAAAGATTCCCCCATTGTGATAACCACTTCCGATTTCCATGCTCTTCGCACGGAACTTTTGGACTTCGTGAACTTTAAGTTTTCACTGCAAATTGGCCATCGCGGTGAATGCCGTGTATTGGCTGAAACCTTGGACGGATTCAAACGTCTTCTCAAGTATCTTACTGACAAGCAACACAAATTTTTCACTTACGCCACCAAAACTGAACGTCTGTTCAAGGTTGTCTTGAAAGGTCTGCCCAGTGGTCAGTATGAGATGAATTGCATGGTCTTAAATTCCATTAAATGTACTGTAGGCACATTTGCGAGAAAGACGACCCAGTTAAACTTTGGCTATTCATTGATGGGCACTCAATTGCAGAGGGAAAACCAGATTAAGGATTTAGGAGTGATTCTTGACGAAAAACTCACGTTCAAGCCGCATTTGTCGTACGTAGTCATGAAAGCCTCTAGAAACCTTGGCTTTATTTTACGGGTAGCAAAAGAGTTCCAAGATGTATACTGCCTGACATCACTAGATTGCCTTAGAGGAATCCCTTTAATCTACCGAGCTACGAGAGCCTCATGATCCAGCTGGATGCTCTCCAAACAGGATGTGAAGTGGCTAAGGCACTTGTCATCACTGATATTCTAACCGACCGTATGGATTGTCCTGCCCTGCTCGGTAACATTAATGCTCAAGCTCGCTCTTGTGCGCTTCGAGGCAACTCTCTTATCAGGATCCCACTCAGGAGAACTAACTATGCGGCGAATTCCGGGATAATCGTCTTCCAACGGACGTTCAACCGAGTCTCCTCAGTTTTTGATTTTGAACACCTGGTTCTTAGTAGAATTTTATGGGGATCGTGAGGAGAATAGCCGGTAAATTTTATGAATAATTCCAAGACAGTATTTTTCCTCCTACCATCTGATATGAAAAAAAAAAGATTTTTTTTAAAATCAGAAGAATATTAAGTAGAGATATGGAACATACATTTCGCATTTCATTATGAGACTCCAGTGGTGTCTTTGACGAATTTCTCTTGACAAAAATGTAGATTTTCAATTTTATTGAATTCACTCATTATCAGTTCTCATACATACGAATCATATGGTTGGAACTAGCAATGGGCGATCTTGGATCAAAACCCAAAAGATCGATTCTTTTGGTTCGATTAATCGATTTTTTAATGAAAGATTTGGCGGAAAAATTCACTGCAGTTTGACGAGAGGTTCAAAGACGTTGACCTGGTGGATACATTAGCTATTGCAACGCTCCTTGATCCTCGTTATAAGACACTATACCTGGAGTCTTCAGCTCACTGTCGGGCAGTTACAATTGTGTCTGAGCAGATCTATAGTACCGGAAGAGTATACGATGATTGCACACATCTTTCCCCCACCAAAACCAACCGGAGGCCAGTGGGATATTCATGACGAAATGGTAAAGAAAGTTATTAATCTACATATGTACGAACATTCACTTCTTATGACATATTATAGGTTCATCAGTCAAAACTGGATAGCCATAGGAGCATATCGGCAGAATCACAAAATTTATTGCATCAGCCTGTTTTCACACGCTCTTTCCATGATGGGAGAAAATCCGTAGTGTATATCACCATGTGAACCCCATTGCTCGAGACTATTTATCAAGAATGGTAACAAGTGTTCCGTCAGAGAGGATATTCTTCAAAACTGGTGAAACTACACTGAATCGATATCGGCTTAATTCAAAACGCATGGCTCAATTAGCTTTCTTGGGATCCCTCTCGGATGAGTTTGTTGGGATATCTGAATTAAGTACTTTCCGTACTTACCTGTTTTTACACTCCAACCATCTAATCGTTTTGTTTCGTATGTTAATCTTTCGTTTTTTAAATCGTTTATTTAATACCAATAAAACAAATATCATAACTTGTTAAATCACTTACCTAGGCAAAAACTTCCACATGTCAAATGAAATCAAAATAGTCATTTACTATATTCTCACGTAGACCATCCGATAAAGACTTCGATCCGTGGTACACGGTAAAGACCGTAAAGCATGGAGGTGGTAGCATCATGGTTTGGGGCTGTTTTTCTTGGTATGGTATGATATTGGCATTTTCCGCATTTATTCCATCATGACCAGATTTGAATACAAATAAATCATGGAGGAGATAATGCTCCCTTATGCAGAAGAGAACATGCCTCTTATATGGCATTTTCAGCAAGACAACGATCCGAAATACACTTCTAAGTATGTAAAGGAATGGTTTCGTGCACTTTCGTCGGTTATTTCATGGCCTAGCCAATCTCTTGACATCATCCCATCGAAAATGCATGGAAAGAGCTTAAAAGAAAGTTATCTGGTCAAGCATTTTCAAATAAGGATCAACTATGGACCACAGTTCAAAAAGAGTGGTATGCTATAACAAAGGAAACTTTTCAGTGCTTGGTTGAGTCAATGCCAAAAAGATTGAACAAGGTTCTAATTAACAATGGAGGGCACAGCGGGTACTAAGCGTCATTAGTCGAATAAAACTCATACGATTATTTTCAAGCTATCCATACTATAATGTTATGCAACACACCTATTTCACTGACCAGGCATATTTTATATATGATTCTAATGAGTGAGTTATTCAATGTTTTGGCTTTAAGCTTTCTTGTGCAATTACTTTATTTTTAATACACTATCAAATGCTTAATGATCGATTCAAAAAGATCGATTCAAAATGATTGAGTAAATCGTTGAATCTATTATTTAAAAAAAAAAGAATCGATTCACTAAGACCGATTCTTACCTCAAGATCGCCCAATGCTAGTTGAAACGACAATATAGAGATTGCTGACGTTTATCGTACGCACACTACGTCACGTATACATATACGCAAAATGATTTCATCGGGGAAAAAAAAATTCATAGCGAAAATTTTCCCGATGAAAACAAATCACTGACACAATCATACTTTAGCAATCTCTATACAATTAGACGTCAAATAGTCTATTTTTTAAATGTGGTAGAATGTTTCCAATGTTATAAATTTTAATTTTCTGTGATTTAAAAAAATTGTCTACATTTAGACGCAACTGTATTAAAAACAAGAATGTTTTCCACAATATCCGCTGGAAATACATTTCGTACAGGGATAAAGGGAACTTAAATTTAATGAGAATATCTCATAGAAAGTCACTCGAAGTCCATTTGAGGAGTTCATCAATTTCACCCAATGTCTAAATTTAAAAAATGTGCACAAACTTAAGCAAATACTCACTATAACAAGTAACCATGCGGAACGACAGCATTATCATAGCCTGCTGGTTTTAATCCCATATTGTTGTTTATTTATTTTTGAGGGATTTTAACCTTTAAGGTCATTCATCCCTATTTTAATCCCATGAGTTTGTCAATTTTCACTAATGTAAGAAATAATCTCCATACTTTCGTTTTATTTGATCAATTTGCCCCCGAATAACGGTATTCAATTTAGAGTTGCGTTTTTCTCTTTGGTTTTGTTCAATGGCTTATAAAAAAATATAAATAAAAAAAAAGCATTGATGCCTTCATTTAGCATCAATGTAGACGTCAATTCTTCAAAATCAATCTTCTTGAGAACATTACTTTCGATGTTCAGTAATCAAAAAGAACTCAGCCTTTCATCAACTATCAATGTCTTCAATGACCATCATTTGCAATTAATCTAATCTAATTCCCAGACAACCAGAATGCACGTATATTCAGAATTGTTTTCGTGATATATAAACATATATACAAACAAACAATTCGTATAGAATGCAAATAAATGGCTTATACGTACAAAAGTGGAGGCCATATACGTGCATATTTTAATTTAATTTTAAACGAGTTGATTTAACATCATATACGATTTCATCTGTAATAACAAATTCAGTTTGAAAAGTCTTACGATGTAATCCGATTTAATTTGTGATACAGTACGACGGAAAAATAAGTCATCGCATATAGGTCGGAAATTTTCATTCTATACGATTTAACTTAAACATAATGCGAGGTATGCCATTCTTATATGCGATTTTGACATATACTGTAGCAATTTACGATACTGTCTGTACATTGTTATACGACTTCTGGTTGTCTGGGTTGGCTGAAAGATCATTTACATCAACTGAAAACATTTGATGACTTTATCATTGAACGTAAAATGAACATTATTTGATTTAGCAGAAAAAAAGGATTGGATAGGATAGCAATTTCCCCCATTGTTCCTCCCCAATTCCGGCCCAGGAAGAATTCAGATGAAATTATTAAAGGGTTTTAGACCGAGAAAAGAAAGGACAACTATCCGCGAAGGTGGCCACAGGTCGTCCGAGGTCAGCTCGGGTTTCGAGGGTTATCGCTGCTATCAAAAGGAAGATTCGGGTGAATCCAGTGCGTTCAATAAGGAAAATGGAAAAGGAACACGGGATCAGTGACTATACGGCACGGAAGATCGTAAAGGAAGCATCCGGGAGCTACGAGTCGAACGATGCAAGAAAATCTTGAACTTCCGCGAAAAAATCGGTAATCCTGTTCACCGACGAGAGCATGTTTACCGTCGATCCCGTATCAAATTCCAGAACCGACCGGTATATTAGTTCTCTACCGGTAAAAGACGTGGCTGACGAGCACAAGAACGTGTATCTGTCCAAGCATCCTGCTAGCGTTATGGTGTTTGGATTGGTGGCTTCCGATGGCAAAAAAAATGGACCCGGTTTTCATTCCAGAAGGCGACAAGGTCAACACGGAGGTTTACATCGGGATTTTAAGTAAGTATGTTCTTCCGTGGATCAAAGAACAGTACGGTCCGAAGCCAAATGTTGTATTTCAACAAGATGGGGCTCCGTGCCACACCTCGAACCGCACTCAGAACTGGTTGCAGGAACATCTTCCGTTCTGGGCGAAGGATATGTGGCCGCCATCCAGCCTCGATCTTAATCCACTGGATTACTCAATATGGCGGGTCATGAAGACCAAGGCCTGTTCTAAACGCCACCCGAGTCATGTGAATGTGTTGTGAATTTGATGCAATAGATGCAGTAGATGTAGTAGATGAGTTGATCCCCGAATGTAGATCTTTTAAATGCCTGCCAAAAGCTACTAAAGCTTTTCGTTCCCAAACACAGTTTGGACTTAAAAGCAAAACAAGATGATCATGTGTATCCACAACCACAGGTAATCGGTAGCAAGTTAGCCAGAAGACCTCGGATGGAACTTCAAGGCATGTGTACAAGAAGGTTAAGGCCAAAGTGCAAGCACAAGTACACGAACAAATATCTTAACGACCATGAAAATGCCTTTCAGAGGACTGCCAGCGAAAGTCGATTGAATGTCATTGAGCACCTTGAGTTAATCTCAGTTATAGTAATCTATGAAATACAACTCAAACCACCCCGAGAATCAGGCCATGTCCCAAAAACCTTAGGTCCAGACAAGTCTATAGACCAGCCAGGCTCAAAGAAGATTAATAGCCAATCTAGCGAAAAAATGGTGCTCCAGTATAGGAATAAAGGGAAAAATGTACAGGTCAATGGTCTGAGGCAAGTGTAGTTAACTTCAGAGGATCATGAACGTAGAACATTCTTAAAGATACTCACACCACTGACGTCTGATTTTTCATATCGAAGAATGACACAAATATCGATTACTCGGTTGTTAGTAAACCAATTATGGACGTTGACCTGAAATCTCTCCAGTTCCTAAAAAAATATGTGTATCTACTAGATCTGGAGATGTATAGACCATTTTTTTCTCTCTCTGAAAAACATTGGCACGTGACACACGAAATCAAGCTAATTAAAAAAAATGAATATGATTTAGTAGTACAGATTCCACCAAGCATTAGTTCTGCTACGGTGGTCGGCATCATGGTCTTTTGGAATCCAGTTTGGAAGGTATATTTTCTACTCTCTGAACAATCATGGACGTTCGACAAATCAGTTCAGGTTTATTTTCAATTATGAGTCACAACCACGCCGATCGGAGAGCTCCACGAATCGAGCCTCATCATCCTTAATCGGCGTTTACCCTGGTATAAACTTCTTAAGCGACAACAATACAAACAATATTTACCAGTTCTCCTAGCAGACAGTAGCATCATTGCACCTTGGAAGCAATTGCCAAGCTTGGTGGCTTCACGACAGCCCCTCCCGATGAATACCCTTAAAACACCGATTCAGCAGCGATAATCCACTGGCTCGCGCACGATGTACTTTAGTGGTTGCTATTAAAGGTTGTTTTCTATTGTTGTTATTGATGTTGTTGCTGCTTCACTTCAACCTGAACCCCCATACAACACTCGTTCGTACGTTGGAACACCCTGCCGACTTGATCCGAATTACTTTACAAGGAAGTAATAAGCACTTTTCGAACACAAACCACCATTTCTTCTCTCACACTTGCTCGGTGTAGTTTCACTTCATTTATCACAACAATCACCGACAATCAACCTAGGTTTGTGGAGGTATAAAATTGATTAGGCTTCCACTGGCTGGAAAGTATTGCTCTCTTGATCGTCAATTATGTTTCTTCGCTTCTTGCCTCTATCTTGAGGGGTAACAATAAAAGGGTAAAAACATAAATTCAACACAAGTCACTCCATCGGATCCCAGCCCGGGACGTGGCTAATACACTGTGCAGTTTAGAGATAATTGAGGAAACAAACAGTCGAGCATCAAGTTGTTTCACTTGGCGCCACCGCCACACTGCGACATACACCGAGGGTCACCACAAACACTCACACACAAACATACACCTATTGCTGCAGCACCTTTCACTTCCAAACAAGCCAAGCGCTTCAAGAACGAACAGCAACCACGAGAGCACGTAATGTAGAACTTGTTCCGAAAATCTGGCCACAGCCACCACCGTTGCGGATCGATCACGGCCACTCGATGGGATCGCTCGTTCGAGACTACTTTCGCTTTCGCAAAACTCCGTGCACGACTCACTCTGCGCCACACTCACTTCGACCACCCCACAAAGCCCGCCGCAATTGAAGAGGCCACCAGCCCGAGGAAAATTTTGTTTCTCGAAAAAAAAATCGAGCCAAATTGTGGGCTACTTCACTGCTGCTGCTGGTTACTATTACAACCAAACGCGGGGAGACTCATAACCAAACTCACGATGTGGAGCGTCCGCACGATCCGGAACGTTGTTCACCAATGTAAATATGATATTTTTCTACGGTTGTTTTTTTTTTCCTGAGCAAAGCTAACTCTGCTGCTGGTGCTTCGTGAGCTTCTGTGTACAAACTATTAATTCTATGCAACGAATCGGGGGTGAAGTCAGTGGGTGGTAACGGCGGATCAGAGTCAAGAATCTCGTGATTTTTTTGTCAGTCAAATAAGAATTGGAATTCAATGAATTTATCGCAAATTGTTCATCAAGTACGGTAAATGTTGTTGATCCAGGTAAATTGATGATGAAAGAAAATGGAAAATGAAAAAAATGATCAAGGCGAATTATTTATCAAACCTAAGTGTTGAAGATTATTTTTGATCAAGGTAAATTGATGAACGATGTAAATAGAAATCAAGGGTATCTTATGGAAAATTGTTGATCATAGCAAATCAATGATCATCTTCATCTTCTATATCGCATTTCATGCTTATTGCTTATCGAATATTAGCTTATTGCGAGCTCTTAACTTAGTGTTCTAGATGCCTCTATGCCCAGGGAAGTCGAGACATTTTCCAACCCGAAAAATTCCTACACCGAACCGGGAATCGAACCCAGCCACCTCCAGCATGGTCTATCTTTGTAGTTGCGCCTTTAGCGACTGAGCTAAGGGAGATGAAAGTATATAGCCGATCAAGACAAATTGTTGATCAAGGCTTATTGTTGATCAAGGTTTATTATTAATAAAGGTAAAGCTCAAATAAATACAAGTACAAGTACAATAAATTTTTGAATTGTTGATCATAATTTTTTTTACAGACTATGGATTGAGTCTAATCATTTATCAAGAGAAATTGTGGATCAAGGCAGATCATTGACTAAGAGAAGTTGATGATCAAGGCAAATCATTGATGATGTTAAGTTGTTGAACAAGGTTCATCAAAGCTGACCAAAGAAAATTTGTGATCATAGAAAACGCTCGATCCAACAAGATTGTCGATCATGGGTTTAAGAAAAATTGTTGATCAAGGAAGATTGATGATCAAGTAGATGTTACTAGATTTTCTAAATTTGATCCGCAAAATCCACGATTTCCCAATAGAAATGCCCGACATCGAATACTAATCCTCGACAAATAAAAAACTGTTTTCATTGCTTTAAAACACAGCTTTTTGCTTATAGTCTATTAGCTTTCAGCCTGCTCTTAACTTAGTGTTATTTGAAGTATTTCCACATTTCAATTGGGAGCTATCTATGACTGTACCATTCTATACCAAAGGAAGTAGAGAAATAGTCCAACAACAAAAATAGACCGGAAGAGAATCAAACCCAGCCGCCTCCAGCATGGACTCGCTTTGTAGCTGCACCTTTACCGTATACTTTTATACTGTATATCCTTTGATTTTTTTTTTAAAATAACAATGCACAGTGGTCCAGAATGCAGATTTAGGAAGGATATTTTATGAGCCTGAAATTGAAACTTTAGACTAAAATTCTCTTCTACAACGTTGTTCCTTATAGTTAGGTCCTAATTTTTATGACAATGAATTCTAGGGTGGTTCTTATTATCATTGAAATAAAATATCTAATTTTTTTTTGTTTGAAAAAATTAAGGTATACATTATTTGGCAAAGTTATAGCTGACCTAATTTAACACAACTTTGTAAAAGAAAAACTTTTTTGGACCACTTAAATTGATCGATTTAGAGCTATTTTCTTGAATTGAGTTAGGGTGCCTCTAAAAAAACAGTTGTTTTGCTCTAGGTTTCTTATTTCAAATTTCTCAGCAGAGATGTCTTCAAATAACTTTTAGATCTTTTGAAGGCGCAAACTTTTGCTGCCAGAGCTTGTCGATATCTTTCGTCGATCAAGAGTTATTGACGTTTTTCTACAAAAAAATTGACCCCTTTTCAAGTGTTAATATCTCTGGTTGGGGCAAACAAAAAAATGTTTTACGGCATTAGAGGTATGTTTATTTTTAAACTCGTATGAAATCAATTAGAATTTATTCACATTTTTGCTACATTTGGGTATATCTTTATTCATTAGAAGAAATACAGACAACAACATTTGATATAAAACATTCATCTTAAAGAGCTTTAAAAGTCTCTGATGACTTTAAGGAGAATTTTGAAATAAAAAGTTAGTGCTAAAAAACATTTTTTTTCCAGGAACACCCTAAGTCAACTCCGAAAAAATACTTAAAAACGAGAACATTAAGAGATAGAAAAAAATTATCTTCGACAAAGTTGCTTGAAATTAGCACAGCTAAATTTTTGCCGAAGAATGTCTACATCAATTCGTTCACACAAAAAAGTTAAATTTGTGATTTCAATGTTAATAAGAACCACTCTAGAATTCATTGTCATAACAATAAAGGCCTAGCTACAAGGAACAACTTTGTAGCATACACTTTTTGTTTAAAATTTCAATTTCAGGCTCAAAACTTATCCTTCCAGCTAAATCTGCATTCTGGACCACTGTTCAATGTATCATCTCCAGTTATTTATGTTCTTGGTAGTATAAATTCTGAATAATTAGTGAACGCAACAAAACATCCTTACATTATGAGATTTTATTTAATAAAAGCGGTCTAGATTTTCTGAAACATTATTTAAAAAAAATAATGCATTTTCATTTGAAATGCAAGTTTTCTTTAAAATTTACCTTGCCGTCCCTGACATATTTTGCTGTCCTAAATTTTGATGTTCATTTGGCGCTAGTTTTCTCAATTTTTACCGATTCATACCAAACACCCTGCTAATAATCGAAAAATTATCAGAGTTTCATAGGTCACACTTGTTGGTCACGTCGGATTAACGGTTCAGGACGGTTACTCGGATATTCCGTGGGGTCTGACCAATGGTCATGTGAGACATTTTCGTACATATGTGACTTTGTCGATCATGTACGACTTATTACCATGTATACCGCAAATTCTAGGCTCTCCAAATCGTCCAGGACATCAGTTGGTATGGTCTACTATAACAACCAAAACTGCAATAATGTCTGTAGTATCGAAATATTTCCAATCAAATTCAAAGTGTTTATGTGGATCATGCATGACCTATTGCTATGTATACCATATGTTCTAGGTTCTCCAAACCGTCCTGGAGATCAGTTGATTTGTTGTACTAGATCAAACAAGACTGGGACAATATCTGTAGTATCGAAATATATCCAAACAGATTCATAGTGACTATATGAAACATGCTCGACCTATTTCCGAGTATTTCAGATGTTCTAGGTCCTCTAAATCGTCTTGAAGTTCAGATAATTTGATCTACTAGCTCAATCGAGACTATGGCAATGTCTGTAGTATCAAAATACTTCCAGACAGATTCACAGTGACTACGTGGATCATGCATGAACTATTCCCACGTAAACTAGATGTTCTAGGTTCTCCAAATAGTCATGGAGATCAGTTGATTTGTTCTACTAGATCAACCATGACTAGGAAGATGTTTGTAGTATCACAGTATATCAAAACAGATTCACAGTGTCTATGTGGATCATGCACAAACTATTGCTATGTATACCAGATGTTCTAGGTTCTTCAAATCGTCCTGGAGTTCAGATGATTTATTCTACAAAGACTGGGATAATATCTGTAGTATCGAAATATCGTGAAGGATTTCCATCCTGGGCGACTGCTTGCTTTCAATTTGACCTGGGCCCAGCTCAGATTTTTCTCTATTCGCTTGATTCCTTTGTTGATGATCCACCGCCATGTACCCCTGGGTTTGCCGCTACTGCGATATCTCTTATGTTTAAAGAGATATGTATTTTTTTTTTGTAAGAGCCTTCAGAAAATCAAGAATTGCAAATAATTTTTCAGGAAGCAATTTTTTGACGTTAATATTTTGTACACAAATGTTTGATTTTGAAAAAATACGCCAATTCGTCTTGGGAGGCAAGTCTCAATCTTCACTATTTCTTAAAATATTCATGGTTTTGACCCAAAACTAGCACTATTCCCAAGACAAACAGCTCGAAGTTGGGCAAAATTGGGCAAACCAGGCTAATTACATTTGAAAGTGTAATTAAAATGCTGCCCAATGCATACCAAATCATTAGTCTTCTTTAGTATTCCCTGCCGATCTGCTTATTACCAAACTTTAGGGTCACGACTTCCCGGATAATTGTGTCACTGTTGTTCTTTTTTATATATAACAGAAAAACGCATGATATAGTTATATTTCATCAACCATTTCATACAATTAGGGAAATGGCTCTAATGTTGGCCTATGGATCTAAGATTGGGCCAATCGCCAAAAAAACTGCTATTTATCAATTTTATCTAGATGAACACGTTGTTGGGACGGTACTAATGGATATTTTTGGTCGCTATTGAAAATTTAGTCGATTGCTGAATATATGTATGGGTCTTATTGTTGAAATTAACGGGTCAGATGATTCAAGCAGACGATTCAGAAGGTCGATGTTTGTTGCTGTTCGGGAGCTTTTTCGTGTATGGTCCATCCGAAAGTGCCTTATGTCTTTATTTTTTGACTCCTGGGCCTCCTCATATAACTGTCCAATTCGCCCAAGTAAAGATTGTGTGCTCGTCAAGCTATGAATAAGTATTTTATGCACCGTTACCGGCAACTAAAACCACGGGTATTCTGTTCGTTCAGTCAACCGGTTACTACAACAGAAACCAAGAATCACATTCCGGGAAGAACAAGGACCACTGTTCGTTCAATCAATCGGTCACTACTACCAACACTGTGAATCACCTGCCGGGGGAACAGAGACCAATCATAGTTCAGTCAATTTTTGGTCACTACAATAGACACCGGGACTCACCTGCCACGAGAAACAAGAATCACTGTTCATTCAGTTAACCGATCTCTACAATAGACACTACGAATCACCTTCTGAACTGGACAAGTCAACCGGTCACTACAAATTAGAATTTAGAATATAAACTTTTACCCTCGCTTTTGCAACGCATACCCTTTTTTGCATGCCTACTTCGATTTAACACCAAGAGTTAGCAAGGGCGTAACCAGGTTTCGAGCTAGGAAGGGGTGAAAAAAAAATTACTATGGAAAATTTGGCTGTTACTGAATTTAGGGGTGAGGTGCAGTTATCGATATTTAATATTTGAATTAATTTTATATTTTTGCTTTTTTCAAAGGCGAACATTTAAACGTTTGGACTAAGAAGTTAAGGGTATGACTCTAAGATTTTCGAGGCTAAAAAAACCAGTCCAAGCCAATCAAAGACGAAATATCCATTTTCTAAGCATACACATCCCTCACAATCGCTCACAAGTCTTTGCAAAATCTTGCAAAAGCTTTTGAACGCTTGTCAAGGATGCATGCGCTTTGTAAAAAGATATTTCGTATTGAAGTGGCTTGGACTTTTTTTTTTCTTATTAGCTTGCAAAATCTTAGAGTCATAACCCTATTTAAGACCAACCTTTCCCGGAAAGTCGGACGAAATTTCCGGGGGATGTTTGAATTAGCTTCTGAAGGAAGCCGAAAAAACTTCCAGAGATAGAATAAAGAAGCTCTTCTGGTGGAATGTTAAGGAAAGTTCTAAGAAAAGTCGGAAAAATATCATGGGAACTTTCTAGACAAATAATTAGAAACTTCCACGGAAAATTCAAACGGAATTCGAAAAAAAATCAGATGACATATGGAAGGGAAAGGTTTCGGAAATCGGAAGAAAATTTCAGGAGTGGCCATTTCCAGGGAAAGCTAGAAGAAGCTTGGAAAAACCTTCCAATAGAAGAGGGAAAAAGCCTCCGGAAGAAGCGACGAATTAAACTTCTAGAAGAATTCGATGATACTTCCGGTAGAAGTTTAAAGAGATTTCTTGGAAAAGATGGGAGAAACTTTCTGGAGAAGCTGAAAAAAACCATCTGAAGGTAGTTTTCAAGAAACTTCTGAAGGAAGTCGGAAGCTTCTTCCGGCGAAAGCTAGAAGGTGTTTGGAACAGTCTAAAGAAACTTTTAAGATAAGTTGGGATTAAAATTTCGGAAGGAAGAGATTTTTGGGAGATGTCGAATGAAGTTTCCGATGAAAATCGGTAGAATCTTCAAGGGAAAGTTAGCACAGGGGAAATTAAAAATAAACTGACGCGAGAAGACGGAAGAACCTTTTGAGTGAATCCAGAAGAAGCTCCTGAGGAAAATCGAAATAGCTTACCGGGAGGAATTGGAATATATCTTACGGACTACACACTACGAAACAGACGTGTAACTTTAGGTTCCCTGAGACCGACACATGTAAGCGGCCCCTTTGACATAAGAATCACTTGAAAGAATCGAGAAAATCAATTCAATAAAACGTTTTCTTCGTCGAATTGTTTATCTTTCGGTTTAGGAACACTCAATTTTACATGAAATGTTTGTTTACGTTCCATGATTTACGTCCAATATCGATTACGACTCGTGTAAAAGTAGTTATTTTTAAGTGTGTAAGGTGGAAGAAAATTGCAAGGAAAAGTTTTAAGAAACTTCTAAAGAAAGATTAAATAAACTTCAGAAATTAAAAAAAAAATACATTCTTGTGGACCTTTTCGGTGACATAAATCCAGAACAACATGTGAAAAGGGCATATAAGCTTTTTGTAAACAACCCTTCTTATTCTTATGCCCTTTTCTCGCCACCCATATGACACCAACGCAAATCTTTAACATCACCGGGTAGGGGACACTTTCCTCTTTCCGATGATATTGCTGGTTTGCGTGGGCGACCCTCGGTTGGTGAGAAAAGGGCCTACAAAGGTTTGTTTACAAAAAAACGTGTATGCCCTTTTCACATGTTGTTCTGGAAATGACCAATGTATTTCCCGGTTCCCATGACTTACCGAGATGAGCCATTAGCTGATTCTCGATTTATGGGTAGCCAAACACGGCGAGTAGGGATGAACCACTCTCTTGGAACTTCTTCATTACTTTTTAATATAGAGTGCTTACATCAAATCCAATAGAATTTTTTCGTTAACCCATCTTAACATAAATAGTCCTTGGAGGCGAACCAGCCTAAGGCTGAAAGTCTCCTAAATAAAGCTAAATAATAATAATAACATAAATAGTATAGTGCTATTAATCTTCCTATCAAAATTCAAAATTTCTGCACCGTAGAGCCACACTCTGTGTTTTCAATGGAAGTGCACTTGAGTGTGGCTCTACGGTGCGAATATTTTGCATTTTGATAGGGGGATGTAAAGCATGAAACTATCTTATACAATGGGTTAGCTGAAAATTCAACTCGATTTGACGGTAGCATTCTATATAATAAATAATAATGAAAAAGTCCCAAAAGCGCGATTCATCACTGACGAGGAAATGGACATTCGACACTAGTCGAAAAAGTATCAAGCATAAGCGAGCATGCATTAAGTGAGTCACGTCGTTTTAGGGAAACTCAACCCCTAATCCTCCCCCCTTTTGGCACGTTTTCATATACCTAATGCATTCCCAACAAACATAAGCTATTTTTTACCTGAAGCAACATATTTTTGCCTGAATCAGTCCTTATTCAGCTTTCAATGATAGTCACACATTTGTAAAACCCCCTCCCCCATTAGAACGTGACGGACATCCATGAATGTGAATTTTATTTAGATGAATTATTTTTGAGCATATTCAGAACGATAAAAGTCTCTCAGAATAGTTTTCCCTGAAATTTGAGCGCAGGCAGGCATTAATAATTGTGACTATTAAAAAAAATCGGTATAAATCGGTGTAAAATCTAAAAAATCGGCATACTGATGAGCTTTATCGGTATCAAGTTCTAAAATCGGCATAAATACCGATAAATCAGCACAACTAGCAATGCTGAATGAGGTCTCTAAGCAAAAAATTATGCAAAGAATGCAATTATGCATGCGAAAAGCAGCACTGATTTACACTGAAATAAGGCGTCGAGAAAAACTGGGTTTGAATTGCTGGTCATCGCACCAAAGTACATTGTACCTTAAGGAACCCAAAGGACGTGATACTCATTGTGACTACGGTGTGAATTTAATCGAATCAATCAACCCAAATCAATAGCGGCGACGGTGGTGTAGTGATAAGCGTGATTGCCTCTCACCCCAAAAGGCCTGGGTTCAATCCCAATCGCCGCCGCCAGGATTTTCTGAGGCATAATAACTCTGATCGCCGTTGGATCCTAGTCCATGAGTTTATAGGGTTCAGGGTGGGAGCTGCCTCCCTGGCGTCAGTAGCATTAGTACTCAGTACGGAAAACAAGATCGACGGAAAACAAATCAAGGAAAAGAAAAACACTATATAAACTCTATGATTAAAAAAGTGTTCAACTGTTGGAAAGTAACTGTAACGGAAATGTCTAGAAAAAACTTACAAATTTCATCGTTGCTGCGGTCAGTGGTATATTGATAAGGGCACTTACCTGAAAAGAAAGGAATAAGCGTATTACAAACTGGTTTACCAAACAAGTGTTTATTAAAAAAAAAACATAAACCGTTCTGAATCAAATTCACATAAGAAATCGTTCAATACCACTACAAATCTTTTGAAACGCGTGCAGGGTCTTCGATTGATAGCTATCTATATTCTCTAATTAAAAGAGTTATAACTAAAAAATTACATAGCGTTGTTGCCAAAACGGCAAACACAACTTAAAATTTCCATCGAGCAAATAACTACAGACTAGAACCCTGTCCGTCCGTTTTTCCTTCTATAGCGCACTTAATGTATCTTCGTATATACTCTCCGAGCCTCCTCTCAGCGCAGGGTACTCGCTAACCCCCTTCACTTGCAGGTCGGGAAAATCAGAGTAAGAGCGAAGTGCAACTCACGAATCAAGCGCAGACAACCTCTCAGCTAATAGTAGAGTAGAGTAGACTCCAGTAGAAGAGATATGGTATTTCAATTACAATAGCCAGCTGCCCGGGTAATGGATCGAACTATAGTAGCATCCAAGCCAAACTTTTTGTTTGTTTGGAGAGTGACTTGGTGAACGGAATGAATGAACTTTTTTTCCCCTATGTGTTTGTTTCAAGTGCAATATGAAGCTTGAACGCGAGAAAAATATCTTGGAAGACTTCTTCGTTGTCGTTGTCGTCGTCGTGGCTGAGTTCTGCTGTGGTTGTATGAATAGAAATTTTCTTGGGCCATCATAGGAAGTATATTGCACTCAGCTCAACTAGCTTTGGGCTTTGTAAAGGTCTACAACCACGAATGCGCTTGGCTTCGCAGATCGGTAGAGTTTTCAAAATCAAAAGTGGACTTACGTTTGAAGAGAGCCACACACACACCAATTGATAGATACTTAGTTTTTTTTTTTTCAAAAATTACGAAAGAGCCACAGTGACGCAAATACTTAATAATATAAAATTTACTTAAATATACATTAGCAAAAAAAATCGATCAACTTTTTCTTCACCCGCTGAAATAGAAAGGAAAATAAAAAGCAGTCCATTTCGAAATGGAACTGATCCGCTTTTCTGGTTGCGGGCAGTTGCGATCAGCACAACAAAAAGTTTAAAAACCGAACCCCCAATCCCCAAGCACACGAATCGTCACTAATGAATGAAAACCGACCAGCAATTGAGGGGGCAATTTGCTACTCTTCCTTTCTCTTTTCCCCATTTCATTCACCCCCAGCACGAGTAACTACGCACACAACATAATGGGGGGTAAATCCATCGTGTAGCAGAAATGGATCAAAACATTTTTGATCTCAATCAAATGGTGGACACGCTTTTATCCGCCCAAATCAAAGTTCCATCAACCCCCCTCCCACCGTTCCACCTCTTCGCACCACCGGTAACTAGGTGAAGGTCTCAATTTCGTGCGCACATGTCCACTATCAATCACCACCTCACGCGCCTCCCCTGCTGCGATTGTCATTAGGCTTATTGCTGCCACCACCCCTAGGGCAACCAAATTTCACAACACCGTTCGATTAGGTATGTGTGCTCGTGTGCTCGTTGGTGGTCGCCTATTTCGAGCGCCACTTGGTGCGACCTCTACCGATTTGGACAATAAGCGTATAAGCTACTTATGTAGCACAATTTGCAACGTCGCCATCGTCGTCGGTGGAAAGTAACACGGCAGAGGTGAATGACACCGAACAGAAGTTCAAAAGCAGACGGGTAACCGTTTAGTTTAGGCTGATGGCATGGTCCATGTCGGTAAATGATGAAAACCACCAAACAATAACCTTTGCAGTTTTGCACAACAACCACAACAAGTGCGTGAAGTCAGCTGTCAATCAGGGCTGGTGAATGTCATTTTCGATGAAAGATCTCATGCGATATTTACGAAGATACTTCTGGCACTATCATCGGATAAGACAACGATGATGGAGATTTTCTTCAAAATCTCATCGATTGTTTTTCCATGACAGCGCGTGACAGTGTTGTGAACAGAACATCACAATAAATCAGTTAGAAATTATGATTTCAAAACAGAATGAGAATTATTCCCATGAGAGATTGGGGAATGACCAGAAAGCTCATGATAGGTGATTTCGTGAGAAGAGCTGTGGTGTCAATTGCTTTGAGTCATGCTAGCAAAAAATGCAAGATCTTATTAAATTATCGACTGACTATAGGGTTTTTGATCTAATTTCCGTCCTACTAAGCACAACGCGCACTTTACCTCTCTTTTCTGAACGAGTTTTAACTAAAAATGGAATATTTCTGTCAAAGATGACTTCTAAATTTATTCACCTTTCCATACGTACCGTTAGATTTGATAAAGAGTCACACATTGTTGAGATATTGTTTAAAATCTAATACTGCTTCTTGATTCTAAATTCGTTCTACGAGTTTCAATTCCGTCCAAACGCATTGAAACGCCATTAGATTTTCTTCGCCCTACGGATAAACGTAGAAAAAGGGGATTCGCTAGGAGCGCTTCTTTTGTTTTGAGAATAATGAGCGTAAATATTCATACAATGCTCTCTAACAGGATTTATGTTGTAGCTAATGAACTAACGCATAGGAACAAACCTATTTTTGATTTGTGCACGGTGAAGTCATTGATATTATTGATCTTTTCTGATCGATAGAACGGAAATGGGCGATTACGACGAAGAAGCGCTCTACCCTAGTTGATATTATTGCCATCCAAACCCGATGACAGCGACGATACGCTGAAATAAACCGATGAAATCATGTTAGAAAATACAGCGGCTCGACAAACGACCCCATAATGTGGAGAAGGCTGAGACTAAACCTACAATGTTTTGCTCAGTAAGCTAAAACGGTCACCATTAGGCCACCGAGCCCCTCTCATTCATTCCAAATTTTTTATGATAGTTGTTATGAAGTGAGAAGGATGCTATAAAAAGGATTACAATTAAATCTGAAAATAACTCCACGAAATCTTCACGGGAATTCGGAAAAGCATTCCAGGAGGGTTTGTTAAACACATTCGTGAGGTGAAATTTCAGGAATTTCAGAGGAGAAATGCAAATGAATTCTTAGGACTTTCAATTTCAAGGAAAGGAGTAATATTCAAAGAAAATTTGAAATGAATTCAATGAAAATTCTAAGAATCTTCTAAAAGGGTTTCTTAATGAGGAGAATTTCAAGGTCATCCCAAGGAAAATTCAAAGAAAATTGAATTCGGAGGGTGGTTCCAACGAAATTTTCAGGAATAGTTCAATGAAATTGAGAGAAGCATTCTAATTATAATGTATTAGATAATTCAGAGAAGCGTTCCAAGTGAATTTCATGAAAAATTCTATGAGAGTTTCGGGAGAATACAAAGCAAATGCTGAGGAGAATTCCAAGTTAATTTTCATGAAAAATCTCCGTTCTAGAAGTTGCTTTGAAATTCTTTTGTGGTTGTGCTCACAATGCTGCTCTTCACATTTTTAAACTGCCCTGAACTTTTTCGGACTTGGGGATGCAATTTAAAAAAACCAAAATTAACAGCATTACGAAAAGTGGTCAAGTTTTGACCCCATATAACTCTGGCAATAGCGGATGGATTTTAATTCTAAGCAAGCCAATCGATTGGAAATTTAGCTCTTCTAAATTGAACACTTTATTAATTTTCAATAGGTCACTAGTGAAAATTACACAAATGTCCAACTATTGCAATAGTGATGAAAATTATCACCGATTGCCTTCCCGCTTTCCCTAAAACAGATTTCAAAATCGAATTTGATCCTGTCTCCCTGAATGGTGCTTATTCTATCACCGTGTGTGGTGGTGTCCGGTCGGTCGTCAGCAGTGCTTTCGGCGCGTAGCTGCAGCCCACATGAGCGTCCATTCACCGAAGAAGGAGGAAGAAGCCGCACCGCTACTGATCGGATTCAGTAGCTCTTCGTGAGTCGCTGTGGGCCATCTATGACCAGCGCGTCACCCTCATTCCAAACAACATACAGCTCGCCAGCCTCATCCGTGTTGAACAACCTTATAGCTCAGCATTACTCAACTAGCACGACAAAACGGTCCTTTTCAGGGCCACTATAAATGTGATAAAGAGTATTTTTTGGACATTTGTTTGGATATCAGTTCTCATATGTTAAAATCTAACATACCATATACTTTTAAGGCAACATTGGCAGTGCAATTTCAGAATCCAAAATCGGTCGCGGCATGAAAGTGGTCTGATTTTGATCCAGAGTTGATGGATTTCAGTTCTGAATACGCAAGCAAATCGATAGGAAATTTTTCTACGAATCTGTTAAAAATTAAGGATTTATCATTTTTCAAAATGTCACTATTATTTATTTTGTCGTCAATCAGATGTAGACCATTTTTTACAAGTTACAAGTCATGTGTTAAAATTACGAATAGAATTAAAGTACTGCTTTAATCTGGTTATTGTCATTATAAAATCAATAGCTTCACTATGTTTATTGTAAGCAGTCTTAATTTGATTAAGTGGACCAAATTTGGCATAATTTGTGCGATAGTGATTTGTAGTAAATATATTTCGAGTTCGCAGTTGCCGAGAAGGTATGTAAAAATTAAGCTTTGATAACAGTTCTACTGAGTGAATTCGATGCGATACTATATCGTTCACAAACGAAACCATTGCAAATTCACGACGCGCTTTCAATGTTTGAATGTTGATGAGCATGCAGCGTGCTTCATAAGATGGAAGAGGAAATCTTGTCCAAACTAATTTAGGAAGAGCAAATAGTAAGAATTGCTTTTGCACTGATTCTAATCGTTCCTCATGCGTGAATGAAAAATAAAAGGTGACCAAACTATGCTGAAATATTCAAGTATTGATCTTACATATGAAATGTACAGTGATTTTATTGTATACGGGTCATGAAAATTGTAACTGAATTGTTTGATAAAGCCAAGTATAATATTTGCTTTTTTGATAATGGTATTATAATGATCAGTGAATGCTAGTTTTGAATCAATTATAACTCCTAAATCCCTAACTCGTTCACACTTTTCTACTGCCTGATTTCCTTATACAATTGTATTTTCTGGTTTGTTTCTTTTTCTACTAATATCTATTGATTTACATTTTTGAACGTATAGTTGCAGGAGGCTTTTGTTACACCAAACATAGAATAAGTTTATTTGAATCTGGTATGTCTGTAAATCTTCTTTATTTCTTATTTCTAGAAAGAGCTTCATATCATTCGCATAAATTAAAACTTTTATGTTTTTAAGAATAAAGGAGATGTCGTTTACAAATAAAATAAACAAAAGAGGGCCTAGATGCAAGCCTTGGGGGACTCCAGAAGTAATAGTAATAGGGTTTAATTTTTTACCTTTGAATCTAACTATTTGTTGGCGATTAGTTAAATATGACTGAAGCCATTTGAGAAGTCCAGGTTCAATTCCTATTTTTTGAAATTTTTAAAGAAGCATAGATATATCAATACGATCAAATGCTTTGCTAAAATCGGTATAGAGTGCTTCTACATGGTTTCCATTATCCATTGCAACCAAAGAATAGTTGACGAATTCAAGTAAATTTGTATAAGTTGATCGTCCTTTGAAGAAACCATGTTGCATGTTAGTGATTCTGTTTTTGATCTGATTGAATAGTTTTTCATTGACGATCGCTTCGAAAAGCTTTGGGATACAGGAAATAATAGCAACTCCTCGGTAATTTTGTATGTCAGATTTTTTGCCACTTTTGAAAATAGGCACTAGAAGAGATTTCCATGTTTTTGGGAAGATTCTAGAATTTAGTGACATATTGAAAAGCCAGAATAATGGAGCTGTAAGTTCCAGTGCCAGGCTCTTCATAAATACTGGTGGAATTCCGTCTGGTCCAGAGCCTTTGGAAGCATCCAAACTGTTCAAAGTTGCCATAATATCCTGCACATTAACTTGATTAACATGTATATCACTAATACATTCTGGGATGAATTCAAAATAATCACGATCACGATCATCTTCTGAAAAAGAGGTGTAAATTTCTTGGAAGGAAGTAGCAAATAGATTGCAGATATCGACTGCGTTGTCACCAACCGTTTCATTAAAATGCATTTTTGATGGAAAATTGTCTAATTTTAATTTAGTTTTAACGTAATTGAAGAATTGTTTTGGACTAGATTTTATTTCGAGTTCGGTTCTTGAATTGTACTCCTCAAATGCAATATCGATTGTCATATTTAATTCATCGCAAATACGCAAATAGTTTGCCAAATTTTCATTGGTGCCTTGCTTTTTATAAGCCTTTTGTGCCTTTTGCTTTCGATTTTTTCTATCAGAAAGTGAATTCCAGTTAGGTACGTTGGTCATAACCGATCAGAAAGTTATCAAGGAATTTTTCATGATGGAGTTTTCCATGCAGCACCGTGCATCTCCATTATTATTCATGAAATTAACGGTTTTGTTCAAAATGAGTATATGTTTAAGGGATGCAAATAAAAAAAAACTGTATTTGGTCCTCAAATTGGCTAGAATGCACTTAAGTATAATGTTTTTTATATGAAATCAGGCTAAAATTTTATAAGGAATCCAATTCCGTGCTCAGGATTCATACATAAACCGATTCAAAAAGTTTAGTATAAGCATTTAAGTGAAAATAAGATGTAGTACATCTTATTTTCACTTAAATGCTTATACTAAACTTTTTGAATCGGTTTATATATGAATCCCGAGCACGGAATTGGATTCCTTATAAAATGTGAGTCTTTTTTTTTCCTTTGGTTTGTTTTTTTCCGTCGATTTTGTTTTCCGTGCTGAGCACCAATGCTACCGACGTGCCAGGAAGGCAGCTCCCAAACCTGGACCCTACCTATCGACCCATCAACTCATGAACCGGGGACCAACGGCTTTCTTCCCATCCGAAGGAAGGCGTGATCAGAGATGTTATGCCTCAGAACATCCCGGCGGCGCCGACTGGGATTGAACCCTGCTGGAGTGAGAGGTAATCACGCTTACCACTACACCACCGGCGCCGTTGAAATTTTAGCCTGATTTCATATAAAAAACATTATACTTAAGTGCATTCTAGCCAATTTGAGGACCAAACACAGTTTTTTTATTTGCATCCCTTAAACATATACTCATTGACGTACCAAATGTGTACTTAACGAATCTGTAATTCATTTTTAACGTACATCTGATGTACGTTAAAAATGAATTACCGATTCGTAAAGTACGCATTTGGTACGTCACATTTCCGTAGAAATCTGGTCGATCGACTTGGTCATTGCTGAAATCGTATGTCTATCCAGCGGGACACGGGTTTTCCGGGAAGCTTTGAGGTACGTTCAAAATCCTTGAAGGTACGCTATTGGTACATTCCAAAACACGTATCAACTTGGAAATCCGTTAAGTTTGTCCCGCTGGATAGATTGACGTTTTTTCTTGCTAATTCATTCGTGGATCACCCCGTCATATGGCTTTTTTCGCTTCTCTGTTTTGTGCGAGCGTTCCAAATTGTTCTAACCACCCGGAGACTGCTTACGCACAGATACATGCAAAAGCCAGTTGATTGCTAAGAATAACGAAATGTAATGCTTGGGTTTGCGTTGCTAAAAAAAATGGTTTGTATTGAAATAATGCATTATACAGGTATATTGTATTCGGAGGAAATGTTCCTGACAAAATTTAGAAACGATCTTCAAAAGTGAACTATGACCTTTCATACTAAATACTTGTGTAATTGATGAACACAGTTAGCGACCACTATGATTGTGGTCCTAAAATTAAACTTAGAAAATGGTTTTCAGAAATTTTTTACCAGCCAGCCATTCTGAACCGGGTAAGGTTAAGGTTAAGGTTAAGGAGTTTTTTTTTTCCTATGATGTTATTGAAAAATATCGAATACGCCATTTCGAAAAAGTAAGCTTGAGAAAAAATGGCCGAATTCTAGCACAAAATTGGTTCATTGCCCCTAGTGAATAAAAATCCTATGGTTTCGACAGTTTGGATCACTGCACATTTAAATCGGCAGTTTACGATTTTCGGGCATAAGTCAGGATTAAGTGTCATGTCGGTTTGTCGGTGCTTTAATCGTGTCAAAAGTATGGTGTAATATTACTTGCCAAAAAGGACAAAATTATCATTAATATAGTGCATGAACTGACATTACGCTTGTGGTTATAAAAATTACATGAGATTTTCAACATGATTGAAGTGCATCATCTTGGATGTAATATTAAAATATATTTTTTGCTGTGTAGATGAATTCATTTTAAGAAACTATAGATTTACTTTCTTCTGTAAAAATGTGATTTTTAATAGTACTTACAACTTTGTAGAACATTGAAAAAATGGTAAAATTCAAGTAAACATTTTCACTTCTCAAATAAAGTACACACACAAATGAAGAAACATTCTACAATACATCAAAATGCTACACTCAATAGTTTACGTTGCAAATAGCCTTGTCCCACTTTTTTCGATTTCGTCCCACTGTGCAACGATAGGTCACACCCATGCTCAATACGTCTGGATGGATGTGATGCACTAGAATCACATTTTCCACTAAAAAGGCTTCTCTTCCGGACCTTAATGCCCTCCAGATAAGAGGTCTGACTGGGCGCGACGAGGTGCGCTAATCGTTTTAGCACTTTACAGCCCTTTTCACCACCGTTTGTGAACGTCATGTCATCCGAGCGATAGGCGGCGCACGGTTGGATGATTATTAGCGAGGAGATTGATGGGTGTCTTGAAGTAGCATTTGAGGAGATTTCTAGTGCATTCCAGCGTCGTCGCCAGCGGCGCGCGGTGTGCTCATCTATGCGACGCTGGCGGCGATGCATGAACGAAGCATCATAAAATCGCTAGGTTTATGGCAACCTGATGAATGATCGATCATTAACGGATTTATTGGAGAGGGGATTCATTGCCATTCTTACCATTCCCGGCTGGGATTCCTCCGGATTAGACTGATTGATGGGAAATGATCACGCTAAGCGGGGTACTTAGGTCAGTTATGGCTGCTAGCTTAATGTGATACGTAAATTCTTATAAATTCGATTTGGTACCATCACGTTCTCCATCCATCAGCTGTCAGTGGAAGTTATGTGAGGATTCTCATCCTCAGTCAAAACCATCCGACCTTCCTCCAATCGAAACGAAACAAAAAAAATCCGATTCGATCATGTTTCAACGCCGTCAGCTGTTGAGAGCTCCGCTCCGATTTGAACCGACAGACGACCGACGACGACGACGGACGCCAGGCCACAAAACTGGAACAGGATGACCTTTTCGGGTGATCCTTTTCGAGAGCAGCGCGAGAAAGGAACACCAAATGGGCAGGCGAGCGGAGGTCGACTACAATTTTTGTGTTTCCCCTTTCAACTGAAAGGCTGCTGGGCTGTTGCATTCGGATGCACTTTTCAGCTTCGCGGTTCCAAAGTGGACGATAGAACGACGATAAAAAGTTGTGTAACAGGTTTCATCGAAGGTTCATCGCTTACTGCCCGTTTGAGTCTCTTTCGATTTCGTCGAGCTCTGTTGTTGATTTATGTACTTATCTGTATCGAGAAGCATTATTTTATGGCAAATGGGTTTGGAATCGAACGAAAGCCGATCGCCGATGCGGGGGGAACTATGGGACACGAATCCTTCCGTCATGCAACGCATTCTGTAACATGGGATTTGTCGATTGAAAGGTGTCCTTATCTGGGTTTGATTATCTCTCGCACTCCGTGTCATTGTGTGATGCTTCTTTAGCGGAGAAATGGGTTTTTATGTTGGAATTATAAGCCCGCTTGCTTTGGAATGAATAACGACATCGACGACGATCACATCCAATCCAAACAACGACGATGATTGATGGCTGAATGGTGCTCATCCGGTGCAGGTCATTGATTCTCGTGTTTCGTTCTTCGTGTTTCCTTTTTCGACTCGGGAAAGTTTCTCCACCCTGATCATTATGCATCACGATGAGATTGGAAATTCGAAATTGCGCATCGTGGGGTGAGATCTCCGCATCGAACCCGAATATCTCTTTCTGCTTTTGTTTGTACAGACCAATCGTTTCAAGGTTGTATTCTTTCGAAAAGCTATACCCCAAACAACTCTCCCTCTCTCACTGTCATTCTATCACGCAGGGCACCGCAACGTCGTAAACGTACATTTCCTGCTCGGTAATCATAATGATGTAGCTTTTTTACTTCATTTTAAATGATAGCTTTATCCGTCAACCATCGCGTTCAAGTTTAAATATTTAACAATGCAACGAGTAACAACAGCGACGGAAAGCCGGGCAAGATTATAGGGTCCGCCCTTCCCATGTTGGGATGCAATTCAGCACGCAAGCGACGTCTTTATGAGTTACAGAGTGAATGTGTGTTTGTATATCGCGCCACACCTCTTTTAATGGTGCACTCCTTGGGCTTCTACGGTGCTAAAGCTCCACACAAGTGTTGCTATTATCGGTCGTTTGTGCCCAGCATAATGCCTGACGTACGTCTACTCCTTAGAAACTAGCGTGACATGGCAAAATGAATGGGTGGAAGAAATTGTTTCATAAAAGCGTACGTACATGGGGAGTTAAATGGGTGGTTGGACCTTATGATCTTTTAATAGTCGATGGAGTTGAATAATTTTAGATGACATTTTTTATACGACTTTGCTAAATAAGCTTTAATTCTGCATAGTAATTTGTTATTATGTTGGGAGAATGCCTCACTCTAGTGGGCTAACTTTCTGGTTGCTGATTAGTGCTATCCAGTGAATCCTTTCTCATGCAACTGAACAACCTGAAAAAGGAATCTTTCCAAATGGTAAGGGTCATAAGATCAAGACCAACAATTGAAATGGCCTTAACTCCATTTTGTTAACAAACCTTGTAAGGCCATTTTCTCGCGAACCGAAGTCCGCAAAGGCAAACCAACATAATGAACAGGTAGGGGAAATTCTCCTCTACCCGATTGTGGTTAAGGTTTGCGAATGAAGGTTTCGGTTCGCGAGAAAATGGCCTTACAAGGTTTGTTTACAAAATGGAGTTAAGGCCATTTCAATTGTTGGCCTTGAGATATCATACAAAATAATATTGTTTGTTGACTTGTACCAACTTTAAGCGAGCTCTCAACTAAGCAAACTACCATCTGATACTTCGCACTAAATTGAATAGCTTTGCAGAAGATGGGAACTTTTTATAAGGTCAAGATCATCAGATACAATAGAAAATAATATGCTTGCTCTGTAATGCCACCTATTGGTTCAATTTTTAACCTGGTGGCTAGTTACCACCTGATGGATCTGACTGAACTGAACTACTTTGCCGAAGACATCCTATTTGAAGTTTTGTTCTTTATCGCAAAATATTAGACCCGTACTTTTTTTTTTTTTTGTCGTCCAAAAAACAGATTTTTTTTCAGAAATGACTTTTTCGAAAATTTATAACTTTTGAACCACTGGACCGATTTCAAAATCTAAATATCAAATGAAAGGTAATTAAAGAGCAATTCCCTATGAATTCGCAAATCGCTTCATTTTTGTATTTTTTGATTTGGTTGAAAATTTGCGGAAAAGTTCCTTATTTCATTTTGATTTTCATTTTGCAGCGCAGGGTGGGGCAGTAAGAGCGCAAGTCAATTCAAGGCCGATAGTAAAGGAGGGGTAATGGCTGAATCGCCACATGCAGGCTACATGATCGCCGTGGGAAGGGATAATGATTAGATTGAGGTAGGTGGTTGGATGTTTTTTGGATTGAGATGGCCACGATGCTACAAAATGATATGGAATGTGTAAGCTGGAAATAGTTTGAAATTTGAATGAGTTATTTAGAATTCGTTACTGAGAATTCTGCTCTGCTTTGAATCAGAACACTGGATTCCGTATGTATTGTTTCAAGATAGTTATGGAAAAAATTATGTGACGTGAGCGCGTGGATACATCCGCGTAGTAAACCGATTGAATAAGTAAATCCGTTTCGAACGAAATATCTAAATTATGTAAGTTACGAAAACCGCGCGAATTCCGAGAGCCGTGCGAGGCAACCGAAGCAAGAAAAAAAAATGCTTATTATCATTTAAAGAGTGCCACAAAAATAAATGTTATAGCCTATGTTGGCAAGTTGATTAATTTTGGTTTCCTCCCTAGATATTGTACTTATTTTACTATTGAGCTTTGTTTCAATTTAGTTATTTTACCGCACGTATCAATCATTTCAAAATTTTGCGACCGTACCGAACAAATTCTAAACTACATAAGCTAGTTAAACATGCATCAATACAACATAAGGAAAGATCTATTTTTCAGTCACGTAGGATTTAGTTCATATATTAACATTGATTGCTGTTTACAAATGTAAATACTTGAACACTAAGAAATAAGTTAACTCAAATACTTTAACCGTATATATCAGAGATTTCGCGTATTGAGAGAATAATATAGATCGAGTACAATGAACTCAGGGGAAAACAATACCTACAAAAGATTAAAAGTTATTAATTGTCACATACCCCTACTTTTACTTATTTCCTAAACTATTCCTTTCCTTGATAATGCTGCTTATTATTGGTCTGCTTGCGTTTTCTTATTGAAGTTCAAGAGTAAATAGGAAAATTTATTATATAACTTTAAAGGTTAGTTGCCTCCCTAAGCGGACCCCCCGCATCCTAATTCTTTTGTTAATCTACCTAATGTTATTAGACTTTCTGAATTTTCTTATTTAAGTTCGTTTGATGAATATTATATCTCATTAGTCTAATTTAATAAATTATTGAAATTTCTAATTCACCTAATCAATCACTTGTGCTTGTAATCTGAAGTTAAACGTGTTTCAAGTACTTTTGATTTTGACCTATACCTATTTATTATATCTTAGTTCGACCCAGGTTCACCTTCAAGTGACCACAAAAATACGTAAGAGTATGGGTACGGCTAGGGTAGACGCGATTCGCGACGCGACGCGACCAATTCAAAAGAATCTTTTTATTTATTATTATTCCTTGCGTGAGTCGCATCGCGTCGCGTCACGTGTCGCGTCTACCCTGGCCGCGGCCTATGTCACAATAGAAGCACGCCACAGTGGAAATCCCGAGCATAGTTCAAACACTTATCCCAATTCAAAATGAAGCACATATAAGATTAGTTACAATACCATGTACAAAAATGATGTTTAACATTGTTTCCTGAGTAATACTTCAATGAAAACAACAATGAAAACTTGTCACGCAAATAGAAGGAGCACTGTTGGGCACTTTCTGAAACATTTCAATAGTATAATTCCCTTGCAAACCCAAATAAATCTATCCGCGTATCACACCCAACGTCAGTGCCTATACGTAAGCGTACTACGACGCGGCTCTCAATCAAAGGAGTAACAAGTGTGATACCATCACTGCTGGACTAGATCTTTGGTTTTTTCATGCAGTGGTTCATCCGAGAGGGGAAGCTTAATAATCCCCATCGCCTGCCCATGGCGCCATTCTATCGCGGCATGAGCCAGCAACGCCGGCCATAAACTAGCCACTAGCATGAAATTAAGCCCGCCCACCAACAGCAAGGTGCAAAAACTAGCCAAGGGGAGGGAAATTTCCGGAAACGTTCCTTATGACCGACAATGCCATTTTGCATCTTCATATCGCCATTTTGAATCCAGCCTTATTTTTGCTTATCTTCAGAAATTTTTTACTGGGAAACTGTTTGTCCAATCAGTTTGGTGTCTTGGGCAATATTGCAGGTAATATATGAGGCTATTTAAAAAAAATGCACTCTAAAAAAATTTGCCCAACTGTTTTTTTTTAATTTCAAATAAAGTCTTTAAAAAAAAATTCTCAAAAAAGTATTTTTGTATTTTTATTATTTAATGTTTTAGGGGACAAAAAATGTCATCTATTGCAGTATGGGTCAAGATAGAGAAATGATGGACAAAAAAGTTATGATTTAAAAAAAAACTATAAGGGACAGCCCTATGGGGTTGTATGCAATGGTGACGTAGGACTACGTGGTCTTAATATCATTCTCAAGGTAAAAATGTCAAGATCGCAGGTATACAAATGAAACTACAACGTGTACTATCGGTACCTACCATAATAAAAAAAAATATGGTTGATTGGCTTAACGATGTGTTCGGCTGCAGTGGACTAGTTCAATAATTTGGGTCATCGTTCGTTTATGGTAATTTTTATTAGGGTACCTAACTAATAGTAACCAAATATTTAAGTAAAGGAGAAAAATCTATTAAAATGTTAACTGCAGCAGGAGCTTGTGTTTTGTGTAGGAATAGGAATTTGAGCGGGGTCTCTCTGTTTATACTCTTTAGTATGTCGCACTTGACATAGATGGCCCCAAGCAACTCACGAAGAGCTACTGATTTCCATCAATAGCGGTGCAGCTTCTTCCTCCTTCTATGGATGCTCATGTGGGCTGCAGCTCGCTGCTTACAGGCAGCCTTTCGTTGTGAACTGGAAAACACCACCACTCACCACGCGGTGATTGAAAAAAAAAACCATTTGTTGAGACCGGCTGGAATTCATATTTGAAATCTGTGTTAGGGAAATCGCTTTTCGCAGGCAATCGGCGATAAATTTGATCATCAAAGCAACAGTTGCACATTCATGCAATTTTCGATAGTGACAATCTGAAAAAAGATGAAGTCTTAAATTTAACAGATGCGTAGAAAAATTTCTGATCAATTGGTGATAAAATTATTGAAATTGGTCCAGGGGCAGCTGAGTTATTAACGTTCAAAATCTTTCATAATTTTGTTACATGTTCCATTTTCGGTTTTCACAAAGTGTACCCACATATATAAATCACAGTCCTAGGTCAAAAACTCAAGTTTTTGAAAAAAAAAATCCAAAACTTGGTTCAATTACTGTTTTGACTTTGTATAATGAAAGTACACTAAGTCGCACCGTTTTCGAGATGTAGCGGTTTGAAAGTAGATATTTTAAAATGTTGGTAGATTTTGGCCATTTTTAAATGTATAGCGCGGTCGTAGTTCCAAGACACTGAAGAAGTCTGCACATTGTAGACGAAATACGCGTATCTGTCAAGGATAAGCATAGTAGTGGAATTAAATTGAAATTACTAATCCTTCTCTTTCTAATCCTTATGTAAAATTAGCATTTATTGGATAATCAATAGGTTAATTTGAAACCTCCATTTCCTCAAACAGTACTCATTTTTTCTGCCACGATTTTTTTTTGGAAACCAACCCACTATGGGCAAAAATGGGTCCAAAATTACCCAAAATTCAATATCTCAACAGCACGCTGAATTCCAGCCATGAAAAACAACTTTTCCGAATGGATATCGTTCGGGGAATCGATTGCACGTGGTCCCATAGACCGGATAGCCTTGTAGGTATGTGTTTTGGACCATTTTCCCGTACTTTTTCGAGGAAATGTTTTTTCACAGCTCTATTTTTCGTAAAACATAAGCACTTTATGCATGGTTTTAGAATACTATGTCTTTAAACAACAGTTCATGAGATATTAGGGGAATACGGGGTACACTTTATAGGGGCGTAAGGGGTTAAAGTGAACCCTCGCTAAATTTGTTTTAATTCATAAAAATGTTGAACGATGCGATTGTTTGAATAACCCCAAAGGTTGCCTGCAATAATAAGAATTTTTTTTTTTCGAAATTTTAAGTTTAATTGGGGTTAATTAAGTTTTAATTTACTGCTATCTGTTTTAAAAGAGTTTTCTGTATACAGCAAAACGATATAGTGGTTCTCAGAATTTTGTAAATATTGATAGTTTTGTTCCTAATCGCAACATATTAGACCCGTATTTTTTATTTTGTCATTAGGGTGACTATTTATATATTAGGGCGGTAAAAAAAAATTTTTTTCGATGTTTTTCAAAAATTTATAACTTTTGAACTGTTTGGCCGATGACGGAACTCAAAATAACAAATGAAAATTAATTAAAAGTATTTTTCAGGAAAAAAATATTATGATATTAAAAAAAATTGGTTTTGTATTAAAAAAAATTGATTTTATTTTCACTTTTTCCCCTTACTCCCCTATAAAGTGTACCCCGTATTCCCCTAATATATCATGAACTGTTGTTTAGAGACATACTATTCTAAAACCATGCATAAAGTGCTTATGTTTTACGAAAAATAGAGCTGTGAAAAAACATTTCCTCCAAAAAGTAGGGGAAAATGGGGTAAAATGGTCCAAAACACATACCTAAAACGCTCTCTGGTCTATGGCACCACGTGCAATCGATTCTCCGGACGATATCCTTTCGGAAAAGTCGTTTTTCATGGCCGGAATTCAGCGTGCTGTTGAGGTATTGAATTTTGGGTAATTTTGGACCCATTTTTGCCCATAGTGCAACCGTTGAATAAGTTGAATATAGATTCAGATCGCGAATTGGTTGAATTTCGGGATGTGAAAGATTGAATATAGAAATTTATTAGGAAATGTTGAAATTGGAAAAAAATGAGGCGCAGAGAAAAATGTTCAAAGTCTTGGACAAATTTGTCGATTTTAAGACAAGCAATTTTAAAGATCTCGACTTCTGTAAAACTTCAAACATAGATAAATTTTCATATCTCTGGAACATAGACAAGTGTTTTGGATTGTATCAATAATTATCATTATTCTGGAACGAGGAAAGTTTTCTCGAAAAAAAATTCGATCTCCAAAAAAGTTTTAAGATTCTGGTATACATTTAAGGATATTGAACATTTTTTTTGTTTAATGCTGGTACTTAGTAATTCGCGATCTTTAATCCAAACAAATTAAGAACGCGTAAATTTTTTTACGATATGACGCATTTCGCGCCAAATCGAATCGAAGCTGGCAGCACCCTCTCAGATTTCAATAAATTTTTCTGGATGTGTAGACTTTGACTAAATAAGCACTTTTTTCAAAGTGGCATATTTAGTCGAGGTCCACACATCCAGAAAGTTCCATTGAAATCTGAGCGGGTGCTGCCAGCTCCAAATACGATTTGGTGCGAAATGCGTCATATTTAAGAATGCAAAGTTCACAGTTCGAGAAAAATTTAATGTTTCAAAAATATAGAAAAGATTTAGTGATTTTAAACAAAGAATCTATATCAAATCTGGGATTAGAAATATGTTGTAGAAAATACAATCTGATGGGCTTGGAAAAGAGCTTCTAAAAAAAGATTCTACTGCATGATTTTTCGACGTTTGCCGATACTAAAGCTTCCGACCTTCAAAGATTTATCGAAATTTAGGTCTTTGAAAAAATCTCTAGCGCTTGGAAAGTTTCCTAGACTATGTTTCAACATATTAGGCTTGGAAAACTTTCAGATATCGGAACCCGTAGTGACCAACCAACCAACCAGCCAACTAAATGAATATATTAAACAATATACTTCCTCAATTACATAAACCAATTTGGCAAATTTTTACACAGAGAACCCTTTTTTATTTCTGCAGACAAATGTGGAGTGTTAGCTCTCAGCGAGGATTTTCAAAATTTCAACGATCCTAGACACACTCTTACAACAAACAACTCAACTTCACTTCAATTGCCCCATGAACGCCGCTTTTCATCGCATAGGCACTTACCCCATCCATACTGCACCCGTTCCACATCACGTTTTCAGCTAGCTCGAAACTGACGCTGCACTGCTCGAGGAAAACGAGAAAAACAGATAAATCGCCGCGATGTATGCAGCACTGCTAACGCACCGGTTTCTGTGACGTAAAAAAAGAGAAAAAAGAGCAAATTCACACACCGCGATGTGATCCATGAAATGCGTGGAAAACCGCTCAAATCATCATCAAACACTTTTCTGGCGCAATCTGCCGTGATCAATCATCGGCCAATCATCGAATCGATTGGTTGTTCGTTTCGTTCACTGCCAACCGCTTCCACCATACGTATCTACCTATTCGGACGGAAAAGTTGAAGGACTTTTGAACCATAATCATCCGGAGGAACGTTGTCCTCGGATGCTGGCTGATGCTGGACGGTTGTTATTAGAACGGAACAGCGGTACAATACATTATTAGTCATACATGTTGTGCGTGTGTATGTGTGGTCGTTGTCGTTTGCTCGGAGAACTCTCAACCGACGACAGGTGCCAAAATGCCTGGTAGGTAGGACGACGGAAAAATGCAACTAATGCTCTTAAATTTGCAGCTGCGGACGCACGGACGAATTTAATGATTTAATGCGATGATTGATATTGGCTCGTGCAATTTGGATGATGAACTGTGCGCGGAGGTAGAAAACAAAAGTAAACGATTATGATCTTGATCGTGAAGAGGCTCATCAGTTGCAGTGTAGCTCTTTGCCTATTGTGCGTTAAAAGGGTTTATGTACGAAATTGATCGGCAATTTTGAGTCAAACTCAAACTCGGATGCATGCGCTGCTTCGGTCAATTAATTGTATAATGTAGTATCGAAGGACAAGTTCAAGCAATAGAACAGATCTTGGGGATGGTATGCATTTCTGAATTTCTAGAGCTCCGAAAATGATGTCTACTCTTTCACATTAAAATCGCTGTGGAGACGCTATTTCTGATTAATCTGATAATCACCTCGAAAAGCACAATTATCAGTTCTCTCAAAACATACAACAGTGAAACTGGAGCTCCACGTTTTTTGCAGTGCAGCAATCAGGGAGTTCCAATTGCATGAGCAATGTCGCAGCAGTGTCCGAGATTTGTGATCTAGAAAACCTGAAGTGACATGGCATATCAGCCATCATGATGGCCATTTCTGGACTTTCCTAGACTTGGAAAAAAAAGTTAAAGGCTTCAATAATTTGAACAATATTTATATAGAAATTTCAAAAAATACAAAGAAATACTTAATTGTTCCTTAAACAGATATGATAAAAACTCGAATAAAAATTCAAACGAGTTCTGACTAAAATCCCAAAATAATTCTGAGATTAAGCCCAAGGGAATTCTCAGAAGAATCCAAAATTTACTCCGGTCAGTGACGGAGATGGTATGAATTCAGGGCGCGTGATTGAAGCGAATTGGATGGGGAGAGTGGAATTGCTAAATCCCTGTTGTTAGCATTTCGTGAATTGAAGGTGGGCTCTTTTCCCCACTCGTTGGGATATTCCCTCGTATGATGGTTTGTTCTGTACATGTTTATCATTGGAAGGAAATTCTTCTTGCTCCCGTGGATCATGCGTAAATGTCTCTGCTTACGGGCCCATTCTCCGTTTTTGGCCCATCATACAATGGTAAATTGAATACAACCAGGTATCGTACTTGATTAAATCATACGACAGTGGACAGTTCACTGTGCCCTGCAACAATGAGTGGTATCCTTTACATACGTACAAAGGAATTCTCAGAAAAATCCCGAGGGAGTTGTGAGGAGAACTTCAAGGAGAATTCGTAGGAGATTCCAAGGAGAACTGTAAAGGGATTATGAGGAAGATAGCAGGTGTATTTTTCAAATTTCAAAATCCAAATTTCAGAATCCAAGAAAAGGAATTTGTTTTTGCAATTGACATAGAGGTGTGCTCGTTGAATCTAAGTATGCTATCCAAGATAAGTCCAAGATCTTTACTAGATTTTGCATTTGGCAGTGTTTGCTTGCATTCCGTTCATCTAACACCTTGATGTTAACCGTTCAATGTCAATTTGTAGAGCACAACAATCTAGGATCGATTTCATCACACGGAAGATTTTCAAATCATCAGGATACAATTAACAACTTACAGGAACTTAAGTGGTCACACACGTTGTTAATAAATAAAACGAAAATGATAGGTCCTAAGTGGCTCCCTTGAGGAACTCCCGATGGTATATCTTACGGATCTGACATCTTGAACCTTGGCGAAGGCCTTCCTGGAGGATACATAAGATTTTAACCAGCCGAAAGTCTTAGAGAAGTCAATGTAAACGGCGTCTACTTACTGACGCTTTTCTATGCTACCAATAAAATTGTTGGTGTAGGACATCAAGTTGGAGATCGTCGAGCACTTTTTCATGAATCCATGCTGCAACTCCGAGGTTATAGATTGCACAGCTGGATGCAACTTGTCATGCAGAAGACTTTCGAGAACAATGGCCAAATATTCACAGTTTTCCATGCTGTGAATGTTACCTGACTTGAAGATCGGTGTAATTGATGCAAGCTTCCAGGAATCCGTAAAAACGCAATGCAGGAGTGAACGATTGAAGATAAACATAACGGGTATGGCCAATGATGCTGCACAATTCTTGATGAAAGACGGTGGAATACGATCCTGACCTGGACCTTTCGATGCATTGGCTTTGAAAATAGCGTCATGGCTGAAGTTAAGCAGCTGCAGACGAATGTTGTAGTTCGGTAACTGGTTGATGTACAGCTGCTGCAGAGGAGTTTGATCGAGTTCGAAAACGGTTCGGAAGAAAGAAGCGAAGAGGTTTGCCGAAGTGGCATCGATGGAGGAGCTTCGATTACAGTATGTGACGTCTGCCGAAATACCAGCTGATCTTTTGCGAGCGTTTACGAAAGACCAGAACGACGGTGGGTTTTCTTTGAAGCCACTCTGGAGGTTATCGATACACTCACGAAAGCGAGCTTCATGCAAACTGTTGTACTCGGCTTTTGCAAGCTGCCCACTATGCTTGTTTTCAGCAGTCGGTTACGGGCCTTTTGCAGACGGTTACGCAGATTACGCAATTGCGGATTCCACTACGGTTGTTGGTCTACGAGCCTTTACCGGAAGAGTATCATGGATTGTACTTGATAAATATTGTCATGGAATACGGACACGGCGGCATCAATGGTAGGTAAGTTAAGTAATTGCACCCAATCCAATACTGAGATCCTCGCATTAATATCATCGAAATCACACCGTGCTGCGTGCTGCTGGATACGATGACGGATAGTCGTTTGAACGGATATCAACTTTCAAAATGGCAGATGGTTGTTCAAACAGCTCAATAGGATCTGAATGACTGACGAGCACCAGGTCGAGAAGTTTACCATTCGCGTTGACCAGATCGCTGATTTGCTTAAGTCTTGCATACAGTAAGGACTCAACTACAGCAACTTCCTGTTTAGATAAAGCATTGAGAGGTACGAATTCTTGGACAACCTCATCGAAGCCCCAGGTTGTAATCACCCATAACTATAGTGGTATCATGAGGGCTAGCCATTGCAAGAAGCTGTTGTACGGAGTCGGCGTGCTTGATGTCGAGTTGACTAGTGGGACGAATGTAGATGCAACACAGACAAAGTAGTGTAACTTGCACAGCTATTTGTTTCGAGATTCTCGCATTCAACCAGATGTACGGCTTTACAATTCAGCACGGATTTCACGTTAAGTAAGACACCACCACCACGTCGTAGTACACTGGTGTGGGAATTCCGGTCACAGTGGTAGATAATGTAGTTTTTTGACAGTTCAGCATTCACATACATTCATTGTACACACTAATCGAGTCAGTACGGGTTTACCGAGTTTTTGAATTGCGGACTGTTCGGTAAAAGTTTAAAAATTTGTGGAAAATTTATTATTGAGAAAATTTGTTCTGAACCTATACATACTTAGTTCTGTTAACCCCATTTAATGATAGAAAATAAAATTGGTCGATTACATTGATTCCTTACGGATAACGATCATTTGAATTTTTACTGACTTTTTCAGCAATATAAAAACCCAGTAAAAAATACTGACTCCTGTAAAAAAATCTTAGTGTGTAAGTATGGAGCCAAGTTTCTGTGAAAACCACGACGTAAAAATCACAAGACTGCAGCGAATGGACCAGAGCAGTCGTTTTAGTCCTCAAACCAAGGACGTTTTGATAGTAGACGATCAAATGAGCACGAGTGTTGACGAGAGCAGTACAAGAGGTATTTGTTACGGCTGGCTCTAATTGCTGTTCGACGGACCAGGATCTGCGTTCAGCACCGGCTTCCAAAAATGCCGGATCCTTGTATCATCCTCAATAAACTCCCAAAATTCGATTCCTCGTGGCCAAGGATCCATCGCTTTCAACTTCGATTCGAGGCTGGCACCCACCTTGTATCATACGAAAAACAGTGAAGACAGGCCGGGCTCTTGGTATCAGCGATTTCACAACAACTGCATCCATATTCAGAGATTGGCGAGTTTCTCGATGTCTGACTGTGAAACATCGGGTGATATTTTGATTAGGTAGACCCAGAGCTTGTCTGCCGGTTTATCTGCAGGGGCTGATGACACGTTGACCACCGTCGGACCGATGCCACGTAGAATTTTGGCTGGTTGATTAGATGAAGCGTTTTCGTCATCACGGAGGAATTAATCATTTGAGATGTCACTGCTCTTGTTTGCGGTGACATCTATTGGAAACTAGACACAATCTGTTTTCCTATAATTGTTCACAGAGGACAGTGCAGTGCAAAACATGTCTGGTACCTCTATATATGAATTTAGATTAACATCCGAAGTCCCTCCTTCTTTACACATTCTGCACTCAAAATAGCTCATTCCTCACAGGATTTCCTGACGAATTATATGAATGGGGTGGAGCAGAAAGTATCGTTTGTGCAGAATATGTAAAAAAGGAGGGACCTCGAATGTTAATCTAAATGCATGTATAGAGTTACCAGACATATTTTGTACTGTCAGGTACTCTATTTTGTAATCTGTGAAAGGGAAATCACAAATCGAGTGTCATCAAAATACATGGCATGTTGAGAGATTGAGGTTATGAGAGCAAATTTTCTCTCTCAAATTTGAATTTTTTGGCTCTCTGGGAACTGCTAGTAAAGCAGGTAAAACTGTATGGGGAAAAATCATTTTTATTTAATTGTAGCTTGTTTAACAATAATTTCCGGGAAAAAAAACTGAACGGCAAAGTCCCTGATTAATTTCTTTAGATTGTCGTTCACAGTGAAAAACAGTCCTAAATAACGGCCGCAAACAACTTCTACAGCGGTCATGCTGCGTGCGCAGCTATGACAAACTTCCGACGCAGCCATTAGCAAGGTTTATCGGTACAGCTGGAAATGAAACACCGGTGGAGTTGCTCTTAATGTAGTTCAAGTTTTGACAAACCGGTGGCGCCACCAGCCATGTCGATGACGGGATACCCGAGCAAAGTAGAATAACAACTAGATATCATCTAGATAACAAGTCTTGTTATCCCAGATATCATTTTGTTTTCAGTTGTTATCACATAACTTATTTAGTTATCAGCCTTGATCAATTTTGTCATCAGTTGTTATTATGAAAAATTCACTATATATTTATTGACGATGCAAGGTTAGTTAAAAACTTTAAATATTTTTCGCATTGAAACAATAAAAAATAGCGCTTTTAATCCTTAACCATATTTCAGTTATCAGCGTAAGGCTTTGATATCAAAATGATAACATGATTTGTATGGCTTACAGAATTTGTTATCAAGATATTATCAATGATAACAAAATAAGTTATTTTTGTGATATCAAACGAGTTATTTGTTGTTATCATTTTTGTTATGTTGGCTGTTAATTCAACCATAATGATAACATATTCAGTTATCAAAAAGTGATAACCGGGTAAGAGAACTTGTTATCAACTTGATATTTTACTTTGCTCGGGTATTGTAACTGACGGATGATACACACTCTAACATTATAGTACTCATTAATGAGTACAATTTCACCCATGGGTAATTTTTTTACCCATTAAATGGGTTAACCTACTTTACTTCAAAATGGGTGAAATTGTATCCATTAATGGGTACTTTCCAGTTACAGTGTACAATGCGATTCACCACACTATTATGCCTCACCTGTCAGCGACTTTAATTTTGGAAATGAACTTTTTTTCTGAAAGTCATTGAGTCTAATGGGTCATTAGGCCGAATTTTGAAATGTGAAAGACTGAATTTAGAGACTATGGAGCAATTATCTCCAAATTCGATTTATTTTTGTATTTTTTTTTTAATTTGGTTGAAAATTTGCAGAAACGTTCCTCATGGCCTAGGAGGAAGAGGTGACAATTGGCTTCTTACGCTATAATTTATATCTCTATCTCTATCTTTATCTATGTCCATCTCTATCTTACGCACATCAAATCAGTCAATCACGAGCTGGTTTACGTTTGACAGAAAAGTGGTTCATTTTTGCCCCCGTATTGTCACTTTTTCTCTTAGCTTATGACCAACTATGCCATTTTGCATCTTCATATCGCCAATTTTAATCCAGCCTTATTTTTGAAAAGGGCCTATAGAAAAATATCAAGCTCATCTTCAGAAAATTTTTACTCGAAAACTGTTTGCCTGATCGGTTTGGTGTCTTGGGCAATATTGCAGATTATTCTCAAAAAAAGGATTTTTTTGTATTTTTTTTTTGTTTGTTGACAAGTTTTAGGGGACAACAAATCTATTGCATTATAGGTTAAGATGGAAAAATGATGGACAGAAAAGTTATGATTTTCTTAAAAAAAATGTTTTTTTTTTTTTTAATATCCAAACTTGGTCCAATTACTTTTTTGACTTTATATAAAAACGTACACAAAATTTACAATAAAAAGCACTGAAGTAATTTTTTTCTAGGTTACACCGTTTTTGAGATGTAGCGGTTTGAAAGTAGAAATTTTTTTAAATGTTGGTAGTTTTTGGCCAAATGTATTCCGCGGTTCTCGAGTTCCGACAATATTATTTTCGGAAAGATCAGAAAATTTTGCAATATTTGAGAAGAACTGTTATTAAGACTTTATCCGAAATTTAAAAAAAAAATTGGGAAATTTTTTTAAGAGTGCATATTTTTTTTTTCAAAGAATCAAAAAATACAAAAATAAACCAATTTGCGAATTTGTAGATACTTGCTCTTTGGAACAAACATGAATTCAACTTGGCTTTAATTAAAAAAAACTCATTATCTTTGAAAAAATATGAAAATACCACCTTTAAAACATTAAATCTTTGGTAAAAAATTTCAAAATTCTGTGTCTGAATCATTTTAACAATCTCATTCTAAGATATTCAAACTTTTTTCATTATTTAAAGATTGTGAATTTGGAATTCAAGGTGCCTAATGGCAATCAGCATAGTGGCAAACAAAAAAGGAACTCTCAATGAGTTTCTAGAGAATTGTGATAAAATTCCAGGGGAATCTGAATCTGCAGATAGTTCCAAAGAATTCTCAGGAGAATAGCCATTTTTCGACAGCATTCTACGGAAAGATTATTTTGGGAATGCTAAGGAATTTCTACGGATTAGTAGCAGTGATTAAGAGATGGATTTCAAAGTTCTGACTCAGAATATTTGAGAAGAATTCTATGAGGATGGTTAAGAGAACTCGAGGAGAATGCTAAGAAAAATTCCAACAGAATGTTATCAAAAAAATAAAATATTCGAGATTATAATTCCATTGAAGCTCAGATGAGAATTGCCAGTTTTCTAAAAATATTCCAAGGGAAGTCTGACAACAACTCAGAAAGCATCCTTTTAAATGACAGTACCCCAAGGGTGCAAAGTGCGTGGCGATGCTGTGACACAGCACACTTGTCCCGTTGCTGAGAAGCGTGCTTGTTCACAGCATCGCCTCGCTGTTTGCAATCTTGGGGTTCTGTCAGTTAATTAGGATTCCAGGGGAATTCTGATAACAATTCAAATTGAATCATAATCTTAGAATAGTTTCTACATAATTCTAAGAAGTAAGGATAGATTGAAGGGAATCACGAGAAATGTTTCAAAGGTTTAAATTTTAATAAGAATATGGAAAAACTTCTGAGAGCATTCCAAATGAATTTCGAGGAGAAGTCCGAATGAATTTTCTGAGAACACTTAGGGAGTGTTGATGCAAATTTTGCAGAAATTTTCAATAGAATTTTAATGAATATCTGGGAGAATTCCAAGGAAATTTTGTGGAGATTTCCAAGCAGATTATGAAAGAATACCTAGGAAATGCTCAGAAGAGTTCCTTCTAGGGCATTTACAGGAGAATTCTGTTACATGTCCGAGCAGAATTCCTAGGTAAATTTGCCAAAAATTCCATGGCTATTTTGAAGGATGTGTTAAGGAAATTTTGAGGAAAGCAGCATACACGAAGCTTTAGTGTGATAATTTGTTAACTAGAGAAAGTTCTGAAGAGGTTAGGTTGATAGTTCCGTTAGAGTGCGGCAGTGTGAAAAATGAATAGAAGTATAAATTGAGCGAAGTGCAATTAATGCGACAGTACTAGTCACGGCCATTCGCTCAATTTCAACTTCTATTCAATTTTCATACTGCTGTACTCCAATAGAGCTATCAACATATCCTCTTCAGAACTTTCACTAGTTACTAAATTATGTCACTAAAGCTTCATGTTGATATTAGTTTAACATTTTCTAACCAACTCTGAACTCAACAATGCTGATGATGGTACAGCACGCAACACCATCCTGCTGCTTTTCTCTCTGAGATGACTACGAGAGGAGCAACACAATAGTTGGGTAAAGAAGAATTGCATTATAATTGCACACCATCGCCTTGACATACATGTCGCAGAACTATTCCACAGTCGCAGACAGTATATGAGCAAGTCAAACGCGCACTCGTTTCCCTGTGGATTTGAAGAAAAACTTCAAGAGGGGACTTGGGGACCATTAACGCATGAGTTAGGTAGAGGAGTTTGACTAGTACTGTCGCAATATTGACCGTACTCTAGCGGAACTATCAACCTATCCTCTCTTTTTAAACACGTTTATTTGAAGTTTAGACCATTAACAAATTACACATTTTACACGAGTAAACAGTTTAAAACAAAATCGAATGTTTCTACACATAGTTGGTTATTGGCATCTAAAATGAAATTTACATAACTAATAAACAGCCTGTAGAGCCTGATATCTTCTTCTTCTATCAATGTTTGTTAATTCTGAAAAACGAAGATTTGCAAAACTTATCTTCCTACCTAGGATTGTTTCCAACTTAGGTTGAAGATGATTCCAAAGAGCACTGGTGTGTTGGCAATTGGTAAACTTGTACTCTAGATCCTCTACGATGTTAGAGCAATGTTGACACATAGGACTATCGATTCGGTTCTGTCGATGTAGTAGCGCGCCATGTGGAATCTTTCCATTTACTCCTCTTTAGAACTTTCTCTAGTTAATAAATTATTACACTAAAGCTTCATGTTGATATTAGTATAGCATTTTCCAACCATCTCTGAAAATCATATTCTTTACGTATGAAGTAACAAAATACACTTTGAATGAAACATATGCTATTAAAATCAATAGCTATGAGGACTCTATTGTTCTGAATAATAACTTATCATATTAAGTGTTTTGTTCATAGCATATTTTTCAAATCTCAAATTGATCAACCCCTCAAATTACTTTCGAGTAAATTTCTAGTATCTGTTCACTGAATCCGAAGCAAATGCTAAAATCCTTGGGCAAAGCGTATTTTCAACAGAAATTACAGAAAATATTTCATAAAAACAGTTTATAATTTAACAGAAATCTTTTGATTTACCAATATTGAAAACATTTTTACATATCTTTTTTTTTGACGAAGGATTACGTCTGTGATTTTTTATGGGGGTACACTTTGTGAAAACCTAAAATGGAACATGTCACGAAATTATGAAAGATTTGGAACGTCGATAAATCAGCTACCCCTAGTCCTTTTTCAATATTTTTAGCACCAATCGCTCAGAAATATTTCCACGCATCGACAGCAATGATTGACTGTTGATTTTCAACAAGAAACTATTGAAAAAGTGGTAAATGTCAAGCATTGTCCAAAAGCGTCGAAATAACTACCAAATCCACCTATTACGTACATGCATATGCTGCTTCCCCAACACAGTCATCAGAAAATCGTTTCTAGACGAAACCCAAGTAGCATTTCTTGTTTTATTGCACTCTAGTAGTGGTTCTTGAGATAAATTTTATAAAACCGTCAATAAAATTAATAGCTCCAGCACAACCTTTTGATAACCGCTATAAGATCGTCTTCCAGCTTAGTGGGCCACTCTTAATAAGGTTTATAAAGCATGTTTGAGAGTCACAATAAAGCTGTATTAAAACCTTTTGTAAGAAAGCCCCATACTCTACAAAAGGTTCTCATTGCCTCTTTAAGAGTAATATTGTATCCAAGCAGTTTTATTACGCTTTGGTGAAAATTAGTTATAAACGGCGCCGGTGGTGTAGTGGTAAGCGTGATTGCCTCTCACCCCAGCAGGCCTGGGTTCAATCCCAGTCGGCGCCGCCGGGATGTTCTGAGACATAACATCTCTGATCACGCCTTCCTTCGGATGGGAAGTAAAGCCGTTGGTCCCCGGTTCATGAGTTGATGGGTCGATAGGTAGGGTCCAGGTGTGGGAGCTGCCTTCCTGGATCGTCGGTAGCATTGGTGCTCAGCACGGAAAACAAGATCGACGGAAAAAACAAACCAAAGGAAAAAAAAAAAAAAAAAAAAATTAGTTATGCATCCAAATTAATTTTTATTGCTTCAAAGCAACCGCCATAAATTAGCTTGTTGTTGTTCTGTTCTGCTGATACTTTTTTTTTCCATATGGAAATCTTAAAATAAAAATATTAAAAATAGGTTTGAGTGTTGGTGTCAAGATCACCATGCAATCAATTTTGTTTCATGGCGAAATTAGTGAAAATTTTAAAGAAAATATATGATTTTTTAGAAGTTCCAAAACACATGCGCTTGAAATTTTATCGTGTATATTGGGATAATATGAGCGTTAAATAAATGCGCCTCCAAAATAATTCAAGTTAACAAAAAAATATTGTTTCAGAAATCAAATGAATTAAATGGAATCATCTTAATTTTACAGAAAATAGATCTTAATAAATAAATTCATACCAATGCACACTGGAAATCATTTCGGAACTCTAATTTAGCCATTATTTTATTGAAATTTCGTGGATATTATTCCAAGGCTAATGGCATTTTCATAATGACAATATGGCGACAGAGGACAGCAGACAAGAAAAACACCAAGCGCAATTTCTTAAAATGTCTAATGATTACATTGGATGAAAGCAGAGCAGAAAAGCATAATGCATGATTTTATTTCGAGCACTATTTTTTTTTTACAAGAGCAATTCATTTTTTTTTATTTGAGGGCAATTGTATATTGTAGAAAGTCTTCAATGCTGATTGTTGAATTGTTGTGACCACGACTGTAAATCTGATATGAGACGCAAGTTGGCGTAGGTATCATCCTCCGACTCCAGATAATTATATATTTCCTCTTCATGAGTCATTTTTGGTGTAGCAATGTGTCCATTCGAAGTGAAGATGGTTCAGAATGGTGAGGAGGCACACTCTATACAGCTTCCTTTGTGACATCCGTAGAAAATGCAGCGGCATTTTTTTTTCTTGGTTGAAGTTATTCACGAAGGTTTGCGGCTGACTGTAGCAAATAAACGGGCTCATGCTAACAATTTTGTTGATTTTCTTTGCGCTCCGCTTGGAAGTACCGGAAAGTTTTGATTATTTTCTATGTTGTAAAAATAAACCGCCCATTTACACTTCTGAAAAGTTGCAACTGAATGCTTATAATTGTTTTAAAATAACTTATTTTTGGGTTTTATAAAGGCAATTCATATTGTTTTTATTTATACTTCAAGGCAATCATAAAACCTTTCATAGGTGAAAAAAGCATAAGTATTAGTTGGTTTTTTATAAGCTTTATAGGGGTTTTGTACATAGCTAAAAGAATGTTCCATGACTTGCATTGTATATGACCGTCATAAAGCTGTAAGTAATGGTTGCAGCTGCAATAAAACTTTTATAAATTTTGAATATAGCCAAGCAGCTCTAGATTTATTACTTGGGAACATGACGATGTAGTGTTGTTGCTTCCCCAACACTGTCATCAGAGAGTCGTTAGTAGACGAAACAAGTCGAAGTGGCATTCGCCTCTGATCTTCGGGTGTAAGACACTCATCACCATATTCAGAACCACACGCTCCCCACGACCACAAAAAATGCTCTCCAGAGTTGTAATCTTGTAACAAAACTTGGAAGCGACTTTCAGTTTCATTGATAACTCGACGGCAAACACATTCATTAATACGTTTGTTGTTCGAGGTGACATAAGAGCATGGAAGAAATAGTACGAAATAGATTAGTGAAGCCATGGTCATCAAAAGAGGAAATCGATGAAGGTAATTGACTTTCACTCCTCTGCTTCTAAGCCCCTCAATTAAGTCGTCGTCTTAGCAATGAAATCTTGCATCGCAACGCTTTTGATTCTTGGGTTACACTTGCTGGTTGCAATTCTGCTGTTCAACATTTTCGAAGGACCACCAAAAAACATGAAATTGCACTATTTTCGATATTCGATATTTATAGAATTTTCGCGCTCAAGTAACCGACTCGTTTGATTAAGCGCAGTAGAGAAAATAAATAAAAGTACTAATTTATCTGAACAGGCATAGAGAAGTACCATGGCGTGAAACAGGATCTTTAATTCGCCGAAAAAAATGCTAATCGTCTTTCTGCTACAGGCTAAGATTTACCAACTTGTTGAGAGTTTAACGAGAAAAACTAAAAAGGGGAGGAGCTTTAGCTGGGTGGACACTGATATTCTGCGGCCTTCCAACCTGCGACAGACACCAGTTCAGCCCCCGTCCAGCAGCAGACGGGCCGAGACTCTTGCGAGTGCCCAATCATTGGACCGAAGAATATGGGATTGTCCGGTCCGATTTTCTGATCCAGCTGCCTACACGTCATCATCATCTTCCAAAGGCTTTAAACCTGTACTACCATCGGCCTTTTTCAGGGCCACCAAGATTTTCCTAAAGAGTTAAATTTCTGAACATGTCCCAACTAAAATTCATAGCAAAAGTATCTTTTCAGGGCAATCATAGTCATACTTAAAAGTATAAACAGAGATAACCCCGCTCAAATTCCTATCTCTACACATCTCCTGCAGCAGTTAACAAACAACATTTATTATATAAGACCACGTAGTCCACGTAGTCACCATTTTGTACAACCCCATAGGGCTGTGCTTTGTAGTTTTTTTTTATACAAATCAGATTAATTGAAACTTATTTAGTTTGGAAATTTGGCACATGATTTAATAAATTAGGAAAGTGACGTCATTTTCATGATTCGCCAAGAAACTAGCAACATCTCACTACGTTGCTGCTCATGATTCATGATCTTTACTATGTAGAACTATTCTATCTTGAGCCAAGTTGGAAGAAACCTTCCATAAGCCGGTAAATATAGTTTAAAAATTACTCACTAAGTAGATGGCGCCAACGAGAAAATAATTCAAATTATATAGTTGAAGATGCTAGTTTCAAATAACAGACTGTAGTGGTAATTTTTTTTCTATACGATAGATGGAGTAGATGAAAGTATAGAGTTGATAGTTCCGTTAGAGTACGGCAGTGTGAAAATTCATATAGATAGTAGAATAGCGAGCTAGGACAACTTTTAAGGAAGGTACAAATCGGTTTTTTCATCTCTCTTTACCAAACTCCCTCTTTGGAAAGGGATGGAGAGGGGTGTCCCCCCTGCCGTACTCTAACGGAACTATCAACTCTATACTTTCATCTACTCCATCTATCGTATAAAAAAAAATTACCACTGCAGTCTGTTATTTGAAATTAGCATCTTCAGCTATGTAAATCGTTGACTTCACGCAGAAGTAATACTAAACACATAGTCAAAGTCAAATTATATGATAATTGAAACCCTGACGATAAGAATAGTTCCAAATTGGTACTTTAGGTGGAGTTAGTAAACAAACAAAATGCTACGTCTCATATCTAATGACCATATGAAAAGTTGTCGTCTTGGACAAAGTTATTCAGTTGAGTGTGCTTTCTTTGATGTTGAAAGCTTCAGTTCAAAATGTACTCGATATGTGTCTAACGTCAATAATATTGATTTATGCATGTATAAAGACCAAGTTGCGCTCTTCAACTAATTCAATCGCATTGGTACTTTTCAGATGCTGGTTTTAATGATTTTGTGATGGCGCTAATGATCAAAGAAGTATCGCTTCACATACTATTTTGTGACCCTGAACATTTAGAACTATTCCATCTTAAACAAAGTAGATCAGTCGAATGAGACTCCAAACGCTTCCTAACATCAAAAGAATCCCACAAATATTTGAACAAATCATACGGAGGGAACGCTCCTATAGTTGCGGAACGTTAGAAGCGCTAGGTTCCTACAGTTGTGTATGGAGACTCCATATTGATAAACAAAATACACAAATGCAAACATCAAAGGGTTTCGCTATTGTTCGGAACGGTGGTAAATATTTTCCAACTTACGATTTCCATAATGTCCCATCACTTTGCAGACACTTACCTGAAAGAAAACGAAAACAAAAGTGTTAATTGAATATTTTCTGCCTTGGCAAGGTGAAACCTAGGAATTAATTGGTTATAAAACAAGGTCTGTCATGTAGGGAAAATGAAGCCTTATTTGCTACTAAAGTCCCATCAACAAACGCCGGCTTTCAACGTCCAAAAACGTGACAATTACGTCTAGCTTCGCTCATAATGATGACACTCCGGGCATCGGCGTTAGATTATCATTATTATCATACCCGTTTCTGTATCTCTTTTTCTCTCTCGGTCTCTTGGCTGGTGGAATAATCCAAGAATGATCAATCGGTTTCCCATCGCTACTGCGCTTCGCGTTTAGTTTTATACACGTATAAATTATTACATTTGTCGTAATCGTAAATACCATTGTGGTGGGGAGACAGAGAGAGGAACAGCGTCGGTCAGCGTCGGCCAACGTAGATCAAGTGCTTTGGTGTGATTGTTGTTTTCATCCAACTCCAATATGCCAGAGATGATCGCCCGGCTAAGCGCGTGCACGGTCAGAAGATCTCCAGGAGAAATGCAAAGTCAAATTTCACCGTTGTCATTTCACTATTCACAATTCGTCGGGGACAACAAGTTTCCTAATAAGTCGGTAGCGTTTTGAATTTGGACACCGCGCGCGCAAATGACTCATCATCGTCATCATATCGCGATCGGTCGAGGTGAACTCGAACGCGTAGGTTCCGACGAAAGCTGCCGATCCGTTGGAGCCGAGTGATCAAAATGTTAAGTCACTTTCCCTCAATTAGCATGTTCGGTTGATTATTTACTTGGGCAAGTCGTATATTCCGGATGATTCGTTGCAGGGATAAATGGAATATTTGATCATCTAGATACTTCTGGCGCAGAGGTTCCCACGAAGAGGTTCTCTCTCTCCAAATAACGAATAAACCACATTAGTGATGATCCGATCAATCCGACGATCAATGAAGCGAGCGGCGGATCTTGATCAATCAAAGATTTACATAATCCATCATTCGATAGCCTCAGCCGGGTTCGCTTGACGGGTGGAAACGGACGAAAGGAAACCATCTTCTTACAAGAAGAGCTTTGAATAGGAAAAGATCTTCCGGCCCGGGGTAATCGAGTATCTGCCAGTCGTCTCGAAGAAATGTAATCAAAGTGCGACGTACTGGTCCCATTCGATCAGTGGCGTAGATAGGGACTACCAAAGTTGGTCTGGTTAAGTAACCCATCGTCATCTCTCTTCGAAAAATCCCTCGTTACAGCACCAACGAAAACCATCATGACTACCACACAACCACGGAACGTACGCCGGTCATTTAGAGCTGCGGTAAAAGCCCATCCAACCGTCATCTCTCACGGGAAATGTTTTAATTTTTCATCTGGTAACACCTCCCTCGCCACCGCCACCGGTCATCATCGATCGCATTTGACGAACACGAGATCCATCCCCGCTCAGATTGAGCCATTGAACCCCATGAGCGCGCGGACGTTCGGTTTTCATCAAACTCTTTTTATTACCTACACATTTCTAAGCCCGAACCATCATCATCATCATCATCATCATCATCGCGAGTGTTTAATTTTAATGCCAATTACAAACGGACAAGTAAGGCTCTCGTCTCGGTTTGCACCAGATTTCCTCCACCGAACCGAAGCGACCCACCGATCGGGGGGAAAACATCAGGTGGAAGTGTGTCTGACAAAGATCCCAATATGAGCTAAACTAAATAATACGGCTGGCTTTCTGTTTCAGTTCCTGAATGGCCTCCAAACTTTTCCACGTCCGTCAGCAGCCGGCGAAAAGCGAATGAGATGTTAAAGATCTTTATTGCTTGTTTCCAAATATTTTTATTTTCTCTCTGGGCAAACAAAGGCCGACAGTAACAACAACGACGCGCGTAAATCTTTCCCCACGAACGCAGTCTGCCGGCAGCGAGGTGGCTCCATCCATGATGAATGTGTGTAGAGAGGATGATCGACAAACAGGGCATTTTGAAAACGTGAAATCTTTGCAACCCATCTTCCCCGATCTCGACGAGAGTTGTGGATGATTAATGTTGTCGTGATTGGATTGGCTTTCAGCTAAGAAAATCGATCCCGTCAAAATTGCATTCGATCTGGTCGAACGGGAGGGCTTCGGCGAAGTCGTAAAGGCAGGAGTAGGTTCCAAGTGCAGGAATTCAAATAAAAATTAACACAGCTGTTGCAGCAGTGCCGGCGCGGCAGCAGCAGCAGTTCAGCGCAGATTTAATAGGTTTATGATAAATGGAACCAGATAAAGCCGGCGAGCTTCGGTGGTTGGTGCCCAACAAACAACGGCTGCATTAAGAGTTGCGCACATGTGTATCCAATCGGATAATTTTGGCGAACAAAGGAATGCTCCCTTATACAAATAGGCAGGGAAGTTGTTTGCACTTGCTGTTAAGTTTTGACGAGAAGCTGAATATCAACGGTTCCATAAATTGAAGTTGATAGTTGTTTATCCTAAAGGCAGGGCTGATAGCAGTGTAAAGCAATAAAAATAGTGGATTCGTGACTGAAATCCTTTAAAACAGTGACTAGAAAGTGACCAAAATCATTTCAAGAAGTTACCAAAATGTGACTTAAACATTATCAGAAAACTTTCAGAAATAGAATCATGCAAATTGAATTGTCAGTCATGCAAAAAAGGTAGGCATCGATTTCGTATCTGTACGCACTCGTCAAAAGTTTATATTGCAAGATCTTGCACAACTAGATTAAAAACTAACAAAACTGTGTAACACGACTTTCATTTACAGAGATATCTTACCATATTTGAAATTGTTATGGTCTCCTGAATTAAAGTCTAGAATAAATCTATTTTCTAACACGTCACGCTTTTAAGATATGAACTATGATGATCTTTATACGATCTGCTAACTTGCATCAAGAAGGTGCTTCGCCTTTGCTTAATAACCTAATAAGAAGACATTGCCTTGTTATTAGGGGCTGTTCATAAACTACGTAGACAGTTTAGAGGGGGTTGTATGGACAATTGTCTACGCAGGGGGAGGGGGGTCAAGAATCCCAAAAAAACCGTCTACGTAGTTAATGAACAGTCCCTTAGAACTATTTAAGAAATGAGGAATGAAACGTCGAGATAGCGTTTTAAAAAATTCCACACAAATGATAAATAGATACCCAGATCTATTTTTTTTTTTAATTTTATAATGCGTTTATTTTTCTAGGCTTATTTGATGTAGCTTAGCGGAGCCGATATTCATTGTTTAGATTACAAAATTAATTAAAACTAACGTTAATAAAGTGAACACAAGGTTTGAAGAGCAATGTGCTCTTGATCTCGAACTAAGCGACACTCTGATGAAAAAGACTAACATGGGGGTACACCGATGGGCAGCTAACAACTTGGGAGAACACAAGATGACACTAACTACTAAATCCTCAGATCTATCCGTGGGAGACGAACCAGCCCAGGGCTGAAAGTCTCCTTAATAAAGTTATAAAAAAAAATCTATCCGTTTTAAAAACCCATAAATTAAATTCAAATAGTCGAGATCTCGGCTCGCCACGACATCTCTAACGGGTATCGCGGGTTGTTTTCCTCGGACACTGAGGGATGGGGATAACTCAGATCTGGCAACACGGTGTAAGGTACATGACCAAACAACATGCTCGATATCGTGATAACCACTGCCACACGCACATAAATTGCTGCCTGAGAGCCCAATTCGATAGAAGTGCGAGTCTAACGAGCAGTGATTGGACATAAGCCTTGATATAACGCGTATAAAGTCGCGGCTCATGTCCAACCCTTTGAACCATGGTTTGTTCGACACCTGTGGGAGAATAGAATGTAACCATCTTCCCAATTCACCATCATTCCATTTTTGTTGCCAACTGATGAGGACTTGCTGACGAGCAATGGAGAAAAATTCGTAGAAGGCGATTTGTCGCTCAAAAATATCGCCTTCCATAGCGCCCACCTTAGCCAACGAGTCGAGCTTTCTCATTACCTGGAATTGAGCAATGAGATGGGACCCAAGCTAAGGTGATAGTATAGGAGCAGTTAGATAAAGCACTCAGTTTAGATCGTATTTCAGGCAGGAAATACGAAGAGTGCTTCATCGGCCTCATTGAACGAATAGCCTCTAATGAGCTAAGACTATCCGTAAAAATGAAATAATGGTCATAAGGTAGTGAGGCAATTCGCTCTACTGCGTAAAATATAGCTGCGAGTTCCGCAAAGTATACGGTTCATGGTTTCTGCAGTTTATAGGAGGCGCTATGAAATTGATTAAATACACCACATCCAGTGGAAGCATTTATGGTTGACCCATCTGTGAAAAATCTTACTTACATACTTGATTGCAAAAATTGAGGGAACAACCATCGACCGATGGTGATCTGGTATTCCATGGATTTCTTGCATGGTCAGATCAAAATTTACAGAGGAACTATAGAAAGCTTGAAAGCAATCACGATTGGAGACTAATGAAGAAGGACCAACCTCCAGCGTCATGTACTCATAGTTCAAACTCATGAATCTTGTTTGAGGATTTCGGTCGAGCAGCTTGAGAAACCGGAAAGACAGCTCAGCGAAACGATCTGTCAGTGGGAGGACACCCGCGAGTACTTCGAGGCTAATCGTATGAGTCGAGTGCATACAGCCTAGCGCAATACGAAGGCAACGGTATTGAATCCGTTGCAGCTTCAGGATGTGTGTTTTTGCTGCGGATTGGAAGCAGAAGCTGCCGTACTCTAGAACCGAAAGGATGGTTGTTCGGTATAACCTGATCAAATCTTCCGGGTGGGCTCCCCACCAAGTTCCGGTAATTGTACGAAGAAAATTAATCCTTTGCTGGCCTTTTTGTTTCAGATACGCAATATGTTTTCCCAGATCTAATTTTTAAATTACTGAAAAAAGGATAATTCTTCTACAACAGAAGTTGCTATTCATTCTACTAGGCCGAACAAGGCTGAATGAGTCATTAGGTCGACTGTGGGAAAGCACCATTATAAAGGTTGAACACGAAAAAATCCGGACACGAAAATCTTGTTGGGGGTTAAAAATGCGTTTTATTTTTCATAGTTCAATGCGGCTATACATTTGTAGCTATTATATGTAAGACCATTGTTTCAGTCTTCTTTCTTTCCAGAGGCCATTTCTCAAACTTTTCTTTGTACAAGGCCGATCATTTTTTTGTACGAGCCCTGTTTCCACTTTTTTGGCTGCCAAATTCCATTTCCGCTTGAAATCTTTCAGGCCAATTGCAGCTCCACCCTTTTTCTTCAGTATGTGCTTCACAATTGACCAGTATTCCTCAATTGGCCTTAGCTCCGGAGAGTATTGGCCGGATTCATCTTCTTGGGAACCACTGTGACGCCATTTTCGCTGTACCACTGTTTGGTGGAATTTGAGTAGATACATTTTAACTCGAGAGGTGTCAGACTAAAGAAAGGAAAACAAGTACCTGAGTAAACTATTTGTTTTAAGATCTCTTAGTCTTGTCATTGGAGATTTGTTAATATTCTTCGATTATTTTCAAGCTTTTTTGTTTTCAAGGATTTGGTTTCAATAAATTCCAGATTATTTGTCTTTTTAATCTTTAAATTCTGTTGTCAATTGCATTTTAAAATAATAGATTGGGGTATGGTCTTCGATTAAATTGCGATACATCGATACATACGAATTCCTTTGTTTGTCTGATGTTAGAGTTTGATGTGACTATCCCCTCCTTTCCAAACAATTTTCCGCCATTGTGTCCCAGTCTTATTATCCTCCTGTTCCTGTGCTACTTGCCCCTGCCCAGCCAGGATTTGGTCAACCGTCCGAGAGTAGTATCTGAAGGAGGCTTCAGAACCCAGTTTCCTACCTAGATCCTTCCAATTGAAATTGTTACCCATTAACCTCGAGCCCGCCACGAGTAATTGGTACCCAATACTAACCTAGAAATACTGCTATATAAAATGTAAATCAAACATTACTGATTTTGACTCCGCAAAGTGTCACACACGACTGAGCCTAGTAAATAAACGAACTAGTTAAAAAAAAAACCTTCTAGAAACTTGTGAGATAAATTTATAAAGAGGAACATTGAGCACAAGAAAAACTTAAATCAATGCTGACTAATTTAAGCTGTAATGATAATCGTACGACGGACCAAAAACCTTTAGATCCTCTGCACTACCGTGGGAAGGAAAGGGTAATAGAGCTTAAAAGTTCAATATGCAGTACTATATAGTGGGAAATAAAAAAAAAACTATGGAAAAGAATTCCAGACTCCCGAAGATTTTATATATTGTTTATAATTATTATAACTTATTGTCTTCTCATTTTTCTTAATAAAATTCCATGAGCTTTTCTAGGTTTTTTCGAATGTTTCTGCAATAAAATACAATAGTTTCATTAACCTATGATTCTGATTTCACGCATTTTTCAAAAATACAATCCAAATGTATAATGGAAATATTTTAAATTGAGCTAGACATTCTGATTATTGACTAGTGTAAAGGAAAAATATGATTTTAAAAAATATTACAACATCTTTAGAAAACTATTTTAATTCACTTTGCAATGCTCATTACATTATGAATAATTATTGCTAGGAATTGCCTGAAGAATTCTCTTGAAAATTCACATTGGAGTTCACCTCAGCATTTACTCAATATTATCCTGAAATTCTCATGTAATTATCTTAGGGATATTTTTTTTAGTTCTGCTAGGAAATCCTAAGAATTCTTCGAATTGCGGATTCTGGAATTCTCATTTCAATTATCTGAAGAAAATAACACCGGAATATCCTTCGAATACTCCTCGAAATCTAGAAATCGAAATTCTCAAAATTGTAATTGAATATAATTTGGAATCACCGTTGAATATTGCCCCTTTCCTTGGTATTCAACTCACAACTATGAAATTCTCACCTAAAAAATAACTTGCAGTTCTTTTAGATTTCTCCACAAAATATGTCAGAACCCTCTTGGAATTTTTGACCGAATTCATTTGAGGATCGATAGGAATTATACTCATATTTAATTGTAATCCTCAATAATATACCCTCTATGAATTCTCCGAAAACTCACATGGAAATATGCTCCGGATTCCCTTTGTCCCAGAATTTTCGTTAAATTATCCTCAAAATTTCTCTCGTTTGTATTATCTTGAACATCTCCTCAGAATGATCATGGTGTAATCCTTCTTCTCGTTCAAATGTTCTCATAATTCCTTAAGAATTAACTTCAAAAACTGTTATGAATTTTCATTAAAATTTGTATTGAATCCTATTCAAGATTGGCATGGAATTCCACTCAGAATTACCCACAAAACTAGAGTTCTAGAACATTGACGAAAATGATCCAAGGGTTAAATTGTGTGGACATTGACAAGAATAAAAATTTAAACTCATCAGGTACATGAACTTGCTGAAATTTTAGAGATCTGGCCACTAATTTAACTTAAACCAATCAGTAGATTACCTATATAAAACCAAAAGCTACTTATTGATGAAGTGTTTGTTTTAAGTTACAATAAGGTTCTTATATTTATTGTAACGAAATAAATGTTTGACTTGAGAATTTGAGACTGTTCAGTTATGGGTAACAATTTAAATTCCACCTTGCCGTATTTAATGTTCCAGAGAAGCTTTACAGAGCTTAACAGGTTTATATCGAGTATTTCTTTCAAAAGAATTCCGCCTTATAGAGTTCTTCGCAGAATTATTCTAATATTTAATTCGAGTTTATCTCTGGGAGTGCCTTGAATTTTCTTTATAACAGTGCAGAAATTCTCTGCAGAACACTAACAAAATTATGAAATTCATCCTTAGATTCTCTTTGAATTATAAACTTTTTTTAAGAATTCACCTCCTTAGGAATTCCCATGCTGTTCACCTCTGAGTTCTCATAAATTTTTTATCTGAATTGTCTTGGAGTTCTCCTCTAAGTTCTACTGAAAATTCACATGGAGTTCTCCTTAATTTTATCTCGAAATGCTTTCCAAGTAGTTCCTAGTCCAAGTTGTACCTAAGAAATTGTTCACAGGGCTACTTAAAAAAAAACACTGTTCTCACACAATTGACTTGGAGCTCTAATCATAACTCTCGTATAGTTCATCCCAAAACTCCCTAGAACTTTTTGTCCTAAGTACCTTGGTATTACATATCTCTAGAATATATTCTAAAATCTGTTCAAAACTGCTTTGGTAAAAATCTTTTAATAGTTCTTCAAAGTAGCTGTATCCTGAAAATCAAGTCTTGAGATTTTTTAAATAGAAGAAGAAGCACATTTTTTTTTCAATTTGGCATCGAAGTTCACGAGTTTGTCCCGGTGACATCGAATTTCCGGTATTTTACGGTTATCCGATGTCCCGCTTACCCTGATTATTTAATTTTGCAATTGAATCTGGACTCCTCAAAGGTGCGAAATCGCAAATAAAAGTGTGCTTTGATGATGTATCGTCTTGGTTTCTTCTGCGTACTTTTTCGTTTGTTAGTGTAATGAACTCCAACTAAGAACTAAGCATACTGTAGCACTGTAACAATTTTGATTTATTTTTGTAACGAATTTTACATTGCAATTCAAGCGGGAATGGCGAAAAAAGTGACTTCAGTGACTTTTTTTTGTCGAAAATAGGGACTTGTTAGTGACCACCTTCTAAAAAGTGACAAAGTCACTAAAATGTGACCCGCTATCAGACCTGTAAAGGGTACATTCGTAGGTGGTATAAGTCCTATATTATTTTTTTTTCCTTTGATTTGTTTTCCGTGCTGAGGATCAATGCTAGCGACGCCAGGGAGGCAGCTCCCATACCTGGACCCTACCTATCGACCCATCAACTCATGAACCGGGGACCAACGGCTTTACTTCCCTTCCGAAGGAAGGCGTGATCAGACATGTTATGCCTCAGAACATCCCGGCGGCACCGACTGGGATTAAGCCCAGGCCTGCTGGGGTGAGAGGTAATCACGCTTACCACTACACCACCGACACCGCTATTGTATGAATGATGTAGACGTCCTTCTGTTTGGGATTAGATCAAAGATGAAATCTCCAATGATCGAGAACTATCCTAGCCACGTCCTTGCATGAGGCGGGGATATGAAGGATTATTAATCGGGTACTTACTCAAAAGAGTCTCCGACAAACTTATTGCATTGGATTAGACCTACAATGCTGACTCGGTTTAATTATGATCTACAGCGGTATTGAGCACCTTTTGTTAAGCTAGTCAACCTAAGTTTTCTGTTTCTATTTGGATTCAACCAAAACCTTATATGCAGGTGATCTACACACGTGTAGTCTTGGTTAATAAATTCACTGAGATAACATCATCATGCAAAACAAGGTGAAAAACAAAACAAAATCATAAGAATAATGATTTGCTATCGACACATTCTCATTAGAATGAGAATTAAGGAGGAACTTCATTGCACATCGTGCTCTCTTGCCGTGCGGATCTACTTGCTTTTTGCTGAAGGAAGTGTTATTGCTACCTAACGCTACAACAAACTTAAACATCACATCTCAGTGCTAAATATTACCAGCAAATATTCTACTTTTTTGACTGTTATTCCTCTTCGATCCTTGTCCAACAAAAGGTAATCCTGCTTTGACATGTTTAAAAAAAAACTTCAGGACAGTCCCACTAACTTTACTAAGGGACTACCCTAAAGTTTTCCAAGCTTCGCTGAAGTTTTTGAAATATCGCTTAAGTTCTTAAAATTCTCCTGATGATGTTTTTGAAGCTGCCTTGAAATTATTGGAATTGCATTAAAGGTCTCTTAACTTCCCGAAAATTCGATTGACATACGTGAATTGAATGAACTATGCAGAAGTTACAAGGATTGAAATTAAGCTCCGAAAATATTAGAGAACGTTTCGTTTTCTTCCGCTGTGATCGGAATGAGTTAATCCAGTCCTCAAAAATGCATCCTTCACCCGCTACAATAGCGTTACACTTCATCCATACTGCATGGGACCGGATTCCCTAGAACGTGTTAACTCAATCTACGATCTAGGCGTTACGATCGATTCCAGGTTAACGTTTTGTGAACACATAAGTATCATAACTGCAAAAGCATACATTGTGCTTGGTTTCATTCGTCGTCATCCTTCTGGCTTCAGCGATGTGTATTGCTTCAAGATACTATTCTGCTCGCTGGTTCGTAGTAAATCTAAGAATATGCTTCCCCGGTATGGTCTCCCTACGCATACTCTCACGATTGAACGGATTCAGAAAAGTTTTATGAGGTTTGCTTTCTTGGAATGATGCAGTCATTCTTCCTAGCTATCCAGACCTATGCATGGTAATTGATTTGGAATCTCTCTCAGCAAGGCGTATCAAATTGCAACGACTGTTCATCTTCGACCTAATTACCGGCAATGTGGGCTGTCCCGAACTCCTGGAACGGATAACATGGAACATTCCTCCTCGCAGATTTCGTAACTCCCCGTTACTGTCAATTCCATTCCACAGAACTAACTTCGGATTCAATAACTGTTTTACGTCCCTTCAATAATGTTTGTCAAATGTGTTTAGTAATAGAAATAGAGGTTTGGATTAAACAAGTTTTAGTTTTAAGTAATCAGTCTGTACGACGTAGTCGAACACGGTGTACAATAATAATAATAATAATAATATGTTGGAACATTGAGGAAGTTTGGAAAACTTCGAGAACTTGAGGGAAGTTTCGAAAAATTCAAGGATGGATTGTTAACATCAGATAAAATGCAGGAACGTACAATAAGTTCTGAGAATTTCATGAAAATTTAGAGATTTAAAGAAAAATTCAAAGAAGTCAAGAGAACGTCAGCATAATTATGGGAACATTAAAAAAAAGTTCCAAAAGCTTCTGGAAGTTTGGAGACCTTTATGGTAGTTCCAAAAACTTCTTTGAAATTCCGTGAACTTAAGGAAAGTCCAGACTTTTAGAGATGTTTAAAGATCGGTAAGGGTAAGTTCCAATTAATTCCGAGCAGTTTTATAAACTTCAGGAAAATTTCAAGCGGCGTTAAAAAGTTCCGGGAATTTAGTAAAGTTCAGAGCACTACAGGAAATTTACAAAAAACTTCAGATATATACAGGGAATTTAAACTAGAAGATTAGAAAACTTACGGGAAGTTTAAAGATTTTGAAGACAATATTTTGGAGCTTTGTTTCATTTTCGAGAAATCTTATAGATTCTGAACTTTGAAGTAAAATGTGCATAACTCTGAGGCATAGAAAAGTTTCCGAGACTTTGACAATTTTACCAGATCTCATACTTTGAAAAAATTATCGAAACTTTTAGGCTGATACAAATATTGTTTTCATTTTATGTCCGACATACTTCATCAGGATTCATCCAAGCCGTCAGAGCCAAACCAATGCATCGGATTGAAGAAAACCACCGCATCGCTTCATAAGAACGTAGCATTTCTGTTCATGAAGGCTTTGGAATGTTATTCTCTACATCTCAAATTGGCCAAGGAGTATCCAAAATTCCAGGAGTTTCTGTCTAGGACCAAGGTAGCAGAGGAGTACGAATCGGATAGGAAACGGAACGATAGGAAGCTAAACGACACGAGTCTTAACGGAGACGGACGACACACCGAACGGGTGAGCAGATCCCAACCACCATCACCACGACACCGAGGGTTCACTACATTGATGAGTTCAGTTGTCAACCGGTCGACGACCGCATTCACAGAAGAACAATTGACACACCTCAACAAAGGGGCTAGGATACGCGGTTACAACAAAGACACTTCCAACATCATCACAGAATACGGCCAGGGCTATCACCTTAAACATAATCAAAGACGGACATGAACAAAGTCGCAGCAACGAAAAGGAAATACGCATTGTAAAGGAGTTGAAAGTGAAAGAAGTAGGGGAAATTACTCTAATGTTTGCCTATGGATCTAAGATTGGGCCCATCGCTAATAATATGCTATTTATCAATTTTACCAAGTTTAACGCGTCATTGGGACGGTACTAATGTATATTTTTGGTCGCTATTGCAAATTCAGTCGATTGCTGAATTTATGAATGGGCCCAAATTAGGGGCATTTAGGTCGGCATTACATCCATTTCCCCTATATTATGTGAAAGCCGATAAGGGCAACGCGGTCGTTATCATGGACAAGGACGATTGCGACAATCAGATGACAACAAAGATTAACAACAGACCGTATAGGCAGCTTCGAGTGGACCCCTATGTACCTTTACCAAACAGACTAAGGCCTTGTTGTCCTCTGCTGTCCGAAGAAGTCGTCTCCACTCTACTCGATCCATGGCCACACTTTGCCAGCCTCGTAGTCTGTGAAGGGTCCGCAGGTCGCCTTCTACTTGGTCGCCCAATTTTTGCAATGTGGGACCCCTACAGAACATGGTAAACACGTGGGAAAATACTCAAAGAAGTGTAAATCAATATTAGAAGATGGAGCAGGTCGTTTACAGGAATCCAATCCCATTCTACCCAGGATCAAAGGTCTCCCCAAAGTCCACAAACCGGGGAATGAAATGCGAGATATCGTGTCGGCAGTTGGTTACCCTACCCACAAACTAGCGAAGTGACTAGTCACAGAGTTCCATTGTTTGCCGAATCAGTTCCAGAGTAAGGCAGTTAGTAACACCCAGGAGTTCTCCCAGCAACCTTCATGAGACATCAACGAGGACGAGATTATGGTATCTTTCGACGTCACAGCTCTTTTTCCCAGCGATCAACCATTTGGAGGATTGGCTATGAAAACAACGAGAGGATGCAGCATGAAGAAACAATGTTCGGACGTACCTTAAGCTGACCCGCCTTTGCATGGAAGAGAACTGCTTTTCTTTCCGATATAACTTCTACAAACAGACGAAAGGATCCCCAATGGGAAATCCCCTATCTCCCTTCCTGTGTGAACTTTTCATGGCTAACTTGGAGACAATCCTGAAGGAGAAAGGACTATTACCAAACCGTTGGTGGAGGTTTGTCGACGCTATCTTCAGCGTAGTTAAACGGGAAGCCATTCCACAAATTCTAGATGAGATCAACATAATTCACAAGGATATCAAATTCACTCACGAGGTAGAAAAAGACGGAAAACTCGCATTTCTCGATCTTCTAGTCATCAGGGAATCGTCATCATTTTCTTCGCTTGAATACGAAGTTTACAGGAAACCAACAAGCACCAAAAGAGGTATCCCCTATAATTCCAACCATTCGTTCCAGCAAAAAATGGCTGCCTTCCATCACATGATTCATCGTATGCAGACTCTTCCACTCAGTGAAACAGGAAAGCATCGATAAAAAAGCGAGAATTCTACAAAGACAACAACTCTCACCCTTAAAACGAGTGTCCGTTCCATTTGAGCAAGATATTACTTGTAAACTAAGACCACAGTTAAAACATTCGGATTAGATTTAGTTTTCACTAGTAGACATAACCAGTTAAAATCATTGTTAGGATCCACTAAAGACCCAGTTAGTGTTTTTGGTAAAGCATAAAATAAGCTGTAATCATTGTAACAAAATATATGTGGGACAAACCAAAAGAACTTTAGCAACTAGATTTAAAGAACATATAGCGGAGGTTAGTAAGGCCAAAAAGCAAGAAGGAAAAGGCCTAACATATGAGTTCAAATCAAAAGTTGCAGAACACATCTTCACAGTGGACCACCAACTATCGACGGATGACATCACAATTTTACGAACCGTATCTACACCATGTAAATTAGATGTTGCAGAGAGCCTCGAGATCAACAAACAACGGCATTCAACTTTACTCAACAGGGATCAAGGAAACGGGCCCACAAGGCTTTTCAAGTTACAACCTAGGACACATCAACGAGTAAGCAGCGGAGTACCAGCTTCTACAGGAAATTAGATTTAAGTTTACCTAGCTTCTAAGTGAAAATGTACCTAGGTTAATATATATTCGGTAAAATGCAATGTTTTCTTCAGTAGAGCATAACAGTGGCGTGCACAGGGTGGGGCAAAGTGGGGCAGTTGCCCCACCTTTTATAAATAAGATTTTTATTTGAACATTTTCAAAGTTATGATAAAAAATATCTAGATTTCTTGATAACTTGATTTGAAGGTTAAATTGAAAATTGCCTGAAAATTTCACCACAAAGGTGCATGAAGGGACAAACTTCAATGAAATTTTTTGGTCAAAAAATTTCACCACATTGGTGATTAGAAAAAATTTCTGGTGTAATTTTTTTTTTCAAGGTTGTTCATGGAGGGTTAAAAGAAAAGGTTAAATTTAAGGTTAAAAAAATACACCTTCGTGGTGGTAAATCGATGAAACAGCTTTTTATTGAATATTTTTGCTGTAACAATATCATCAAGGTGGTGCATGGAGAGACTAATCAAAATGAATAACTCTGGTTCTAAAATTGAATCGCACTAAAAATTTGGAGGTGCACATTTCACTGAAAATTTCTGGTGGAAAGTTCGCAACACTGTGGTGAATGTAAAAGCAAGGTTTATTAATTTTTCTGGTGCATAATTTGCATCTGATGAATGCAAGCTTCATTGAAAATTTATGGTGGAAAATTTGCACCATTGTGCATGAAGAGGCAAAGCCTAAAAATTGCACCACAAAGGTGCATAGTGAAACAAACTTAACTGACAATTTTTCGTGCACCGGTGAATTGAGGAGCATGCTCTATTGAAAATTTCTGGTGCCAAATTTGCATCGTTTTGATACATGAAATAAACAGAAAAACTTGCACTAGTATGGTAAATGAAGACACAAGCTGTATTTAAAATTACACTAAATTTAAAATTTCTGGTGGAAAATCTGCACCGTTCTGGTGAACGGATGGGCAAGCTTTTCGGAAAATTTTTGGTCTTAAATTTGCTGAATAGAGAAACAAATTTTAATAATAATTTATGGTGTAAAATTTGCACCATTCTGATGATTGGAGAGAAGCTGCTTTACTGTAAATTTATGATGAAAAATATGAAAATAGAAAAAAGAATATTGGAGAAGCAATTTTAAAATTTGCATCGTTCTGATCAATTCAAATTTTCTAGCGTAAAATTTTTGTTTGGGCAAGTTTGTATTGTAAATTTCTGGTGTATGATTTGCAACATTCTGCTGTATGGAGGGGCAAGCTGAATTGAAAATTCCTGATCTAAAAATTGCACAGTTCTGGTGAATGGAGGGGCAAGGTTTATTGAATATTTGTGGTAGAAAAACCACAACGTTTTGGTGAATGGACAGACAAATTAAACTTGATTTCCGAGAAGAACGTAAAGGGTATTGAATTCTGAGGACAGTTCCAAAATAAAAAAAAACTGGGGATGATTTCATAAAGATTCTGCAAATAATTTCTAGTGAATCCTGCAGATAGTTCCAAGATAATTTCGAAAAGAATACCAAGAGAATTAAATTTTGAATGAAATTCCAAAGGGATGTTTAGGACAATTTCAAGAGAATTCCGAGGATAATTTCAAGCTAATTCTAGGAAGAATTTCAGGAGAATACAGAATACTTCTGAAATTTTAGGGGAATTTCAATTCCAAAGTTTTATGAGAAAAAAAAAGTTCTAAAATATTCCGAGAAGAACCTGAATTCTTAGGACAGTTCCAAAATATTTCTGAGGAGAATTCCAAGAAAATTCTACGGATAATGCGGATAGTTCCAAAATAATTTCGAAAAGAATACCGAGAAAATCAAATTTTGAGTGAAATTCCAAAAGGATTTTAAACAAAATTTCAAGCAAATTCCGAGGATAATTTCTAGCACATTTCGGGAAAAAAAATCTGAAACTCTAAAGGAATTTGAGTTTCAAGGTGTTCTGAGAAAAAATCATGAAGAGATCTAAGCATAGTTCCAGTGGACTTCTGAGAAGAATATCAAAAGAGCTCTTAGGAGAGTTCTAAAAAAATCCGCGAAGAAACTCAAGGATATTGAATTTTGAGGACAGTTTCAAAGGATTTCTGGGGAGTATTCCAAGAAAACTCTGTGAATAATTTCAAGTGAATCCTATTTTAGAATTCCAATATAATTCCGAAAAGAATACCGAGAAAATTAAATTTTGAGTGAAATTCTAAAATAGAATTACAATTTTCACTGAAAATGACCAAGTTCAACGTACTCGCAACGGTAATAGTTAAGTGTGTAACTACAACAGCATATAAGGGCTTACAAAATCTTGAAATAGCCAAAAATAAACTGTAACGATACCTTCAAAATATACAAAAACGTACTGCACAAAATTTCAGAAAGGTAACTGCATAAAAGATGATATCAGTACCTTGAAGAATATATTTTCTTTGGTTTATATTTTTAACCTGTAAAGAAGAGCATGCCGCAAAACATTATTACAACGATTCCTACAGGGTTCAACCGAAATGCTGGGCAAACACAATCGCAGTGATACCCATGTTGATACTATGGACGCTTGGAAGAATTTCAAAATCAGGAAGCGTATCAACGAAGAACTGGACCACCAAAAAAAGAGGTATGATTGCTGCTAGTAAGACAAAGCGGCTACAAAATCGCTATATAATGGAACGATTCATCGATATTATGCGCATACTTTGCAAAGGTGGCCGACCACTTCGTGAATATTCGGAAGGAGCGAAAAATGTGCCACCCATTTGGTGGTTAACTACGATCCTGTGCTGGAAAACACTTGGCGGAAGGTACCAAAAATTGCCAGTACACAAGTAACCGTATTAAAAATGACATGATTACGTCGTTGCACAATGTAATGTTGCGGAACATTGCGAAAACCTTGCGAGGAAAACCAGTGGCAAACATTGCAGATGAGACGAGCGATTGTGGCCACCACGAGCAGTTGGCGATTGTCATCAGGTATATTGATAATGATCGGCCGACGGATACATTTGTGGGTGTGAGACGGGTGTTGAAAACAGACGCGACGACCATCTTCAATACTATTACTGAGGTCCTGACAGCGATGCAGATTTTTTGGGAGCAGGTGTTGGCTGCTGGCAGCACTGCTGGAGTACAAGCCAAGTGCAAAGACGAAAACAGCAATATACTTTTATGAAGAGTTTTGAGTGTGTTGGTTTATTTTCTTTTGACAGATACGCGAATTTCGTCTACTACTTGCAGACTTCATCAGTGCCAAGTACTCAACACCACTGATCAAGATTGGATTGATCAAGAGCAATATACTGTTTGTTCACTTCTATGCGCACTGTTTGAACCTTGTACTTGTCGACGCAGTGTGCATTTGAAAGGAGAATGCGATTCTTATTGGTCATTCATGTCGGTTTGTCGGTGCTATCACCACTATCTGAAGTGACTTCAGCTGAATCCAACCACCAAGGCAACAACATTGCAGCAAATGTATCATTTCGGTTAAAGCCCTACTATTGCAACCATTTGACAAACTGATCATCATCGACATTGTCGATGGGATTAAATTGCCAATTCCATTGGCTGTCTGAAAGCAGTTTCCATTGAAGAAGATGAACCACCACCGGAGTAAAAAATAAATAAAATTAGCTAAATTGAACAGTAGGGAAACAGTGGTGGGTGGACGTCACCATCTCCCACGCACTTTGGAGTACTCCCCATCCCCAGATTAAATACACCATAGAAAAAAAAAACAATTGCCCCTCCTTCACAAGATTCCTGTGCGCACTAGTGCATGAGTACAAGACACTGAAGAAGTCTGCGCATTGTAGATGAAATACGCGTATCTGTCAAGGATAAGCAAATAAGGTAGTGGAATTACTAATCTCCTCTCTCTCTTACTAATCCCCGCGTCAGGTATTCCACTAAGACGCCCACATTCATCAGCAATCACTCAATAGGTCGAGGGGCGAAAAATAAATAACAAGGGGTGATACAAAACAATTAAATATTTAGTTAATAAATAAATAATAAATTAATAAAAAATATAGTTATAGGAAGAATCGCAGAGTGAATAGCAATTCTGAATAGGGCTGATTTTATTTACTTTTTCAATATGTTGTCATTTTCAAAGGGTAGAAGGTGGTGAGTCATAAAACAATTTTACTTGTCAAAGCAGATGTCTCCTTCTTTTAAATATGAGCAGTTTATTAAAGTTGTCGCGCAGCAGTGCATTCGCTCTGAGAATCTTGCATTTATACCAACGAAGCCTAGAACCGTATGTGAGCATAAATTGATTCCCGATAATTAATGACTCAATCATACACCCCTCACCCGGATCACACAGCACCTTCATACAGTGCAACAATATATCCGTGAAGCCCAATGACCGATATTCTTCGGCACCTTTCGACCACATTCAATCGAACTACTGACTGCTGCAGCTGGTGCTACATTCAAACAAAAAGGATTTGCTGCCAGCTAGATTCCTCGGCACTGATAAAAACCAGTCAGGCACGGTAAGCGTGCCGCCGCGAGATGACCAAACTAACGGTTCCAACGAAGCATGTACTCCGGTCATGTATGAAGAGAGTTCTGTTAAGCCCAGTGCCCCCAGCGGGATTTGCTCGCAAGAATGCAACAATATGCACATATCGGTAAGTGCTGGCTCGAACGGGTTTCAGAGCCATGAAATCAGGAATCTAATAATAGGAACTAATTGATTTCACCCAACCGAACACTAACGAACGAACGAACGAACGGACGATTTCAAGAGATCTCCTCCACCATCCAAGTTACTTACCTTTGTTGCTAAAGTTAGCGGTAACATTGTTCCAGAAGTTTAATCGGCAACCGAAGACGCGCATCTCTTTAACGCGTTCTTTCATATTCCCAAGGACACTGGTTTCGGTCAAGCTCACGCACGGAATCATTTAGGAGGCCTTGTTTTGGGCTCCCCGGCGTCCTGAAAACCGGATCACCTTCCACAAACAAGACACACTTGTTAAACTGACCACAATGACGACGACAGTAAACCTGTATTTTCCGCACAGTTTTCAGTTTCACTTCACTCTCTTGTTGCTGCTGCAGTGCCTTATTCTGCACGGCTTTGTTGTGATCGATCACAGCAGCACACACTCACTTTCTTCGAAACCAATTATGTCGATGGCGGTACTGTGGTTCGAATTTGCGAACAAATTCGCGAGAATTAACTCGACTCATAAAGGACTATTGCTTCATGCACTACTTTACTTGATTTGGCAAGCTGGCTCATGCGGTTGCTTAGCCACTTCACAAGTTCTTCAATTTCAAGGCGTTATCTCCTCACTGTTTCTGTTGCTAGCCAACAGACGCACACACTTCACATCTTGGTCACACCGGATTAACCAAGTCTCTGCACATCGACGACGCTTTGGAGAGTGGTGCAACCTCCTTTCAGAAAGGGGAGAAACCTAAATATGACTCATGAATTATCTTTTTTTTTCAGTAGTTGAACCACTTTGGCATACGCCTAGACTACATTTAGGGGAAATTTGCTGATATTGGATAATTCCAAACCACATCAAATCGATTTTTCGTGGGTGATTTACGCGGTTGCCATTCCGGTGCTCGCACACGGACCTATAACAGGTTTCTTGTGGAAATCACTTTATCTTCCTACTTCGGAGGAGCGCTGCCTTCTTCTTCTTCTGATTCTTCGTTTCGCAAGCGCAAGGGCCTACAAAACAATCGCTTCTTCTCCACCACCGAAGTACCGATTAACCACTCACTTACTCACTCACTCACTCACTCACTCACTCGCTGTTGCTACTACCGTTGATGATGATCCGACCGTTTCGGGCGTGTGTGAATTAAATTATCTGGAAAGCGTTAACCGCGCACCTGGAGAGCCGTTCTCTGTAAACGCACGCGCACTCGATTTAGCAGAGCGGACACAAGCCGGACAAAAACGCGCGCGTCGCCTAGGCCGTTCCGACGATGACTGATGGTGGCTGGTGGCGATGGGATCCCGCGGGATTCGTGATGCTCTCGTTTGCCTTCTTCTGTACACCTTCTCAACGTCGGGGTATTCTCAGCTCTGTGTCACGCTTGACCAGCAGCAACAGTTTGGGTTCACGGTTGATTTCGAGGGTTCAACCTTTTTGTTTGCTTTCTCACTTTTCTCCGCCACTCGCACTTTTAATTTGTCTTCGCTCCGTTTTGGACCAAGTCTCCGAAAGCCCGCAGTGGATAGGTAGGCGGCAGCAGCTGTTGTGGGGAAGCCAGCGGGCTCGTAATTACGCGCCTACAATCGGTAGTATTGTTGATCAATGTTTGTTATCTGAAACACTGCAATCAGTCGTCAATGTTGTTGTGGGTCATTTCCCCATACGACGGTGATGAGCGGGTGATGCCCGAAAGGAGAATAGCGTCAATTTACGATGTTGACAAGATGTGTCGCGCAGGTGTGTGTGTTATCTGTCCGTGGTTGCGATGGCTTTCTAGGGCCAAACGAAGAAATAAGATCTGTGGAGACAAGGAGGTTTGTTGTTATACACAAGTGCTCAATGAAGGTGTTTTTGGGAATTCCATTTCGGTTCGAGTGACTCTTATCTGCTGTGTACCAAGAGCATTCCGGAGCAGTTTGAAAATTGATATCCACTGCGTTAGCTATGAAAACGTGACAACTTTTCGTGGGGTAAACAACCGTAAAAACATTTGATGAGAGAAGAAAGAAACAAGCGTATGCAAGGGTGTAGCCCGGTATCGAAACAGGGCGGGGAAATGAAGCAAGCACGGGGAAATTCATTCACTCGTGCGAGCGCTACAGGAACAAGATAGCCATCCTCGGTGAATCGGACTTCCATGGACATATGATAGAACAGCTGCTGAGATGGACAAGAACTAATTTAAATCTCTAGATAACAAATGTAAGGCCATTGTCCAACTACATTGTGAGCAATGTAGGCAAAATCATCAATCAAATGGCATTTTTCCGCTTGGAACAAAATATCATGCTCATGATATTAATTTTACAAGCTCCTTTGATATTGCGAGACTATTCAAAACATGTAAAAATGAAGCTGAGAGTTGTTTATTAATTTATTTCATAAGGCTCAATCGAATTAACTTTACAGAGCCTTGTTCACTATACAATCCATCTTAAAATTATAGTCAAAATATGCAACACAATAAATACTTCCGCTATCCAATAAACCTCCTTCATCAGAACGGGAGCCGCTTCCAGTGGTTTCATTGTATAGCAGTATAGCCAACGATGGGCAGAGCGCTTCCATTGCAGCAATGGACACAAAACGTGGTCAGCACTCATACATTCATCACGAAACGGTTGGTTTCCAAAGTCGACGTGGCATCGACCAAAAGAACTGCTGATGAAGAACAATGAGGAGGACCACACAATGGTTGCTGCCGAGTAAACAGACGATCGCGTGACATACATCGAGAGTGGCCTGCTTCTGTCGACAGCCGAGTGAACACTCAAAGCTGAGAGTTGACTCGACACAAAAATGATTCCGTTGCACATCGTTTTCTTAGACTGGAGAGGGCAGATCCGAAGCTACTGCTGCCAAAAGTGACGATAGTTTCGGGTCACATTCGGGTGGAAAGCAAAAATCATGAAACTCAAACTCACCACAGTTTGGTTAGAATTGTAGCTGGTGAGATTTGTTAGCATGATTATTATTCGTAGCAACGAATCGAAAATCAAGCGTGATCTTGGGCATCGGTGCGATTTGATTTTTGATTTATTCCCAACACTGATTCTGAGACAAGTAAAATGTCAACGATGAAGAAACCATGGGCCACATTATGTAACAAAGTCGAAACTTTTTTTTTATACCAGCGATCATACGAAAAACGCTTCAGTTCGACTTCCCGAATGAGGCCCCAGATCTAAAGAATATTATTCAAATGTTAATGTCCCTAGCGTTAAGCGCAAAACTGACGCTCAGTTTGATAATTGAGCATTACGTTCGACCCTCAAATCCGACAGATGTCACTCTCATTTTCATTTTCATTTTGCAGCGTTTGGTGGGGCAATGGGAGCGCAAGTCAATCCAAAGCCGAGGATAAAGGACGGGTAATGGCTGAATAGTCTATGCGGACCACTTGAACGCCATGGGAAAAGGAAGGGATTGAAGAGGCCGGTTATTGGGGGGTTTTGAGGAAATGACACATAGTGATGCCAAATGTAAAGAAACCGAAAATCCATCTCCCACTGATTCATCCTTTCACATATATACCAAATTGATATTTTAAAGCAATAATCAAAATAAACAGACAATACATGAAAAGGCTAGTTGCCAGTTGCTTTAAAGGCTAGTTGCCTCCCTAAGCGGACCCTCCGCATCCTAACTCTTCTGTTAATCCACTTAATGCTACTAGGCTGTCTAAATTTTCTTATTTAATAAATAATTGAAATCTCTAATCTACCTACCATGCTTTATTAAGTACCTGCACTTGTGAATGTAATCTAAATTTTAACGTGTTTCAAGTTGTTTTTGACTTTGACCTATATTTAATATATATTAGTTCGTCCCAGGTGACACCTTCAAGTGACTAAAATGCTTCACTTTGAAGTTAGTTTCCTAGCTGATTTTTAAATTACATAGGGCATATGCTTCAACTACGCTCAAACGTTTCCACTATGTCGCACCACAAAAATACGTATGGTTATGTCACAATAGAAGCGCGCCACAGTGGATATTCCGAGCCATAGTTCAAACACTTATCCCAAATCAAAATGAAGCACATATAAGATTAGTTGCAATACCATGTACAAAAATGTTTAACATTGTTCCCTGAGTAATACCTCAATGAAAACAACAACGAAAGCTTGTCACGCAAGTAGAAGGAGCACTGTTGGGAACTTTCTGAAATATTTCAATAGTTGATTGATTGATTTAACTTTATTAGGGAGGCTTTCAGCCTGGGGCTGGTTCGCCTCCACTATTTCAATAGTATAATTCCCTTGCAAACCCAAATAAATCTATCTGCGTAAAAATAAATAAAATAAGAGTGATTTGCGGCAAAACCCGCCAGTATCGCACCCAACGTCAGTGCCTATACGTAAGCGTACTACAACGCGGCTTTCAAATAAAGGAGTAACAAGTGTGATACTACAGGGCTGGTAGTGGGTATGTGATGTAAAAGTAGTGACTTTAGTGACTAAAATTACGTTATTCCGATATTTTTCTTGCTTTTAAAAAATAAAACAAATGATCACATAAATTTGTTATAAAAAAAAAATAAGTAGGGGAAATGTCTCTAATATTGGCCTATGGATATAAGATTGGGCCCATCGCTAAAAATCTGCTATTTATCAATTTTATCTAGATGAACACGTTATTGGGACGTTACTAATGGATATATTTGGTTGCTGTTGAAAATTTAGTCGATTGCTGAATTTATGTATGGGCCCAAATTAGGGACACTTAGGCCGACATTACGCATTTCCCCTATTAATTGAATAAGCAAGAGCACGGTCCAATTCTAACTTCCATTTTCTCACAATAATTTGTTATTAGATCGCGAAATTGAGACACAGAGAAAAATGTGCAAAGTACCGATTTTAGACATTTTTTTACAATTTTGGATAGCAATTTTTGAAGATCTAGAATTTATATGAAGCGATGCATTTAATAACATGAAGAACTGCAGTCCAGAATTAAATGTATATAGATCTAGGGGAACTAGGGGCAAGAAGGTCACCCTAACGATAGCGCGTTTTAATATGCGATTCCGTGAATATTTATAGGAGTTCGTGAACCGAATTGTAAGTTTATAACCTTGTCTCCATGTATCATCATTGAAATTAAAATTAAACCCCATCAAAAAATGTTAATGATTTTTTTCAAAATGTCATGTCGTACCTGCTCTAAAAAATGCTACGGGGCAAGAGGGCCACTCTTATGGGGCAAAAAGACCATATGTCTAAAATGAAGTGAAACTGATAAATGTTCATTTCTAAACAACAAATTACTATTCTTAGGTATGACAGCCACTGCTTTTATTGTTTATTCCACTAAAATATTGATTTAACGATATTTGTTTTTATCCAAAACATATAAACCATGTGCGTCAAAGAATTCAAATGGAAACTATTTTTGATGCTATTTTATACAGTTTGTTCTCCAAAATTTCACAAAGACAATGTATATTGGAAACATAAATGCCCAATTGTGCTTATTTCTGAACAGTTTTGTACAATTTAATGCATAAATGTAGGGGTGGTACTCTTGCCCCGTATAAAGTTTATTTTTAGGAATATAATTTTTGATTAATTAAAGAAAATATTTAATAATTTATTGTTACTAATGTTTCAATCAACCATCAATAGTGACGTCTCAATGCAGAAATTGTGAAAAAAATAAATTGGAAATTTCGAAAACCTTATTTTATGATGCCTTATTCTTATAAAAAACTAGCTTTTCAATGCATCAACACCAAATAATTTTTTGCATTTTTTTTTACGACTTCGATTCGGACAGAACTTTTTAGAATGCTTCATATGAATACCGTGCATAGGTTCATCGTAAGATAGGATTGAAATGATTTCATTTTCAAAATATATTGAGGATGGCACTCTTGCCCCGGGTGACCTTCTTGCCCCTAGTTCCCCTAAGTTAGCCATGAGTATATTAATAAAATATCCTTCTCTTTTTTGCAGTCGCTATAACGAACTGGTCGTCTTTTTACTTTGCTCCATTCCTCCCAAGAATAGAATCTTCTGTAACACCTCAAACATAGAGAAAGAATCATAACTCTGGGATCTAGACAGCTTTTCTAGATCGCAGCTTAAGACAAAATGTCATTATTATGACCCAGATGGAATGATCACGGACATAAAACAAAATTGAATGCGTCTAGGACTTAAAATCTCGATCGTGAAAAATACATTACAATACAATACAAAAAAGGAATACATTTTAGAGTTCTTTAATATATTTTTTTCTAAGACCTGGACCTGGATTTTTTTTTTGTATTACCGGAATATAAGTATGGAAAAAATACAATACAATTTAATGGACTTAAAAAGGAACTCAAGAACCTGTGACATGGATTATTTTTATCGATGTTTGGACAAATACTAAAGCTACCGAGGGGTTACAGATTATTCAAATTTCTGGCTTTTGAACAAATGTCGAGAGCTAGAAAATTTTCCTAGACCATTTTTTACATTGAACCAACGGGAAAGGTAATTTTTACCTGAAAATTCAGGTAACCTCTTCCAAATAGGAATTCAAGAAGGTTCACGTGGCGCACATAATCATCATCATCATCGAAAGAAGTCATTGTAAAAAAAAAACTGTTACGCCCTAATTCCAGCTCTATCTTGAATTTCTTGTCGTATTCGTAATTCAAAAATGGCCCTAGAAGAAAATGCGCTTTCGTCGTTGTTGGACGAGTTGGAATTACCAGGATTCTTCATGTTTTCAAGTAGGGGAAATGTATGTAATGTCGACCAAAATGTCCCTAATTGTCAGCAATCGACTAAATTTTCAATAGCGACCAAAAATATCCATTAGTACCGTCCTAATGACGCGTTCATCTAGATAAAATTAAAAATAGCAGAATTTTAGCGATGGGCCCAATCTTAGATCCATAGGCCAACATTAGAGCCATTTTCCTTATAAGTTTTATATTTTTTTATAAATTAACACTCATTTATAAATTAAAAATGAAATTGCAGAATACGGGAATTGATTATTCGAGGTGCTAAGAATAAACAATTGTCGAACTATACACGGTAACCGCAAAATACTCAATAATGACTACAAAGTAAGCATTTTCCAGGAAGACTGGGACTGGATTAAATGAGTAAACAGATTACCCATTTATGAGTATTTGTTATTCAAAAATGAAACTTACTACTTGTTTTGTAGTTGTAATTACTCATAAATGGGCTTACTTTGTAGTCATTATTGGGTATTTTGCGGTTACCGTGTAAGGGTGCTACTATACGATTAATGTACTTCGAGATCATCAGTGACAATTATTAAATAATGTAAATTAGTGTTTTTTTCCTAGAATGCAATCATTTAATGACTCAAATAAATCGAAATATATATCTATAGTATATCACCAGTTTACTTTATCATTACTACAAAATCCAGTAACATTTACTTGCCAATTCCCGTACCGTAACTTTTAAGTGATGCCAATTTGAAGATCACCGGAAAGTCCGATCAAATTTTCGTGTAAATCAATTGGTTTCTATGTGAAAATATCTTTCAGGTGCATTTTAAGTAACTTTTTTTTTTGCAATGTAGGTTTGGATAACTTTCAAGATCTCAATGTAAAATAGCCAGAATATTAAATGTAGAACATTTTTCGAAATCTCTGAAAATTTATGATAGGTTTAAGCCAAATTCAAGATAAAAAAAATCAAAATATTAGATTCCGTCGTTTTAGTGACTGACTTGAAAATAGTGACCAAGTCACTAAAAAGTGACCTGCTACCAGCCCTGGATACTATCACTTCAGGCTAGAACTTAAGTTCTCTTATGCAATGGTTCATCAGAGAGGGGAAGCTCAGTAATCCTCATCGCATGCTCATGACGCTATTCTGTCACGGCATGAGCCAACGATGCCGGACCTAAACCAACCGTCTCCAACGCTGCACTATGAAGCATAAGATTAGGCCCGCCCACCAACGTACAGGTTAAAAAACTAGCCAAGGTGAGGGAAATCCGACAGATGTTACTCGGATAAAAAGTATTATAACAGGGTGTCAACTCATTTTGCTAAATAAAATTTCCAGAGATTTCCACGTTTTTCCAGGACTTCTATGGAAAGTTTCCAGGTTTTTAAAGAAACATTATTTTTTAAATATCAATGTTCAAAATTCCGGAGTGATTTGAGATTTGGGCGTAATTGATTTTGTGAACAAACACGACATTCACCGATTTTTCGTGAATAAAAGCTCAACCTCGTAAACAAACTATACCAAATGGTAGAGGATCATTCCTCCATCTGATAGTGTTATTAGTTTTCGATATTGAGTTATTACTCACGAGAAATCAGTAATCAGGGTGGCAAGTGAATTTCCATTTTGAAATTCCTGGTTTTTTCCTGGTTCTCCTGGTCAATGATTTAAAAATTTCCTGGTTTTAAAAACCATGTAGGGGAAATGACGGCTTCGGCATGCCAGACTATTTTCGGCAACCCAAATTGAAACATTATTTTCACTGGATTTTCTTTCGAAAACACTTCGCTGAATGCATGCAAACGATTATTTATGCTTTCAACTTCAATTTGACTATATTTTTACCACTGAGAAAAAGCAATCGAGTAAGGTTTTCTTGAAATGAAACACACGCACTACAAATTGTAGCTGATTTCGAGCTGCCGATAATAGAACAGCAGATTTACATGCAGTTCAAATGGAACGGTTGCCGAAGAAAAACTGGTTGCCGACAATACTCGCTCTCACTAGAGAAGATTGGAGCTTTGTAAAAGCGTTTCAAAACAGTTTTGGACAATTCTTTCGACTGAAATTGTTAGAGCAGCTGGTAGCAAAAGATTGTAAACAAACCAATACTGCATATGTGTGCGTTCCTTAGAGAAAAAGGCTATAGAAAGAAGGTTGCTGCTTAGGTTGCCGAGAATACGTAAATTCCCCTATTTAAAAAAAACAACTTTTAACAAAAAAAAAGTGTGTCCTTGTACCATCATTTTTCGCGCAATGCGGAATTTCACAAACCAAAATAGGTATTAAGGCTCTAATGCATGCCCGTGAAATCTTTATCTGATAGTTTGCTGTAGTAGGAAGCCGCGCTACTTCGTCATATCATGGCGCCTATTTCCGTTCTATGTGCTAAAACTATAATAGCAAAGCGTTTTCACTTATGTTTTTGCAAAAACATCTTTGCTTACAAGATTAATTACGATTGACACTGAAACATTTGCGATAACCCGTAAAATGAGCGATTTTAGGGGTGTAGAAAAGCTGAGATATGACGTACTAGCGCGGAGCCCTATCTAATGTCTGAAATTTAGAGATCTATAAGCCCCTAAATCTTGAGATTTCTGTTTTTTGAACTGCGATTTTTTAAACTTTATAATTGAGATTTTTAGCCAACGGGCTAGTTTATCTCAAGGTGAAACTGCGAAGTGTGATATAAATGAGGGCTCCTTAAACAAACCTTTGCTTCTAACAATTTTACGGATTTCCAGTTTGTTTAAATTTTCCGCAAATTGTCAACGATTAAGGATCTTATTTAGCGAAATTTTGATTACAACATGATTTCAAAATCATATGATTAAAAAAATTCATAAACAACGCTGGTTTAATAACTCTTATTATTAAAAAGACTGACTGCTGAAGTTCATAGAAACTAAAGTTCGTAGAACTTCCCTGAAGCGTTAAGGTCTTTCCTGAAGGGTTCATTGAAGTTTGTATTGCCTGAATTTCATGGGACTTCCACGAAGTTCGAAGGACTTTTTTAAGATCTTAGGACTTCCCTGAAGTTCAGAGTTTTTTGAAATTCATAGGAATTTCTTAGAAATACCACGAAGTTCGTAAAAATTCTCAGAAGTTCGCAAGACTTCCTTCAAGTTCGAAGAACTTTCTCGAAGATCTGAGGACTTCCCTGAAGTTTGAAGGACTTAACTGAATATATGAGGACCCTAAATTTAGAAGAGCTTCTCTGAAGTTCATAAGTCTTTAAATATCGAAGGGTTTTCCCAAAAGTTTGTGGGTCTTTCCTTAATTTCTTGGAAATTCCCTGAAGTTTGGAGAGATCCCATGTAGTTCAATCGCCTTCTCAAAAGTTCTAGGAACTTTTTTGAGCTTGGAGAACTATGTTAAGTTCAGAGAACTTCCCAATTGTATTGAAGACTTCTCTGAAGTTCGGAAAAAAATCCATAAGTGTCATAGGATTATCCTTAAGTTTTAAGCAATGCCTAAATGTCGTAGAAGTTACATTAAATCTGTAGAAAATTCTGTAAAATTCGTAGTTATTCCCCAAAGATAAAAGTACTTCCCTGAAGTTCGTAAGACTTCTCTGAAATTTGTAGAACTTCTCTGAAGGTTCGGGGGGATTTCCTGACCGTCGTAGGTCATCACAGTAGTTCACAGGATTTTCCTGAAACTTGTAAGACTTTCCCGAATTTTGTAAAACTTACATGAAATTCGAAAGCCTTATCTGAAGTTTTTAGAAATAGAACTTTTTTTATTGAACATGTTGAACAGGTACTTCAAAGTAGTAAAGCGTCGGCACTGCTTAAGTCTGCTATCAATTAAGCACAAATCATGCATGCAATTGATTCGAGAAAAAAAAATTAAAAATAAATACAAAATATATTTACCAATCTCAGGGTAAATTTTGTTCATCAATGTTTAGTTGTGTGAAAGATTTAGCTTGAACAAAATGGTTAGTTTTTACCTGATTAAAAAAGACACTTTGACATACATAAAATTTAAAACCTATTTAAATTTTACAAACAAGATTATTTTTCTTGTGGACTTATGAAATTCCCGACTTTTTCCCGGTTTTCCTGGTTTTCCTGGTTCACTTGCCACCCTGAGTGATTGACGTGTTTGTTTACAAATACAATTACGCTTCTTCTTCTTCTTCTTCTTCTTCGCATTTCAAGCTTATTGCATATCGCATATTAGCTTATTGCGTGCTTTCAACTTAGTGTTCTAGATGCACTTCCACAATTATTAATTGAGAGCGATGCCTGTACCATTTTTGCATTGGTATAATTGTGTGGTAAGTCCAATCATACTTCTATGCCCAGGGAAGTCGAGAATTTTCCAACCAGAAAAATTCCTAGACCGGACCGGGAATCGAGCCCAGCCATCTCCGGCATGGTCTTGCTTTGTAGCTGCGCCTTTACCGACTGAGCTAAGGGAGGTCCCTTAGCAATTACGTCCAAATCTCAAATCGCTCCGAAAATATAATGTTTTGGGATAAACAATTAATAAAGTGTTAAAAACGTGTTAATTTAGCTTAAGTGCCATAAACAGTTAAAAAAGAACAGCTTTATAATCATCGCGATTAAAAGTTGATCATTGTTTAATGAATTTAATGACAAGTACTTTAAAGTATATTCTTAAAAGGATTATGAAATTGTTTCATTTATGTAAGGATAGATGAACAAAATAGTTAGAAAACTTTATTTATAAAAAAAAAACACATACACAGATGAAATTTTAAATGTTTGAATTATCATAATATAAATCAATATTAATCCATATATTATTGAAAATTAAATACTTTAATTTGTAACATGTACCGTAATGACCCGATTTTGTCAGCATTCACGCATCACGCTTTTATCTAAATTATTTCACATAACCTTTATTTCTAATCTATCTCAATCATCTTCAAGATGGGTGTTCAAGGTGTACTTTGATGCAATAAGGCCGTTCGCAATGCTGAGTTTCAAAATTGTTTCAAACTACTCGACAGTTCTAAAATTTGAAACTGTCAAAAATGAAACTGCAACACGATCCACGCAACGTACAGCTTTAAATGGTGTTTGGTATTCATCCCTACATATGTGTGCGTATGGAAATTTTGATTGTTTCGGTGATTTTAGCACAAACGGAGAAGGTGATTCTGATTCTAGAATGTTTCCTGGAACAAAAGGATTACAACAACGTAATCCAGTGTTAGGTACCGAGTAACCACGAGAACAGGTTCCGGACGATTCTGCTGTTGAAACATCCAGATATGTGTTTGGAGACCTATGAGCACCTGAAGGCCTTTGCAATTATTACTGAGACACCTGGTATCACGAGCAAATATCTGAGAGACGTTATTTGAATCGTTGGACAGTTGCATATTTTCAGAATAAAACTAGATCATGAGCAGTTATTGGAGACCTATGGCAAATTTTTTTCATCAACAGAACTTCGTAAAATGATGTATGAAGCTTTTGTAGGTTTTATGATTAACTACAACTTTTGTGAAAAAATCAAATCTGTATCTCTTAGGCATGAGGAACTAGAGCGGGCAGAACTTGTTATTGTTTTTCAGTGATTGTAATTTAATTCGCTCTGGTTCATCAATTGATCAATGAGATGAATTTTATTGGTTGAAATGCCAAATTGTCCAGGAAATCAGACCATTTGATCTACTGGATCAACATGAGCTAAGCCCGCAGTGACGACACGTACCCAAACATATTCATTGAGTTTTTGTGCATCACTTATAATATCTTTTGATGAATATAAGATGCTCAAGGTTCTCCAAATTATCCTGGAGTTCAGATCAAAATATCTACCAGATCATAAATGACTGATACAATGCCTTTAGTTACGATACAACTCCAAACAATTTCATAGAGATTATGCATATCATTTAGGTTTCAATTCCATGTGTATAAGATGATCTAGGTTCTTCAAATTGTCCTGGAGTTCAGACTATTTGACCTACTGGATCAACCAAGGCCTGCACAATTCCCTCAATAACGGCACCTGTCCAATCATGGTCACTTGGCCCAATTTTGGTCCTAACCTACCCAAATATGTTCGTAGAGTTTTTGTGTATCGATTATAATCCATCATGTGTTTCTGCTTAACCTGATGCTCTCTTCAGAAGTAGCTGAGTAGGCTGAGAATGAAATTGACGAGGATCACGACGTTTCGCAGGAGATGGACTTGACGCACTTTTCTGAGGCAGACTGTGACGAACCGGATGTGACTGGTAATGAATCCGATATTTTTAATAATATTCTAAGCTCTGACGAACAAACAAAAATTTCATCTGAAACACATTCTACGGAAATTGTGGTATATTGTCAGAATTTTAATCGTATGAAAAGCGCAACAAAAATGAATGAAATTTATAAAAATATACTGAGCTTCTCTTTTTCAGTTATTTTGGGCACTGAAACTAGTTGGAACGAGAACATTAAAAGTGAGGAAACTTTTGGAAATGATTATAATGTTTTCAGAGATGATCGTGACTTACTCGAAACCCAAAGAATGTCAGGTGGTGGAGTTCTTATTGCTATTTGTTCAAAATTTATTGCAGAACTTATTGTCTCATCGAAAGTAAAAGAATTTGAGCATGTGTGGGTAAAGACAAATATAACTGGCGAAACTCATATTTTTGCCACAGTCTACGTTTGTAAGTCCTCGTATGAAGACTTTTTCCAAATAGCTGAAGAAACCGTATTTCAATTACCCCCTGAATTCAAAATTCATATTTATGGAGATTTCAATCAACGCAATGCTGATTTAATTTTCACAATGGTTTCATTTTCTTTGATAAGCTTTCCACGCACCAAACGCAAATTCTACGCCAGCTGTAAACCCTGTTTTCTTTCAAAATTACCGGTTTTGCTATGTTTTTTTTTAATTTCAAATACCAAAACTACCGGATTTGTGAAAATGTCTCAGTACTACCAACCCCACTGGCAACTTATCTCAAACGGAACTCTGGTTGCGAATTAGCCTTCAATCGAAGTTTTCAAAAACACAGACAGATCTTTGTCCCTTTCCACATACACCGGGTTAAGAGTGATGAATCTGATCCAATGTTCTTGTTGTGGGCTACCCACAACCTGAACTCAACCGATCGTAAATCTCCATCAGCATTCAGTGAGTTCTTCCTCCGACCCGTGTGTCCTCTAACATCCCCGTTCCGATATGATCACGACCAAGGCGACTCGCTGCGGTGGCCCTGCAACTGGAATCCCAATTCAATTTATGTTGTAGAAACCGACCAAAGTTATGACCAAACTACAGTTACTCTCCTGTGGCTCGGTGTGCTCTGTTGTTGCTGACCCGTCGCTTGGCTCGTGCATCACGCCGGCCATAAGGCCGGATTCACGCGCCGGGAATTAATAAGCCTCGTCGTTGGTCGTCGCCGGCGCACTAGCGAAATTTATGGAACCACCGATACGGCTAACGGCACGCTTAACATTTAATAAATTGTGATTAAAAAAGCATTATTAGATCTTTGTGTGTGCCGTACACCTGCCCGGGTGCGACTGCGAGTGCGAGCGCGCCTGCCTAAAACGGGCACACATCGCTGCTGCGGAAGGGGAGGTGGTGGCAGTTGCACAGGGGGATAGTTCAGGTTCTAGCGTGCGGCCGCGGCGTGATTGCATCATATGTCGCGCGGTTTGTAGACGAGCACAGAAACTGGATTTTACAATCGCGCTGATGATCGCCGAGTGAAAAGCTCCGTTGGCTCGTAAAATATGTTGCCGCTATAAAGAAAAGGGACGACGATCGAGTAGGGCTGCTGCTGCTGCTGCTGCAACAGCAGGTCGTCTTCGATTGCTGTAGAATGTCACAGAACACGCAACCATCGTCGAGGTGTTTTGAAATCCCAAGTGGATGGCCAAGTTATTTTAATCGTTTGGGAGTGTTCCTATCGAAACAATTGTCATTCGGTTCTGAGCTACCTTCATGGATCATTTGTCACGACACGCTTCCTGTTTTTGGAACGCGTGAGGGGAATCGTGCTGTACGTGACCGGAGGGAAGGGAGGAAGCGACTTCAGCGGTCAACGTAACAGTCCCGTTACGCGTAGTTTGCCTTTGGATAGGGCCAATTGGCACGGAGTGCTACGCCCTCCAATTTAGGCGAGCTGGAGAATCGACACAGTTTACTCCGTCCATTCCGTTTAATTGTGCGTTTCGTATGGTAACAACACCATGAAACCATTAATACAACAGCATTCACTCGTTAATCACTGCCTCCAGGGGGAAAACGAGAGCGTGAGTGTGCCTGTTTGGCATAAGGTTATACTACTGGGGGGTGTTCAGGTGGTGCCCTTGCCCGCGTACGTTCATCCTCACCCACGGGGAGGCTTCAGTTGAGCTATCTGATCGTCTTCCCGAGACTAGAGCTCAGAAAGATACTAATCAACCCCTAGCGTTTGCGGGACATATCTCCGTAGGAAGCAGCACATGTTGCTCTCCGCGTGTCCATAATCAATTCCAGAAATCTAAATCCAGCCAATTTATGCTGCGTGGCAGCCGACTCAACTCGGTCAGCTTGGCATCATCAAGTGAGTGCAATTGTCTATGTTGCCCAGCTCGACGTCTACGATGACGACGACGACGACCGGAGATCCAGACTTTCTTGGGGCTGACGTACCGACTAATGGGTAATGATTGTAATTATCATTACGTTCCCTCTGTTTACACGCCTGGTTGAAGTCAGAATCTTTACCGAGCATAACAATGCAAAGCTTTGAGCGAGCGTGAAAAGTAGGACGATAGGAGTGGCGCATCTTGATGGCATGGTCGACCGGCCGGTTGCACTCGCGGACGCTCCGTGAGCATATGTATCTTTTCTCCAGCGAGCAGCGAACGTTAATACACCGCTCGTCAATCGAATGGCGAGTAAGTGCTATGTGTGCATGCATGTGCATTGGATTGACGACGACGACGACGACGACTCAGAGGTGACGGTTTCTTTCTTCCACGGGGACACAGTTCGCGCGGGAAAGAGATTAAGATGATTGATTCGATGCAATCGCCTTCGGTTGGTGTGTTCTGCTGATGAACCTGAGCCGAGCGTGTGAAACGGCCTCCGGCTGCTGGCTTCGGATTCGTTTGTGGCCTAGAATTCTCCTGACGCGCTGCAGTTGGTTGAACAGCAACAGGTCATTCCACCTCGCGGGCGTACTTGCATCTGCCGGTGGCTGACGGGGGCCGCCAATAGCAGACTTGTTTTACACAGTTCAGGGAGTTGTGTTGTATCGAGGAAGAACTGTACATTTCTACTGCCCGTAGGACGGGTTCTTGGCTGTACCTTGACTAAGGCACGTGTGATTTGTTCCTGGCGATAAGGTTTTCATTAGTGATGTGTTGTACGGCGCGCGGATACAGATGTCGTTCGATGAACTGCGATTGGGTTGGACGATTCGCTGGCTACAATTGCCACTTGAACAACTTTGACGCAATTCAATTACACACTGGGGAAATGTGTTTTATCAGTTGTTTATCATACTGCTTTTGATTTGTGGTATGATCTACACTGCCCATAATCGCAAGTCAGTCCCATCTGTAAAAAACTGGAAATTAGAAAACGGCGTTCAAAGATTTTACAAATTGTCTGATTTTACACTTATTTTGAAGGGATAATTTTGAAAATAAACTTGCAATGTGACCGAATGCACCTATCTTTACTATAAATTATCGGATAAAATATCGTAAATTTTTATTTTATGACCAAAATCTGAGTGGAACTGACTTGCGATTACATTTAACGTCAATGAGATTGATTGATTGAGATTGATACTTTGAAAAATCAATTTTTATCACTTCTTATGCTCGATACATCTTATGATTGCAAAACCCTAGAATTTATTGAGTAACAGAGATTAAGGTCACTAGGCCAAATGCTATCTGGATGAATGGTTTATAAGACAGAATTGTGAAAAATAAGAGATTTAATTAAAAAAAAAATGTTTCAGAAAAATGAACTTGATACATATGAGAATTAGAGGAAGTTGTTAGGAATATCAGATAAAGAAAATGTGTCTTCACTCCGTTGTCTATACTAACATAAATATTAATCTTTCAGTACTCACGCTGATGTGCAAAGTTAAACACGAAAAAAAATATGTAAAACCTACTGACGTTGGAACTCGCTCAACGTGAAGCTAAACATGGTTCATGGAATTTAATACCCTCTATCAATAGACGAAAACTTGAAAAAAAATTATTGCCATTTTTTTCCCCTGTTCGGAACGTAAATCTACTGCGACTAGTAAGTTGGTGTATTGAAGTATCCAGCTTTCCATGCTCGGTAATGACGGCCTGTTTGTATGAATAAATGTATCCTTCACTGTGCTTTTTGACACTAACTGGAGGGCGTATGTTGTTCCATTTTCTTCTGTTCCTGGAAGAGGGAAAGGGAGGGGTCAAAACCCGAACATTTATTCATACAAACAGGCCGCCATTTCCGAACATGGAAAGCTGGATAAATGGGTAATTACTAAGACAGCAGAATCGTAGAACTTGAATTTGTTTCTGCGTTCGAAGTCTTCAAAATTTGTCAATGTTTTATCCTCCTTTAAAATTCGCTCAGAACTCTTTACAGGATTTCGTTGGAATGTCCTCAAGAATTTACTTTAGAATCAATTCCCTTCACAGAGTTCTATTCAGAATTTTTATAAAATAAATATGAGATTCTCTCCGGGAGACCTTTAAAATTTTCTTCATAACAGGCTGCAGGACACTCCAAATGGTTATGGAAATTCATTCTAAGCTTCTCATCGAATGTTTAAAGAATCTTTCAAGTATTCACGGAAACATTCTTCCATAATTCTATTTCAAATTCTCCCTAGATTTATCATGACCAAGGTTAACCTCAGAAATGTCTTGAATTGCTGCTCTAAATTATCTTGAATGTCTCCTCTAATTCGTTTCGTTTGAATTCTCCTTAGAATTCTCGAGATGCCCTTGGAATTAACCTCGGAATGCCCTTAAAACTCTTTTTAGAATTTCGTTGGATCTGTTCCCTATACATTCGGTTCCCATGGTATTTTTTGCAGAATTCTTTTGGAACTCTCTTTAGGAGCCATTTTTTTTTAATTTCCTCGGAATTCAATGCCCTATGAATGTTTGTGGAATTCTCATAGGGTTTGACTTCAAATTCTTCTTAGAACTTATTAACCTTCCTTATTATTCCTTTGGATTAACCATTGGAAAACATTTGCATAGCGCTTCCAGGCAAAACTGGAACCCCAATGCACAAGAAGGTTTAGAATAGTAATTACAAAATGACCAGGAATCCTCTACACAACCGTCACGAAATTTTCTACGGAACTACCTAAACATTCTATTCTGAACTCTCACGATGAATCATATTGTCAGGCTATTTTCCACAGAGAATAATTCCAAAGTAATAAAAATCCTCCTATAGGAATTGAGAAAAGTGAGAATAATTCTCTTTCGATGTCACAAAAAGTGATCGACAACCTACAGAAGTCGTTCAGTTTTTTTTCCCGATTATTATTGTTAAACAAGCTACAAATAAAAAAAAAAACATTTAACGCGATTGAGCCTTCCAACTAAACGAACTAGATTAAAAAACGGTATTTTCACATACACTTTTCACCCGCTTTATTACCAGTCCCAAGAGAGCCAAAATTCAATTCAAAGAGTGAAAATATTCTCTCACGAGCTCAATCTCTCAATATACCATGTATATTGATGCCACACAATACGTGCTTTCCCTTTCACAGACTTCAAAATATAGTACCTAGCTTTCCCAGAGCTCGCAGAGCTCGGCAAGCATTTTTTTCATCGAATAATCGAATATGTAAGAAAGGAGAGACTCCGGATGTTAATCTAGCTGCATACCATACATATTTTGACCACACTGCCCTCTGTCAAAAATTTACGGAACTAGCTGTATGCGTAATTTCTTATAGATGTCGCCGTTAAGAACAGCAGTGACATCTGAAGGAAAATTAATGCAGAAGCATGGTAACATGATTAATTGACTTAGAGTTCCAGTCTTAACTCTATTTAAGTTCTTCTTAAAATTCAATTGGATTTTTTTCTCTGAAAAACCTTGGTGTTATCTCTAGAATTCATTCTAAAATCCCTTCAAAATTCTATCAATAACACTAGTTTACAGCATATTTGAACTTTGTACGCTGATTCATTTCCAATGTAAAATTGTGCACTGAATCCAAAAATGTAGTCAGATAAAATCTCAGTGGGATAGTTTTATATTTACAGCAAAAAAATTAAATTTAACCTAATAAAAGTTTGTTTATAAAACTACAAATAGCTCCGACTGTAATAAAGATTTATCAATTATTTTAATGCCAAATTAAAGGAGAGAAAATTAGCTTTCGATCAAGCAAATACTATTCTTCAGTGAGATTAGTGGAATTGTTGGCACGACCACTAGAAACGTTTGTATTTACCTTGCCTGAAATCCTATTTTTCTTGGAAAAATGCAAAAAATTAAAAAAAAAATTGTAAAAAAAAACTATTAACGATTTGGGTTAGCGACTGGAAGTCAATTTTTATTTGTTATATGCGACAGTTAGAAGATACTGAGAGGTTAGCACATATCATCGGCAAGAGACGTGCGTGTGAGAAAATTTGCGAAAAAATCTAAGGGCACCGGTGGGATTTGAACCCACAATTCCCATACAGTACACGGGTGCATTGCCAATTATACAACGGTGGACCTATGGTCTACGGATGTATTTGGCTAATGATTCGAAACTCGTATGTCATTAGCCAAATACATCCGTAGACCATAGGTCCACCGTTGTATAATTGGCAATGCACCCGTGTACTGAATGGGAATTGTGGGTTCGAATCCCACCGGTGCCCTTAGATTTTTTCGCAAATTTTCTCACACGCACGTCTCTTGCCGATGATATGTGCTAACCTCTCAGTATCTTCTAACTGTCGCATATAACAAAAAACTATTAATTAACAACAATACCACTAATTTCACTGACAAATGATGCAAATTTGATCGAAAGCCAATTTTCTCACTCTTAATTTGGCGTTCAAATAATTGATATAGCTTTATTACAACCGAAGATATTTGTGTTTTAGTAAACAAACTTTTTTAAGTGAAATTTCATTTTTTATCTGTATCTAGAAAACTATCCTACTGAGATTTCTCCTGACTGCATTTTTGGATTCAGCGCACGATTTTACACAGGAGCTAGATCAAACATTGAAGTTCATTTTTTTTACTTCTATTTGTAAACGAGTGTAATTCTCCAAAGTGCCTGCATCCTTAAAATCTAGTCCATTCCAAGGGTCTTACATTTTTATCAAGGTCCTGAATCTATGATTTAGACCATGATTTAGTCTAAAAGAATGCTATAAAACCTCGATAAAACCTGCAATGTTACTTGGGCGGTGATGTTTAAATTCCGGCTATTTCTCGGTTTTTCCGATTTCCCGGTTTACTGGTCACCCTGATCTCGATTAAAGCATCAAACGCATCCAAATGATTGAATGATATCAATGTACATTGCACAGTGGTACAGAATGCAGATTTAGGTGGAAGGATATGTTTTGAGCCTGAAATTGAAACTTCAGACTAAAAGTCTTTTCTACAAAGTTGTTCTTTATAGTTAGGCCCTCATTTTTATGACAATGAATTCTAGGGTGGTTCTTATTATCACTAAAACAAAAAATCTTTTTTGTATCTCTTAAATTGCCCGATTGAGAGCTACTTTCTTGAATTGAGTTAGGGTGTCCCTAAAAAAAAGCAGTTGTTTTGCTCTAGTTTTCTTATTTCAAATTTCTCAACAAAAATGTGTTGCAATAACTTTTAGATCTTTGTAAGGCGCCAATTTTTGCGGTACTTAGGTTATCGATATCGTTCGCCGATCAAGAGTTATTGACGTTTTTCTACTTTTGGTGATAACTTTTTTATTTCAAATTTCTCATGAAAGTCGTCTTCTAGAGACTTTTAAAGCTCTTTAAGACGCACTACTTATGGCTGAAGTTGTGGTCTGTATCTCTTCTAATGAAAAAAGATATATTCAATTATATTAAAAACTATGAATAAATTCAAATTGATTTTATACGAGCTGAAAAAAATAACATACCTCTATTTTTTCATATTGTTGAGAATAACATACGCCCTCTCAAATGCCGTAAGAAATAAAGTTTTTTTGTTTGCTTCAACCAGAGATATTAAAAATTGAAAATGGCATATTTTTAGTAGAAAAACGTCAATAACTCTTGATCGGTGAAAGATATTGACAGGCTTAGTACAGCAAAAATTTGCGCCTTCTAAAGATCTAAAAGTTATTTAAAGACACCTTTGCTGAGAAATTTGAAATAAGAAAACTAGAGCAAAACAAATGTTTTTTTTTTAGAGACACCCTAACTCAATTCAAGAAAGTAGCTCTAAATCGGTCAATTTTGGAGATATACAAAAAAGTTTTCAGTACAAAGTTGCTTGAAATCAGCTCAGCTATAACTTTGCACAGAAATGTATACCTTAATTTCTTCAAACAAAAAAGTTAGATTTTTTATGTTAGTGATAATAAGAACCACCCTGGAATCCATTGTCATAAAAATGAGGGCCTAACTATAAGGAACAACTTTGTAGAAGAGACTTTTAGTCTGAAGTTTCAATTTCAGGTTTAAAACATATCCTTCCACCTAAATATGCTTTCTGGGCCACTGTGCAATGGTACAATATCCAATACCCCTTTCTTCTATTTACGCTATGATTTTCCACGAATATAGTCTACGTGGATCCACTATCCGCATCTTAAAAATGATCAATGCATTTTCGCAAACCCACGCCATTTTTATATTCTGTAAGTTCCGTATCGTTAATCAAATTTAACCATCACAAATCATCATATAATTTCCGCAGCATTCCATTCGCGGAGAAAACCACCATTTACATAAGTTGAAGATTGGCTTCCAAAACTACTGACCGACCAACCGATATAACAAACGCCTGCCATGGCAAACACGTGCAGAATGAGGAAACTCCCACTTAACCAAGTCTTCCCACAATTTGCGCAGCGCTGGCGATTATCATCACCGATTACCGCAGCAGCCACCACCAAGAATTAGGAATTATTAACTTATCAAGCACACCGGCCAACACACAATAACCAACTGCATCACATGTGTCTGTAACTAATTGTGCCGCATCACAGCAACACGACTCGGGCTGCATCTCCCCGAGTAAGCCGGCAGCCAGCCGCATCATATTGGTGCACTTCTGCTGCTGCTTCTTCTTCATCTTCCTCCTTTGCTTTTTTTCGCTAACGTCTCGATGCGTTACGCGAACTGTTTCCAAGAGCCCATCATTTGCTGCTGTTCACCACCCAATTCGAGTTCACCCCACACGCGGAATTATGTAAACAAAACACACATCGATGGTCCTCATCATCTTCCTCCACCTTCTCCTCCTGGTGGCGGCGGTGGTGGTGGTGGTTGTTTTTGTCGTTCCCAAAGATATCATTTCTGCCGAGCCGACCTCGCCGGGCACGTTCCGTTACGCGGTCGACATACAACTCGTCGGCAAATTGGAACATTTTTGCGGATAATTGCTACGCGGCCGAATTAAGCTATCAGTAATTTTTTTGATTATTCAACATTTATTAGATAAATCACTTTCATCAAAGTCAACTGATTCGGCGCATTCGTGGTTTGGCTCTTTCTGCTGTTTTGTTTTGATTTTCCTCTCGGCTGACTGAGTGGGTTTCCAATACCAACTTTGAAGAAAGTGGACGTGATCAACAACGGCGACGACGGTGTAGACGTTTTTATTTTTGCTACTACTCAGGTCTCATTCGGACATACCTTCTACAACCGTCAATTAGTTTTGCACATGCTTTTCTGCTGGTAGTCTCGAATTGAGATCAGTCAGGTTGGATTTCATTCGGCAGCAGAGGTAGAGGAAGCTTTCGTATATGTTTTGCCGAAAATTGTACCTCTCTTGAATATGCCGGGAGGGAAGGTCTTTTTTTTTATTTTGTGTTTGAAGAGGTGCTCTCTCGCTGCCGCACTGGCGAAAAATGTAGATAATTTCCGGACAACATTAACTTTTACTTTTGTTAGGCTGCGGACTGTCTTAAGTCATTCACCTGGTCAGCTGGAACATTAGCTTAGTACAGCAGTGCAGTGCTTCCGGAGTAGAAGAATGTTAATGCCATACGAAAAGGGTTTTTAACGATGTAGGGATGATGGGAACAAACCGGCAGTCAAGAAGCTATTAGGACTGAGGACAACGTGTTCTAAAAGAGTGCAATGTTTTTGAAGAGTTGTACTTCGAAGAAATAATTGTACGAATTCAAGGCATGCTTGGCCATTTAGAATGGCAGTCTAATAAACGTGAAAAGAACAAAGTTCCTATTACTTGATTTAACTAGAAAAATGCCAAATTATTGGATGGAACAAATGAAATTTCCAGCCACCGATAAAACTAGCAAAACAAGCAAAGATAAAGTGAAAAGTAGCAGTAAAACATTGTATAATTGCAGCTATCCAATCAATGTATGAGAAAAAGTGACCCTCGAATTTCCAAAACCGACCATGTGTTAAATGTTTATTGCCTCGAAAAAGACGCTGTGCAAAATGTGGGCTCAATCGAGCATGATTTAGGGGTGGCGCAAAATCGTCAAAGTATAAGTTTTTTGAACATCGAAAAATCATTCAAGGGAAATACCGGTTTTCGAAAAAAAAAAATGTTGATACCAACTTACACGCACAGAAATTTTGCTAAGTTGGATCTACAACATTATTTGTTGAATTAAATCAACAATCCCATTTTAGCGTTTCAACATACGTATTTTGTAGAACCGACAATGATGTTTTTCGAATTTACAAATCATTTGTTGATAGTGAGTATGTTTTTCGAAGCGTGTACAAAAAAATGCAGAGTGTAAATATTGGCGCCATTTTGTCGCAAATGAACGAGATTCCAGAAATTGCGGAAGCGGATGCGGAATCGCTCGTCTAGGAATTCCTTGAGGAAGTACAGTTTGATGGACTCTGAAGAGCTGGAGGTGGTTAAGCTGTTGAAGCAATTCGACGTGTATTTGGAGGTTATTACCCCATTCATCAGTAAGTATCACAAAAAAAACCCCCACAAAAAACAAAAACAAATTTAAAAAATGGGCGACGCTTTTTTATCAGCAAACAAGTACTCGTTGCCTACGCTCCGGCTTATAGAGAGGAAGAAGGTCGAGGGCTAGTCCAGGCGCCGTTCCTAGCTGAAAGTACTAAGGTTATCTACGGACTACATATACGGTATGTGTTAACAGATTACTTAAGACTTTTAACCACTTATAACGTAGCATAAAGTGGATGGAATAGGTTCAACCGATTTTGGCAATAATTATGTGTAATAATCAGAATTCTTCAAAAGTCTTATTATAGTTTAAACATGTATTACCATATATGTACTCCGACTCGTCAATTTAAACCCATTATTCACATCGCTTGAAAACTGTTATTGCTATTCTCCCTCAATTCCTATTCACCGTAGTAACAGGTACTATTTCTCATGTTTCAGGGTCTTCCAACAAAATCACACACGTCAGCTCCTGTCGTACACGTTGAGAAAACCTCAGTATCTCGAGAAGAATGTACGGCAACCTATCTACTCACTCACTCTGCAAAAGCAAGATCGATCATCGAAAAGTACAAGTCATCTGAAATCAAGCTTCTGTCACGTAAGGACAAGGCAGCAATGTAATTTGAATGTAAATATAGAACAGTAATAAAAATTCAATAAAAAACAAAACATGAACTTTTCTTTGTGAGCAAAAAAAATCCTTACCGAACATTATTAAGTTAACAAAATGTTTGTTAATACAACTAACCAACCATTGTCAGTTCAACTAAACATTATAATTGATTTAACAAAAATGATTGTGGACCCAACCAAAAAAGATTGTTGTAATGAAAATCATATCTAGTGGTGGTGATAACTATCACGATTGTAGAATCAATAAACATACCGGGTTGAAATCAACAAATTGTTTGTTAGCCCTCAGATAACAAACATGTTTGTTGATTTTGACCCAATATTTTGTTGAACGTGCAATCCATTCCTCTGCGTGTATCTTTTGACAAATTGTAAAAAAATCTACTTTCTGGGACTTAGAGGCTCAAAACTCAAAACTACAAAACTACACGTATATCAACCATCACCATCACCATCACCTCGGCGTAGTGGTTAGCATTCATACCTCTCACGCCAAAGTCACGAGTTCAAATCTCACCCCCGGACAAGTCACGAATGACCCAAGAGCGTTAAAGTGACTATAATTAAAAAAAAAGAAAAGAAAACCATCACTTGTATTTTTAAGTGAAAATTTCATTTCTGACGTAATTTTAGGGCGGTTCATTTTTTTTTTCATTAGGGTGGTCTTTCAAACTTGAAAATACACGCATAAATCATAAGTTTTCACTGAATGCATCTAAAATTACGTCAGAAATGAAATTAACACTTTCCGTAAGACTAACACTGATACCACAGAACAGAAGGGGAAGTGCAAACAAATCGGTGAATCAAAAAGTGGTTCGTTTTTCTGCTCAACAAGCGATGTGTTGTGTTATGGTAGCGTTCCACACGAGCTTTCTATGTGCACTCACACTATCATAGCATGCTGCCTATCTTAACTGCAGTCAGAAGATGCCTTTTACCGCTAGGTGCGCCAGTGTTCGCAAATGACAAGTGGAGTCACTTTCTGATCCGAAGTTCCACTCCTGTGCTGATACGTTATGTGCATTCATCACTAGAGTGCATTGTGCAATGCTTCCATAGGATGCACAGTGGGGATTTTTGCAACAAAAAGGCTTGAAATTGTCTGCCGCTGAAACCACACATTGTTACATAGGGGAAATGTAGGCAATGTCGGCCTACATGTCCCTAATTTGGGCCCATCGCTAAAAGTCTGCTATTTATTAATTTTATCTAGATGAACGCATTATTGGGACGTTACTAATGGATATTATTGGTTGCTATTGAAAATTTAGTTGATTGCTGAATTTATGTATGGGCCCAAATTAGGGACACTTAGGCCGACATTACCTGCATTTCCCCTATGTCTTTCTTTAGGGAAAATGTCAAGAAATTTATTCTGCATATTTTGAATCGGCGCACGCTGTGATAAGTGCATGTTTGGAGCCTATTTTGCCCCAAAATCCCATATTTTCTGTAGTTTTTTTCCCATTATCAGAAGTAGCCAATATGTCTTCTAGTAGTCGGTTTGTGCCTTTTAAAAACTATTAAAAACATATATAGAAGAGCATGGGGTCAAATAAACCAGATTTTTTAATAAAATATAAAAGTTTTTAAAGTCAATATTAAAAATTTAAATATGAGAAGCACAAAACACTCAGAAAATGGATTAAAATAGTCTAAAGGACAAAACTGATTCAAATGCATGTTATGAGCGTATTTTTCCCCGGTATCTCATATCAAAACAATTTACTTTATTTGAAAGATTTCTACCGCTGAAATACTAACACGAGATTTAGGTTTTCTTGAAGTAAAAAGGAATATAAGCATCCAATGTGCTTGTTTGCATACTGTGTACGAACAAATAAATATATGTTTCGAACCTGATTTACCCCAAAATTCTCTATCAATTGAAAGCATTTGAACTGGTTTATTGGCATAAATAGACAATATCTCTCTATTAAAATTTCCAAATATACCATTTAGAAACCAGAAAGTGAGCTTTCATTAATTATTAGAAAAATTTATATGAGAATGAGGCTTGTATAAGCCATGTGTCAAATATACAAGTTTGCTCATTTTGATGGCATATTAAAAAATAAATATGTACGCTGTACAAAATACTCAGTAAATAGGTTGCAAAAGTCTAAAAGACCAAAATTAACCAAGTTTAAGTATAAGCTTTGTTTTGCACCGGAAAAAGCAAAAATCGTACAAATATGTTTGTATTATTTATTAAAGGCTGAACTGTGGATTCAGAGTCGGAATCGACAAGTCAGAGGCGGTGAAATTTTTGTCTCTTGATTGACTCTGACTTCTAGACAAGAAGTTTCTCAATCGACAAAAAAAAAAAAAAAAAAAAAAAAAAAAAAAAAAAAAAAAAAAAAAAAAAATCCAGATTGAAAATAGCGTTACCTTAAGTCTCTTTTGCCTGTGGATTTGAGGAAATACCTCAAATCCCTTCACCCATCAAAGTGTGAGTTAGGTAAAGGAGTGCGCATTTGCTTAGTATTTTCGCATTAATGGCGATTTCAATTTTCACACTGCTGTACTCTAATAGAACTATGAATCTATCCTCTTCAGAACTTTATTTAGCTTATAAATTATCGAAGCTTCATGTTGATATTAGAATAGCATTTCCTCCCAACTCTGACAATACATTATATTGCTGTCGGTTAATTGTATTGTGATGGTCAAATGATAAAAACTGTCAAAACAAAAGGTTTACAATAAATTCAATGTTATTAAAATAATGATCAATAATAAAAACAATAAAATTTGATAAAATCAGATCAAATTTGTTCGAAAAATAACATAATTTTTGTGGTTACGATAACTAGCAACCCCTTTTTTCTATTGTAAAAGTCTCGTTTCTTATAGATTCTAGGGTACAGAACAATTAGCTCTATTCAGACTGGTAGTGGGAATTGTAATTTAATTGTGATTTTAGGGGGCGACCCCAGCGTAGTGGTTAGCATCCATATCTCTTACGCCAAAGTCACGAGTTCAAATCTCACCCCTGGACAAGTCATGAATGACCCAAGAGCGTTAAAGTGAGTATAATAATAATATAAAAAAAATTAATAGTGATGACTTTAGGGACTAAAATAACACAAATAGTGACCAAATACTAACTTCAATACAATAAAAAAGTGACCAATAGTGACATTTATTGATCGAAAAGATATGGTTCCAATATTTCGTTGATTGCTACCCACATCGAGAAAAATTGTAAACTCACAATCACAACCTATCATGAGCATTTGTCATGCTCCTTTAAAATAAAACAAATGTTTTAGGTATCCTAAAATTTTCCCTAGGAAAATTATTATTTGAATAATTATTAGTACCGTAAGTGGGTGACAATGGGCCAATCATCAAAACTTGCCGTTCTCTACCTTACATCATTCACATTTGAGCAAGAAACACAATTTAAAGCATGTGATAATATTCATCAATGATTTATTTACGACTGAGCAATTCACTACGAATTTGCAAATTGGTTTATTTTTGGATTTTTTGATTTTGTTGAACATTTGCAGGAACGTTATGACCGACTATGCCATTTTGCATCTTCATATCACCAATTTGAATCCAGCCTTATTTTTTAAAAGGGCCTATAGGAAAAATATCAAGCTTATCTGCAGAAAATTTTTACTCGAAAACTGTTTGCTCGATCGGTTTGGTGTCTTGGGCAATATTGCAGATAATCTATAAGACTATTTGAAAAAAATATGCACTCCAAAAAAAAACCCAACTTTTTTTTAAATTTCAAATAAAATCCTTAAAACATTTTTTCTCAAAAAATGATTTTTTGTATTTTTTTTATTTGTTGATATGCTTTAGGGGACAAAAAATGCCATCTATTGCACTATAGGTCAAGATAGAGAAATGATGGACAAAAATGTCATGATTTAAAAAAAAAATTAATGTTTTTGGAAAAATATCCTAAGCTTGGTCCAATTACTTTTTCGACTTTATATAATGAAAGTACACCAAATTTACAATAAAAAACACTCGGGCAATTTTTTTTTCTTAGTCGCACCGTTTTCGAGATGTAGCGGTTTGAAAGTAGATATTTCTAAAATGTTGGTAAGCTGAGTTAAGTTTTCTTTATTAGGTAGGCTTTCAGCCTGAGGCTGGTTCGCCTCTGCAATAAAATGTTGGTAGTTTTTGGCCATTTTTGGCCATATTTCGCGGTTCTCCAGTTCCGACAATATTTTGTTTGGAAAGATCAGAAAATTTTACAATAAAAATGCACTTGGTGGCTCATCAATATATTAAATGTCTTCTAAAATATAAAAATAAAACAATGCAACCTTTTTTATGCACCTCATATGCAGGGATGGAAAATCATTTACATTCATTTCATGCATTCATTTACATTCATTTGCCTCTAACTTTTTTCATCAACAGAATTCCATAAAATAGTATTTGAAGGTTTTGTAGGCTTTGATATAAGCTACATCTTTTGTAAACAACTCAAATCTGTATCTCTTATGCATGATGAATCAGAGCGATAAGAACCCACCATTGTTTTTCAGTGAATGTAAATTGCATTCACTGAAAAACAATACCATGTTCTGCCAGCTCTATTTCGTCATCCATAAGAGATACAGATTTTAGTTTTTAACAAAAGTTGTAGTTCATATCAAAAACTACAAAACCTTCAAACACTATTTTATGGAATTCTGTTGATGAAAAAAGTTAGAGGCAAATGAATGTAAATGAATGCACGAAATGAATGTAAATGATTTTTCATCCCTGCTCATATGAAAAAACTTGTTGCTAAAATGCTAACATGCTACCTATTGCTAAGCAATTCATGGTATCAAGTGGGTTGGTTTTGAATTACCTACGTCCATATGTAAGCCAAATCTGACACGTTATCAACATTAGAATATAATTCGCTGTGTTTCTGTGAAAGTGCCCTGCTTGAGTTCAGTAATTCAGAAGACGAAATGGTAGTTAAAATGAATACTTTTCATAATAAGTGCATAAACGTGTTTAAAAAAAAAGTTGCTTAAAAAGTTGCCGAAATCTCACGGATTCTAAGATACAGAAATTGGTTGATCTGGGTTTTGCGGAACAGAACCAACTTAACAGTAAATTAAAAATTTGTGATTCTTGTCGTATACAGCTTTTTAAACGTACCGAACTATCAAGTAGCGACGAGTTATCGAACTGTGATGAACAAGATATCAACATGAATGTTTCAAGTCAGGAATCTTTAGTAACTGTACCATCAATAACATCGGTAGAAACAATCGACTCTAATGTTGGCGAATATTCGCAAAGCGTTAATATTGAACTTTTCAACAAATCATCACAAATTGATATGAAAAAAATGAGTTGTGTAAATTATGCTGTGAAGAATTATCATGAAATTAATCAAAGAATTAGAAAGCACATACAGTACTGGACAAAATAAATCATACGCTCAACCCAAAAAAGTACATTACATCATAATGTTGCTATTTCGCACGCAATTTCAGCAGTATATTCAAAAAAGTTCAAATATTTCTCATGGTGCACTCAATTAACTGAATGAAAATTGCTATAATATTCTGCTATTTTTGTTACAAATTTAAATAAATATATGCTCACTTTTGTGCTTGGACAAAATAAATCATACACTCTTAAGATTTTATTTTTTAGCCATCGAATAAAAACAAAATCTGAAGATTCGGCATCACGACGTAGTAATTGACAGTTCTTGTTCCGGGAAGCGTGCGCATTGCACCATTGTGTTTTGTTTGCGTCATTTGAAAAGTGAAAAATGTCGGGAAAGCAGATTTCGCTCGATGTTAGAAATTTTGTGATTCGCGATCGTGAAAAAGGAATTTCTTTTCGGAAAATTGCCGAAAAGTACTCGATCTCAGTTGGAGCTGTTCAGCACATATGGAAAAAGTACGAAACACTAGGAATTGTGAGGAATTTATCCGGACAAGGACGTCATTGTGCGACAAGTAATCGTGATGACATCAGAATTGTTCGAATGGCTAAGCAGAATCAGAAGTATTCGTCGAGGCATATTGTGGAATCGATGGATCTCAATGTAAGTCCACGTACTGTTCGCCGGCGACTTGATGAGAGCGCACAGTGGGACCATTCTGAAAAAAAGACGGTCAATACCTTTTTCTCCCCTTTATCGTCGTTTTAAAGACTTGGTGTCTTGGAAAAAGTTTCTCGTAATAACGGTCCGAGTCTTTTGAAATAGTTCCCTAAATATTTATTAAGCAGGTATTACACTTGCAAAAACAATTTTTTTTAATGGTTCGAGATAATAGCTGTATGTCTTGAGCAATGTAGTATAAAAACAAATTTTATGAAACTTTGCTCAAGATACTAAGCTTCTATATCTTTATCTTTAAAGGGTGTCCACGATGAAATTGCCACACTATGAAATTGCTCTAACTTTTTAACCGTTGGGTATAATTTAATGAAAATTTGGGTGGATTTAGTTCATAGTGCATTATTTACATCCTGCAAGTTTTAAAGTCCTGTGATCAAAACTCGCGGAAATGGAGTCGAAAGAACAGCTCGTGCGTGATAAAATCTTGCGCATTCATCACGAGAACAAGGATCTCTCGCATCGTTCCATCGCTAAAACGTTGGGAATCGCGAATTCCACGGTGTCGCGAGTGATTAAGCGGTTCGAGGAACGGTTGACCACCGATCGGAAGCCCAGAAGTGAAGGAAAAAGTATTCCGTACAACACCAAAAACCTTCAACCGAAATCCGAACGCCTCCGTTAGGGATGTGGCTAAGAAGCTGCACCTAAGCCGAAGTTTTGTCCAGAAGGCCAAAACTAAGGCTGGGCTTCGAACGTTCAAGGTACAAAAGGCCCCTAATCGCGACGAGAAGCAGAACAAGTCCGCCAAAACCCGTGCCAGGAAGTTGTACCTCAACATGCTGACGAAAGTTGAATGCTGCATCATGGACGACGAAACATATGTGAAGGCCGACTTCAAACAGATCCCCGGCAACCTGTTTTTCACGGCCAAGGATAAGTTCATCGTTCCGGAGCATGTCCACACTCAGAAGATGTCCAAATTTGCGAAGAAATTCCTGGTTTGGCAAGCCATATGCACGTGCGGGAAGCGGAGTGCACCTTTCGTGACCCAGGACACGATGAACGGACAGGTGTACATAAAAGAGTGCCTCCAGAAGCGGCTGCTTCCTCTCCTGAAGGCCCACAACGTCCCAACAATCTTCTGGCCGGATTTGGCCTCATGCCACTACTCCAAGGACGTGCTGAAGTGGTATGCGGACAATAAGGTCAATTTCGTGCCGAAAATGTTCAACCCTCCCAACACTCCGGAGCTCCGCCCCATCGAGAAGCACTGGGCAATTATGAAGCAGCACCTTCTTAAACGACCTAAGGTAGTGAAGACAGTCGAGGAACTGAAGAAAGTATGGGTTTACATGCAAAAAACGGTTGATTCACAGGTTGTGCAGAATCTTATGGCCGGGGTTAAGGCCAAGATGCGGGCATTTGCGTATGGACTGTAAATAAAATACGAGTAAAATGGTAAAATGAAGTTTAATAGTTATTTCTCAATCCCTGAAAATTTGATGGCAATCGGATGAAAACTCGAATTTTGCGAATCAATTTTGTGTGTGGCAATTTCATCGTGGACACCCTTTACAAGATTTGAGTGAATTCTTGACAGGAGCACCTTAAAATCGCTTTTTTGTCATTTTTTGTATTATAATCTCAAATAAACAGGGTGATATGTTCTACAAATTTTTCAATATTCTCAAAATACACAATTTTGCTCAAGACAACGGTAGTCTATAGCTTTGTTTGGATTATAAACCGGTTTTGGGTTTGCATGTTTTAGCAGCCAAATTTAACATGGTTTGATCAGTCATGATGTGAAGTATAAACGAGCCTACAATCTCAATCGGGTCTGGTCGGGCAATTAGGTTTTGTCAATAATCTTTTCAAGATGTTTTTAAATTAATGTTTATTCAAAATGTTGATTGATATGTTTCTTTCCGCATATTGTCGCGCAAATTTAATTGAAATATTGGTAACATGTTGCCTTTAAATCACTGTAAAACTCAAACAAAGCTTTACATACTACCGTTGTCTTCTGCAAAGTTGTGTAATTTGATGATTTTTAAATCTATGTAGAATCTGTCAAACCGTTTAGTTGAGATTATAAGACCAAAAAAGCCAAAAGAGTGTCAAGAGTTCACTAAAATATTGTGAAGATAATGATATAGAACTTTGATGTCTTCAGCAAAGTTTCATAAAATTTGTTTTTCTACAGCATTGCTGAAGACATAAAGCTATTATCTCGAACCAGTAAAAAAATAGTTTTTGTAAGTGTAATACCAGCTTAATAAAAGTTTGGTTAATTATTTCAAAAGGCGTGGACCATTATTATGAGAAACTTCTTCCAAGACACCAAGCCTCTTAAACGACGATAAAGGGGAGAAAAAGGTATTGACCGTCTTTTTTCAGAATGGTCCCACTGTGGAGCGGTTTGAAAAGCTGTTTGGCATCGAAGCGTCCTTTTATCAACAAGCGGAACCAACGGCAGCGACTGGAATTTGCTAAAAAGTACGCCGGAATGACTGTGGACTTCTGGAAACGAGTTTTGTAGACGGATGAGAGCAAATTTGAGATATTTGGAAATAAAAGGCGATCCAAGGTTTGGCGAGGTTCCGTTGACGCTCTTAAGGAACCATACATTCAAAAGACGGTTAAACACGGAGGCGGAAATATCATGGTATGGGGAGCATTTGCGTGGTCTGGTGTTGGAAGCTTGGCTCATATAAAAGGAATAATGACTGCAGATGTGTACATTGAATTGTTAAGTGAAAATCTGGATGTTTCGCTACTAAAAACTGGCCTGGCCTCGATTGAGAAAGTCGAAACGAAGATCAGCTGACTCAAATTTTCTTTTGTTATGCAACTACTGAAGAATATGAAACTCATAAGCACCACCAAAAATACCACTCATTTATTCCACTTTTCTGAAAGACAAATAGAAGTCAGACACTTTTCAAACTGTAATAATAAAAAGAAAATTGTTGATATTACTAAGAATTAAAGTATGGATTTCTATTACAACTATATCAATCAAATAATGTAAAAATAAATTAAATCATTCTCGAAAAATCGCAACTATAAGCTCTTTGCATATGCTGACGAACGAAATATGTATTTGCAAGAAAATAAATTGTTTTAAAACATTTTCATTGTAAAATTTCCTGATCTTTCGGAAAAAAATTTTTTGGAGCTGGAGAACCACGAAATACATTTAAAAATGGCCAAAAACTTGCAAAATTTTAAAAATATCTACTTTTAAACCCTACAGCTCGAAAACGGTGCAAATTAGCAAAATTTGAATTGAGTGCTTTTTTATTGTAGATTTGGTGAACTTTCATTATATAAAGTCGAAACAGTAATCGGACTAAGTTTTGGATGTTTTTCCAAAAACTTGAATTTTAAAAAAAATCACAACTTTTTTGTCCATAATTTCTCCATCTTGACCTATAGTGCAATAGATGACATTTTTGGTCAACAAAAAATTATCAAAAAAAAAATACAAAAATCCTTTTTTGATAAAAAATGTTTTTAAGACTTTATTTGAAATAAAAAAAAAAGTTGTATATTTTTTTTTAAGAGTGCATATTTTTTTTCAAATAGTCTCATCTGTTACCTGCAATATTGCCCAAGACACCAAACCAATCGGACAAACGGTATTCGAGTAAAATTTTTCTGAAGATTAGCTTGATATTTTTTTCTATATGCCCTTTTCAAAAATAAGGCTGGATTCAAAATGGCGATATGAAGATGCAAAATGGCAATGGCAATAAAAAAATACAAAAATAAAGCGATTTGCGAATTCGTAGGGAATTGCTCATCATTTAAAATTATGAATTGTGTTAAAAACAATTGTTGGATTATACAAATCATCCCAGATATCTGATCTCGAAATTCGGTAGACTCAACAAATTAGGGTTAACTACCCCATTCCCGGCCTATTAAGCACAACTCACACTAAGTCTTTCTTAGTCTAGCGTAGTTTAGCACCAAACGGAATGTTATTATTACAGATGGCTTCCAAATCTATTTACCTTTCCATATGTCCCATTAGTTTTGATAAAGGGTCGCGAAATACTCGGTTATTGTTGAAAATGCAAAACTGCTTCTGGTGGCTCAACTTGGTTTACGGATTTTCTTGGGCCTATTAGCCATTGAAACGCCATTGAGATTCTCTTTGACCTATCGAACGGAAAGAAAAGTGAATTCGCGGGCGCCTTCTGTAAACTTCAAGTGCGCCTATTGTTTTCGAGATCTTATTTTGCGTGCTTCGACACTTCATCTTGCAGCTATTGAATAGAAGCATCGTACCGAACGTTTGTTTGACACGTTCACACCGAAATCAGAAAATTTATTTGATGTTTTGTGCTTGATAGGCCGGGAATGGGCGATTAGGTCGAAGTAGATTTTTCCTCTATACGATGATTCGACTTAATGATAGAATGGGCAAACCTTCGTGAAACTCCTCATAATGGTTTTCCAAAATTCCTGGAGTTCAGATCTTTAGTTTTTTTTTATTATGGTCACTCCAAAAGAAATTCTAAAAATTTACTCTGCAAGCTATCGTCGTAGGAATAATGGCAAAATCGCTGTTTGCCCCGTGCACGAACAGATTGGGAATGAGAGAAAAATGTGCAATAATTTTAAGGATTTTTGGATACTTTACCGCAGTGAAAGACATAATAGGGGAATTTACGTATTCTCGGCAACCTAAGCAGCGACCTTCTTTCTACAGCCTTTTTCTCTATGGAACGCACACATATGCAGTATTGGTTTGTTTACAATCTTTTGCTGCCAGCTGCTCTAACAATTTCAGTCGAAAGAATTGTCAAAAACTGTTTTGAAACGCTTTTATAAAGCTCCAATCTTCTCTAGTGAGAGCGAGTATTGTCGGCAACCAGTTTTTCTTCGGCAACCGTTCCATTTGAACTGCATGTAAATCTGCTGTTCTATTATCGGCAACTCGAAATCAGCTACAATTTGTAGTGCGTGTGTTTCATTTCAAGAAAACCCTGCTAGATTGCTTTTTCTCAGTGGTAAAAATATAGTCGAATTAAAGCTGAAAGCATAAAGAATCGTTTGCATGCATTCAGCGAAGTGTTTTCGTAAGAAAATCCAGTGAAAATAGTGTTTCAATTTGGGTTGCCGAAAATAGTCTGTCATGCCGAAGCCGTCATTTCCCCTATGAATGTTATAAACAGATGTGTGAACAAGAGTATATAATGGTGTATGTGATATAACATTGATTGATTACAAGTAACATTGCAAGTTTATAAAGGTTTAAAAGATTCGTCAAGACCAAATTAAGGCCTACAAGACTATGAAAAAACCGAAATTGTTTCTTGGGATGAGTATATATGATCTTTCCGGTGCGATTTGGATTTTCCCCGGTTTTTTCCAGGCAAATCCGAATTCCCGGATTTTTCCCGGATTTCCCGGTTTCCCAGTTTAATGAACACCCTGGTCACGTATGGATGTTTACATCACCAGTAATATTCACCATTTCTGTATACCGATAAATCAATTAATGCTTGATCAAGCTTCAGCCAAGATTTAAAATATCTCTTTATTAAAAGTTTTTTCGAAAATTGTTCATTCAGGTGTACGATCGATTTTGAAATACACTGTATCTACTTTAATTTGTTGCAAACTTGTCAACCTATGAATTTGAAGAATCAAGTAAGGGGTGTGCTGCAGTAAAAAAACACGATTATTCACTTTGACTATATGTTTAGTATTACTTCTGCGTGAAGTCAACGATTTACATAGTTGAAGATGCTAATTTCGAATAACTGACTGAAGTGGTAATTTTTATACGATAGATGAGGAGGAGATGAAAGTATAGAATTGATAGTTCCGTTTAGATTACGGCAGTGTGAAAATTGCATATAGAGAGTAGATAGTGAGCTAGGACAACTTTTAAGGAAGGTACAAATCGGTTTTATCATCTCTCTTTACCAAACTCCCTCTTTGGAGAGGGATGGTGAGGGGTGTCCCCCCGCCACCACAGCCAACCGGCAGATTTGAGTTTTCAAATCAGTCTCACTTTTCCAGTCTAGTAAGAAGTAAGAGTCACTTTTTGCTTCGCAAGGACCGAGTGAATCATAACAAGCGACAAGCCCCGCATAAAAACGTGAAAAACAGGGCCACCCTCTTTAAAATATCAATGTGCCCATTAGAACCGAAATCGATTGTATAACGCACCGCAACTGTCTTCATGCTCTCCCCAGGCTTATGAGAAGTAAAAACAAGATGAAAAAGCAAATCTCGTACCTCTCAAGGGGGTCTTTTCACATGGACGATAGTTGAAGGGTTTTTTTTTCTTTTCATTTTTTCTGGTTATAGGTATTATGTCGCAGCAGCTGACAAAGTGAAAGACTAGCTCCAGTCACGGCTACGAGTTTGCATACGAACCGATACGAGTAGTTGGTATGATGTTGTAGCCCGAAGGAAGGTGAATTTGTGATCGCAAATTTGCTGTCGATGACTGGGGTTAACTAATACTCAGTGCAGGACTTGAATGCAGAGTCCGTTTGATTAACACATTTATGGGCGCATGCTTCAAACTTCTCAAGAACGAATTTGTCCGTCATTTTCTACAGAATTCAATTTTACAACTCTGCACCAAACACGGGCCAATCAATATTCAAAACGCACCATCGTGCGTCGTTTCCCACACATCAGTCAACCAACCGGCTGTTGTTGAGTTGGAAAAGACAAAGCAAAGAGACAATGCATCAGCCAAACATCAACAACAAAGCCAACGACCGAATGCAAAACGACACGCCGATCATAAAGCATTCAACAGTTGTTTTGGTTTTAGCAGCAGAAAATTGCATAAATTGTCGTCGTCAACGACGAGTCGGTCGTCATGTTATGCCCTGCGGAAACAGACGGGAATTTTGCACAGAGAACAACCAAATTTATGCGTAAAGACCAAAGACATGTGTTGCATGGAAGCTTTCGGTAAAACTTTGTGGGAGGCAGGAACACAAAGCAGGCATATGGCTAATCCATGCTGATTTGAAATTTTAAACCCGGTGTGGTGCGCGGCAAGCAAATTGCTTTTCATTTAAAACATACAACACATCAGAATTGACGGTTGCAGACATCGGCACATGACATCAATAACAACCAAAAAAAAAAATAATGGAGATAATTGTTTTTCAATTGAAATTTTGGACCACAACCAGCAGGTTTCCAAAACATACCACGTGTGAACCGTTGGGTTTCCAATGAATGACAAAACCTCAAAAGACAGATCATGCACGGTTATTATCTTGACTTCGGACACTACACTCAATTCTGTCGAACACGACCGTAGTGCAACTTGTTTCATCCAAACAGGTAAAAACCCATGAAAAATAAGGAAAAATTGTAATTTCTGTACTCGAAAAAATAAAAATCACGTAAAAACAGAATTGAGTGTATTCGATTCGCGGTGTCACAATTACATTGCGAACTAAAAGCTTTCCTAAACGATACGATTATTAGCGCAAATGAGCAAACATGATATGGCAACATTCGTGCAATTGTTAGAAAGCGCGTTTATCTAGAAATGAATGCTCTTAATATGCACGCCACAAACTGTTCCAAATACGGGCAGTAATTTAGATAAGTGATTGCGCGATGGAAAAGCTGCTGGCTAGAAAATGCCAACCCTGCATCCGATAGATAACCCAACACACTGCACCTCAGTGTAATAATAGCACATTCTGACAACGACAAAAAAAAACAACGGAACCCAATTCCCTGGAGTGAGAATTGCACCCAAGTGTCTCTGTCAATCGCCACTCGCCACCGACCGCAAAGTCAACCAGCAGCAGCAGCAGCAACAGCGGGGGAAAGATCGATTCATGAGAAGTATCGTTAATTATTTTACACCTCCAGCATTGTTTCTACATTTTATGCACCATATGGTTCCGAGCCAACCGCAGCCAGCACCAAAACATGGAGACCCGGACCCGGAGGCGAACAATTACCAAACATTTATACTAAACAACCCCGCTTGCGCTGCATCATCGGTTTTAAACATTCGGTTCGGTATTAAACAACGGTTTTGCAAGTGAAGAGAGAAAAAAAAAAGAATTGAAATAAGACAACCTTCGAACCCGCCGCAAATTTCATGTTCATCGTTTGCGCCATACGACGCACGATGATGTTCGACAAGCTTTCCGATGATGGGCTTCCGATGGATGAGCACCATCGCCAATCATAATCGATATGACTAGCCTCGTCGCCACCGTTCGGCCGTAAGCAGTTAGAGGCTAGGTTTTGCCCGTTTTGCCCAAAAAAAAAAATAATCGCAATTTAAGCGACTTTGATTGCGATTTCTCAAACTTCCAATCGACGATAAACTTGAATTTCTAAACCGCAAATTATCAGCTTACCTTTTTCGATCGTTTTGCTCTATTCTCTGGATAAACATGTCGAATAGAAAGCGCAATATTCTTTACAGTACAAGCTGATTGCGACGGAATCACTTTCTTTCAATTTTTTCCGCTATCCACATGTCTACGTCCCACTATTCCATTCCCATGACAAAGAAAGTTGTGTTTAGTTAACTCTTTCTCTCTCCTGAAGTCCCAACAGTCACACAAGTTCGTTACCGGCCGAACTAATAAAGTTTTGAAAATGTTGAATTTTATTTCGTATGAAAAAAATCATCAGTCAGTTTGGTTTGCAATTAAATAAAGGCCAGTGCATTTCTCAAGATCTAAGAGATGTGAATTTTTCTTGAAATTAAAGTATTTCTGTTTACTGTTTACCGCTGTTGGTTGATATCAAAGATAAAGCTTGTTCACTTTCCAATGAACATAGTGCGTTATTTTAGAGCCTAATAAGCAAATAATGTGACCCTCCATCAACTCAGTTGTGTACAGTGGGCTTAGGAATAAATTCCCGATCTCATGCTCAGCAAACACAAAAGGGTCACCATTAGGCCACCGAGCCCCGTACATCACAGCAAACCACTGCGATTATTCAAATTGAATGACGTCCCCCAAAGAAGCCAACTAAGATTTCGAATCCGGATCGAGCATGCACAGGGCTGGTAGTGGGTCTGTGATATGATAACGAAAATAGTGACCAAATAGTGACTTAAAAACAATAAAATAGAGACCAATAGTGACATTTCTTGAGAGAATAGATATGGTTCCTATCTTTCGTTGATTGCAACCCACTTCGATACATTTTATAAACTCACACAACCCATCAGTATGACGGTACTTGTTCGATTTGGGTACGGTTCCGTTTTAACATGGATCGATGTTGGCACCATGTCAAAATTAAACAGGTTTAAAAATAGTAAAATTTACAATGTTTCACTAATTGAGAACACAGTTTCAACTAACAGATTAATTATTGATATCATAAAGCAACATTTTGATTATATTCAGGTTCAGGTTCAGAACAGGTAGATTGATCACATAAAATAAGGAATTTTTTATGGGCTAATTAAAGTATATTGGGGTAAAATGTGTTTCCTTTAAACGTTATCTCATTTGCGCAAATTAGTCTTCCGAAAAAATCATTCTAGCTTCAAATGGACTGAAAGCTCATCAAAGTTTTGTAACAGAAAGTGGATATGGGATCCAGTGTATGGAATTAGTTTGATGCCAAATGCTTGGAGCTTTGAGATATTTTAATTTTTTCAACTAAGGTTGAACTTTTGCCCCACCTTACTCGATGACGAAAATCATTTTGCAAAAGTTCAAAAGCTCTTTAGGTAATGGAAATATGTTGGCCCAATTTCATACTTTTGCCCACCTTTCTATTTTTTGTACATTTTATCTCATAAAATTAATACATTTTTAGAATATTGTGAAAGTTAAGGACTTTTTTCGGTGTCCGTTTACGAAACATATTTTAGTGATACATTTTATTTTTTCCATGGGACCCTTAACATACACTTATGTGGTAGGCTAAAGTCCTTATGCTTTGAACTTGCCAGATCATTCCATCAGAACAAAATGTGTTAAGTTGTGTGTCGTAAAACGACCAGTCAAACCGAACTTTGTCTTACGTTTTACCAACTTTCATATTCAATTCAAATTGAATGAAAACTGCTTGAGTATAGCTTAACGTTACCACATAAGGAAGAATCATAATAATTAAGACTTGTTATTAAGCCGTGCGGATCTATTTGCTTTTTGCCGAAGGAAGTGTGACTGCTACCTAAAGCTACAACAAATTTAAAAGTGCTAAATGTTACCTGCAAATTTTCTCCCTTTTTCTATTCTTATTGCTCTTCGATCCTACTCGCAGGGCTGGTAGCGATCACTGCTGTCAAATATAGTGGTTTTAGTGACCATGTTGAAGAAATAATCGACCAAATAGTGACTTATAGTTGTAAAAATAGTGACTAAAAAGTGACCTAAGAGAAAATAAATGTTTGATGTTTAAAACTTATTCAATTAGTATCTCATAAAAACTTATGTACGATATGAACCTTCAAAGCGAAAGATTCAATAGAAAGTTAAGGGTCAGGGTGTCTACTAACTGCAAAAACCTGGAAAACCAGGAATCCTCAGGAAATTTAATTTTTCCTTAAAATACTTTTCTTTCTAAGGATATTTTAAAGAAAATGAGGAATTCTATCATACAAGCATTTATTTTTTTTTCGTTGTTTTCATTCACACTTTGAACTTTATAGATCCACAGTGGACTAATCTTCAGTAACAAATAAATTTAAAAAAAACAGAGGATTGTGTTTTTTTTTTTTTTAACATGCATATTTCCTAGAAATTTTAAATTTGAACTAGTTCTAGACTTAACAGCTATAATACTTCAAGAAATTTTCAAGAATCTTCTGGGAAGTTCTAAGAAAAAAATAAATCTTTCAGAAAAACATCAAATGCAATCTGCTTAAGGTAGTTCTGATGAATTTTAGATTTATTTTGAAGTCTGATAGTTTTGAGTTGAATTTCAAGAAACCCTGAATTGAATTAAAAGCTAATTTTAATGAAACCTCTAAAAAATTCGAAGAGCACAACTCTTTCAGAGCAAAATTTCAAAGGCCTTCTGAGGATAATTTTGTGTTTGTGGGAGAAAACGAATCTCCTTGAAATCTTGTTGAAAATACTAAAAAGAGGATTACAATTAAATTTGAGAATAGCTCCAGAACATCTTCAAAGGAATTCGGAAAATAAATTCAGGAGGGTTCACCAAACAAATTATGAGAAGAAATCTTAGGAATTTGTGAGAAGAAATGCCCAGGAATTTTTAGTAGACTTGCAGTGTGAGAAGAATTCCAAGGGAAGGAGTGAGATGCAAAAGGAAGTCTGAAATGAATTCAATTAATATTCGGAGAATTTTTCCAAAGGGTTGCTTATTGTGGAGAATTTCAAGATAATTCCGAGGAAAACTAAAAGAAAATTGAATGCGGAGGCTAGCTTTATTGAAATGTTGAGGAATATTTCAATGATAATCAGAATGGACTATTCTGAGGTCTTCAGAACTACTTGAAAATTCCCAAATTTTTCCTGCAGTAAATGAAACTGCCTTGAAGTTCTTTTGTAGTTTGAGCAACTAACCGGATGCTCACAATACTTTTCATCAAATTCTTAAACTTCCCTGAACTTTATAGGACTTCCTAAAGTTTCCGCAATGTTTCAAACGATCATGGATCTCCTCTAAACGTTTAACAATTCGCTGAAGTTCTCTAAACTTCTTTAAAATTTATGTGACTTATGTTAAAGGAACTGCTCAGAGATTCTTTGTTCTTATCTGAAATTCTCAAAATTTCTATAGCGTTTTAGCAGTTCTCATGAACCTTGTAGTACTGCGCTGAATTCAATTGAACCACCCTAAAAATATTTAAGCTTCTGAGAGCTTCTGAACGTATGCGAAGACCTCAATTAACTTTTTAACGTCTCTGAAGTTATCTGAAAATCTGAGAACTGCTTTAAACTTCCCACTAATTATCTGAAACTAAAGGAACTGGCCTCCCCAATGTTCATAAAAATTGCGGAAGTTCACGGATCTCTCCTGAAGCTCCATACATTTCTATGAAGTTCTAGAAATGTTTGTGAAGACCACTGTTCTTCTGTGATGTTTTCGAAGTTTTTCTGAATTTCTGGAACTTTTGTGCTACTGCAATTTTTATGGAATTAGACCGCAATAATTAATATAGTTCTGTGATTTTCATTGAAGTTCTCAAGATTTTTTTGAAGTTCATTGAACTTCCCTTAAATTATCGACAATAATTTAAAACTTCTTCAATAGTCTAGACTTTCCATGTGATATTTAAACTGCCTTAACGATTATTGAATTTCCTTAAAGGTCGCTAGACTGCCCTGAATTTTCAGTATTTTTAAGAACCCGCAACTTTACTAGAATTAAATTATTTGCATTGAAGCTTCGACAATTTCCCTTAAGTATTATAGCCATTATAAACGCTCGTTAATTTTCCCTGAACTTATCAGTGGTTACCTGAAGTTCTCTTAATTTGTTTAATAATTCCGCAATTTTTTTTGATATATATTCATAATTCCCTGACGCTTCTGACGTTTTCGGATCAATCATAAAATTCCAACCATTCCACGGAACTCCTTATAAGTCTCTGCAAATTTGCTTAAGTTAATGGGATTATTATGAAACTATCTGATCGAAATTTGTTTTTGTTGAACTTTTGTTTTTGATCTACAAAAAAAAGAATATTTTTAACGCATTTTCAAATTCAGCTTTTTTATTATAAACCTGGAATTTATTCACTGAAATACTGGAAAAACCTGGAAGAGTAAGATAATTTTATTTAGAAAATTGAATAGACACCCTGTAGATAGAGAAATACGATTAAACGCCCAAAGCAAAGAATGATCAATCTTGAAATAAATTCACGCCAAAAAAGTTGAAAATAGTGACTGATTACAAGAAAAAGTTACTTTAGTGACTTGGCCTTAAAAAAAGAAACTTTTTAGTGACTGGCTTGAAAAAAGTGACCAAGTCACTAAAAAGTGACTCGCTACCAACTTTGTACTCGAGGTAATCCAGCTTTCATATCGATTTGGAAAATTCCTTTTCGATCCTTCGGACTCTTATAGTAATCTGCTTGGAAGTCGATTTGGAGAAACTTTCCCTAAACGCAAAAGAAAAGCGCAATCTGGGGGATCAAGATTTATCTGATAAAAATTATCTGAGTAACAAATTTTATATGCACACGGATGATCCATTAAAAATTCCCGGCTTTATGCCAAGAAGGAAAAGGTCCCCCCTATTGTGATAACCACTTCTAATTTCCATTCTCTTCGCACGGAACTTTTGAGCTTCGTTAAACTCAAGTTTTCACTTCAAATTGGCCGTCGGGGTGAATGCTATGAATTGGCTGAAACCTTGGACGGATTCAAACGTCTTCTCAAGTATCTTACTGACAAGCAACACACATTTTTTCACTTGCGACATCAAAACTGTCTGTTCAAGGATCCATTGGAATATTCGAAAAATGTTCGCAATGAATGACGTACTCGGCCCAAAACCAATTAGTTGCTATGTTATCACGTCACATCTACATTTTTTGAAACGACCTCCAAACGACCCCAAAAGATTGTAAATTTCATAACCCGCAATACGAAACCATTCCGGAGATATCCCGGAGATATTAAAGTGGTTTCAATATCTTGCGTTTCAAACAGCAACATTTTCATGAAAGATATTTGAATACAACTATATATAGCCATTTAAATCATGCTTGGATAAACGGAACTCTATGAAATACCGAAACTTGTTCCACCAGGCTATCATTGGGGACGATTTCTTTTTATCATCAAAACATGCCGTGTGACAATTCAAACGATTTTGAAAGATCAAACCAATAAACATATATTTTTTCCAGATACTGATGTGGCCACTCTAAACCATCTGACGCAGGTTCCGGCAAAGCATTTCTGAGGACACTTCATTTTTAACACCAAAAGATGCCGTGCGCGTCATAAAACTTCATGACTTTGAAAGATCAAGCCAATAGACATAGATTGGTTACAGGTACTAACTGATGTGGCCACCCCGGAATATCTGAAGCAAATGCCGGGAAAGCCTTTGTGGGGACAATTAATTTTTAACACATAAATATGCCGTGCGACGTATCAAACTTCATGGTTTTGATAGATTTAACCAATATACACAGAGTGGTTTCGGTATAAATTTATGGGGGCTCTTCGAAATGGCATGATTTTGAAAGAGCGTGACATCCCAAGTAACATTGCAGGTTTTATCGCGGTTTTATAGCATTCTACAAGTCTAAATCATGGTCTACATAACCCTCATAAAACCAAAATTGTTACTTGGAATGTGTCGCATGTCCATGTTCTTTCAGAGCGAAAAGTGATTCTTGAAATCTGATATCTGAACATCTTGATACAGTGAACTCTCCCTTACTCATTCCGTCCCTAACTCGATGCAAATCCAGACTAGTTCGATCACTTATCACGTACAAATTTCTAAAATTTATATTGATATCTCACAAATGGATTTTTTTTAAAAACTTGCTCACATTTTTGCTCAAGAAACCAAGTTGCTACCTCCTTAAGTTGAAAAGTTATTAAAGATTATCGTATCATTTTTGAAAGATAATTAAATGGTTTAAACAGAAATATTCTATCATAATTTTAACACAATATATCAATGAAAGAACCAACAATCAAATGCATTGAAAAACACTAACATCCTACTCCTACTTGAGATATAAACAACTGAAAATAGTATAATTTTTTTCAAAATAAAATGTTTATCACTGTCCAACAGAGAGAGAGAGAGATAGATAACAATTTAAATCCTTCAGCAAACACATGCACCATTAAAAGTTACTAAAGTGTCTATAGCAAATCATTTGCAAGAAATCATTGTATAAAATGTTAATGTAAAAAAAATGAATTTTAGGGGTCACCCTAAGTTCCATTTTTACGACCAGTATAACACGAAAACCATTAGACTTAAAAATTTGAATCTTCAGCAATGTTTCTGCAGCTCCCACATCTGGACCATACATATCGACCCATCAACTCATGGACCGGGGATCAACGTCTTTATTTCCCTTTCCGAAGGAAGGCAATTTTGGTTTTATGAGGGTTCTGTTGACCATGATTTGGACTTGTATAATGCTATAAAACCTCTTTAAAGCTTACAATGTTACTTGGGCATTGTCGAACATTATGCTGGTCTATCATAAATAACCGTTAGAAAAATTCATGTTGATTTCTGCGAGATATAGCGCACATAACATTAACGCTAGATTTGGCGTAAATTTACGCGATATTTCGTGTAAATTTAAGTGCAATATCGCAATATAAATTAGCAATATTGTATGCAAACTTGCTGTTTATGCCAAGTATAGCTCAAAATTAAACCAAGGAAGATTCTACGTGATAGTTAAAATTATGATTTTTTCTGGGATGAACTACCCTAACTTCACATACATCAAAAGAATGACCTAATAAAAAATATACATAAGGGATATCCAAAGTTACACCACAAATGCTTTACTTTAGAATCTTGAATACGTTTCTTAGTTTAGAAAAAAAAATCAGGATATTGAACATTTCTTTTCATTTAAGATATTGAACTTTTTACAAGTTCGTTTTTTTATTGCTCGAAGCTCGAGATGTTTCTATGACTGAAATCTTTTTAATGTTTTAAATTCCGTGATTTTATTTTATTTTTTAATCCAGCAATGATTTGAAGCTTTGCCCTAGGCTGAATTGGTTCCCCATATGCCATGATCGTAATTAAGGTGTTTCAAAGTTCGAGATCCGATAAATTTCAAATGATCGGCAACCTTGTTTTTGTTTTACACCTGAGGTCTTAAACAAAAGTAAAATCATTTTTTTTTAATGTCAACCTTTAAACCTTGCAAATTTTAAATATTTATACGTCCGGAATTCATCGAAACTCAAATGATCCAGAATCTTGTTTTTCAAGCCATTTTAATAAACAGCTAAGCCCACAATCTTCAAAATTTTCCTTAGCACGGAATCTTGAAACTGAATTACGTCCCAAAATCTTAAAGAAATGGTCCATATCATGGATCGATTAAAAAAAATCTAGTCTAAGAACGTTTCCCTGCATTTAAATAGTTCAAGTCTGCCTTCTAAAAAAAATTATTACAGCAATTCCTCCGTGTATGCGGTGGGTAGTACCGTCCACCCACCGCTATTTTTCAGCTGTTCTTTAACCAATTGAGCTGATTTTCGGTAGATAACTTTTTAATAGTTGACACTAATCACATACAAAAAGTAAAAAGTTGTATCCAAGGCACGACCGCAGATTTGACGTAGGATTACGGATTACGTGCTCGGTATCAATATTCGGCGACTGTGTTAGAAAACCCACATTTTCCCATCACGAAAACGCCTCGTTTTCTTATGACAAAATTGCGCATTTTTATGCACAAAACGCACGGAATTTTTGTTTTATTCAATAGATAATAAAAAAACGAAAATTGATTGGAGGAATTTCTTGCAAAAATTTTCCAATCGCGAAATATTCGCATCATATAAATTCAAGAGTTTTCTTGCTTTTTCTAGCGTCCTGGAGAAAACCTTACCTCAATTCCATCATTGCGAGAATTTTTACGTACCACTTCAATACTGTTACGCATTTGACCACAAACTTTTGGTTGCTGGGTAGATTATCAAAGAGCTTTGGGGTGATGTCAATGAAAATAAACTCTTGAACAACAATAATTTATGGTGGTCCTGAAAAGAACCGTTTTGCCGTGATGGTTGAGTAATACTGAGCTATTACGGTGTTCAACACGGATGAAGCTCGTGAACTGTATGTTGTTTGGAACGAGGGTGACGCGCTTGGCATAGATAGCCCACAGCGACTGACGAAGCGCTACTGAATCCGATTAGTAGCGTTGCGTTGTCCTTCTTTGGTGAATAGATGCTCATGTGGGCTGCAGATCACTACTTGCGGGCAGCCTTTCGTTGTGTACTGGAAAACAATGTTTAACGCCACGCGCCGAAAACACTGCTGCTGCTGCTTCTGACGACCGACCACACACGGCGATTGAATAAGCACCATTCGGCGAGACCGAATGGAATGCGATTTTGAAATCTGTGTTAGGGAAAGTGCTTTTCGCAGGTTGCCAGTGATAATTTTGATCACCATTGCAACAATTGGACATTTTTGAGTAATTTTCAATAGTGTCCTATTGAAAACTGATAAAGTGTTCATTTTAACAGATTTGTGAAAAAAATTACAATCGATTGGCTTGTTTAGAATTAAAATCCATCCGCTATTGACAGACTTATAAGTGGTCAAAACCTGACCACTTTTCGTAACGCGGTAGATTTTGTTTTTATTTTTTTATTTTTTGCCAAAAGACGTAATTCTACGTCAAACATCAGCGTAATTGGTTCAATTACAGCCGAGAAACAGCGTTGGGTGACCGGTATACACACCGCACATACTGAGGGGTTGCTGTAATTCACTTTCCTACATGATTGATGATATCCTTTTAGATTGTAATGCAGTTATTAATAAGGGTTGAGAAATATTTCCCTGAATTCATAGAAAATTCCCGGATATTCCCTGAGTTTCCAGGTCATATATGAAATTCTCTGAGATTCACTGATTTTCCAGGGTTTTCCCAGGTAGTCGACACCCTGTAGATATGGCTTTGGGCCCATTGTTTTCACGGGTTTCTCGGAACCGATTCAGGATATCAGAAAAATACCATTTTGGCATTTTCGTATACTTCTCATGCCCAATCACAGTGGTTGAGGAAATATCGTGACCATGTTACAGTAGCTACACTCATAAAATTCGACACATTTTTAATGGCGAATTTCCATGTAAAATTCCACATAATTTTCATGTGTCCACACATAAACAGAATCCACTCAGCAGCACACATGAAATTTATGAGACAAATGAATAGTATGTGTGGTTACACACAGGCATGGAAAATCATTTACATTCATTTCATGCATTCATTTACATTCATTTGCCTCTAACTTTTTTCATCAACAGCAGTCTGCAAAATGATGTACAGAACTTTTGTAGGTTTTGTTATTAGCTACAGCTTTTGCCAATAACTTAAATCTGTATCTCTTATGCATCACGAACTAGAGCGGGCAGAACTTGATACTGTTTTTCAGTGAATATAAAATACTTCTTCGCTCTGTACGCTCTGGTTCGTCATGCATAAGAGATACGGATTTGAGTTGTTAACAAAAGTTGTAGCTAATAACAAAGCCTATAATAACTCCACACATCATTTTGCGGAATTCTGTTGATGAAAAAGTTAGGGACAAATGAATGTAAATGAATGCAAATGATTTTCCATACCTGGTTACACATGAATTTTATGTGTGCACATAAGAACTATGTGTCCGACACATATATAACATGTGTTTCTCACATTGCAAAAAATCATGTGTGGGACACATAAATATATTCATTGAATTTTTCTTAGTGTATATATCAATGGAGACGCATGGTAGTCTAGTCGCATAGGAGTATTGAGCAAAAACCCAAAACTTGAAAACTTCAAAAAAAATTTAACTCAAAAACTAAAAAAAACAGTTCACTGATTTTTTATATGTTGTGTAAAAAAGCCTAAATTTTCAAAGAAAAATATAAAAGCATACTACACCCTCTGTCTACAAACCATAAAAACCATAAAAAAACAAACACAATCAATGTTGTTCAATACAAAATCCCATTTTCTTTAATAACCTTTTATTTGACATTTTGATCTTTGATATCGGCCCAGTGGTTCAAATGTTATAAATGTTTGAAAAAAGTAATTTTTGAAAAAAGTAATTTTTGAAAAAAAAAATAATTTTTGAAAAATAGTAATGTTTGAAAAAAAACGATTTTTTTGGAACACCCTAACATGGAAATAGTCACCCTAATAACAAAATAAAAAAGGGTTTAATCTTTTGCGATACGGAACAAAACTACAAATTTTTACGAAATTCCGAAACCACGTTTTGCTATGGAATGGCTGACTTTGTAATTTGTTTGTTAATTAAGTTTTAAACATTTTTTATGATTTTTAACCCAAAAATACTATTTCCCGTGTATTTTTTGTCCTGAAAAGTAATTTTTTTTTTTCCTACAACTTTGTGTCAGAAGTCATTTTGATTGAAAGTGACGTTTTCGAGTTATCATGTGTTGAAAAATATCGAATACGCGCGAAATTCAAAATGGCCGAACTCAACAACAACAACACTCAAATGTGCATGATTAACTATAACACAAAATATTGCAAATCGGAGAAGATCGCATCAGATCGACTCATCATTAGGCGTGAAACTACTCAGAAGAAATTGCTGCCTATCCTAATGTCGGTAATACTCAGAACCTGCGCCATCGTCCGAAGCTTTCTGGGCTATGACGACGCCAATCCAGTCTGAAGAACAGAATACCTAGTTTAATGTGAGTTTAATTATTACTATTATGTATTAAATTATATCTTGTCTTTGAATCAATATTATGAAATAAACGCAATAAATGCGAAACCAAAAAAAAAAACACAACAACATACTTTGAAACCAAAATTTAAAACATTTTGCAAATTGAGGCATAGCTACTCCTTGGAAAATTACCATGCTTCTCTTTTGGATGTCTTTTAACCCTAATTTAAGGACCAGATTCAGCGAAGTCTTATCTGCTCCACCGCTTCGCATTTTCAACGGGCGTAAATCTGATCATTCAGGAATCGGTTTGATCTGAAAATTTATCTCGATGGCTGTTTCTTCAGATCAAATGCCTAAGAATCATTTTCAACTTCAACGAAATTTAAGTAGATCGTCACTTGGTTGCTAAAAGCAAGTCCATTCAACACCTAAAAGTTGTGCGCAGAAAAGAAATACCAAAACTGGTTTAACGAGTCTTGCCAAACTCTAGAAATTTTTCGCAACGACTAATTTTATCAGAACCAGCTGATTTGCATCTCCCAGAAACCCATCTCGGAAGCAATTCACCGTGCGTAGTAATTTGAATAATTAAATAAATTATCATCTCCGACCACTATTTGGTAAAGTGGCAACCGCGAACGGAACAGGAACTGCCAAAAAGTGGAAACGCGCAAACAAAGCGACGCACTTAGAAAAATCGTTCAAGGACAATACACTAAACCGGGCGAGCATCAGCCTCCGGCATAGGTGACAAATCATCACGACTAGTTCTGTCCAGCGATTAATAAAGGCGGCAACCGTAACATGATCCGCATCTCTTGAATTGACTTGACATTTTAGGGGGACTTCCAGCTTTGAATCACCTGCTTGAATCCGGCGCGGTGCGAAGTGCTTACATATTTGGTAATTGGTACTGTAAAGTTTCGACACACACTCAACGTCTGATGGTTCCGTTTGATGATGGTTCCGTATTCGTTGGCATGCAAACTACTGCAACCAATACGAGATCAGTGAAGTGATCGTAGGTTTGAATAAGTGCGACCTTGGTACGAGTTTGGGTAGTTTACGTTCGGTCAGTTCCATGTTTCACGCCTTTCGACGTTCACTGCAGGTGTAGCGACTCGCAAATTGTTAGTAGCGGTAATTTCCGTTTCGCTTAAGTTTTGTTTTGTCCGGTTATGTATCTAGTTTATTGATCCTGCCATCCCTGCATTGACGGCTATCCCCCCAGGAGCTACATCGTCATCATAAACAGTCGTCATCTCCCGGTTCGATCATGATCACCGTGAACGTGAAAGTGAAAGAAAAATCACCCCTCAATCAAGCATGGCTCGCAAACCAACCATTATACTTAGCACTTACAATCAACAAGAGCGATGGCGAGTCACCGGTGACCCCGATTTGGTGTGGAGCCTCTGACAAAACAACACTGTTGTATAGCTCCTCCAACATGACACACTGTTGGCAGCAGCAGCAGCAGCACAGAAAGATCAGCTGTGTGTTCGGCTTGCTTGTCTGTCGCTTGTACACGTTTGCTGGTAAGTACGTGTAGCTAAACAATTGCAAAAAGACGACGGTGTCGGCGAGGTTTGTCCCCCGGGTGCCGTCATAGCAGCAGGAGACTAGCCAAAAGACTACGAATTGCAGAAGCAAAAGCGGCCCCAAAACAAGTCGCACAAGCACACACACAGGGGAGAAAAAAAGAGTTGTTCTTTTTATACAATGTGGAATCGATTAAACAAGTTGCTTTACGATTCACGAAATCGAAAGGTGGAGCAGAAGCGGATTGGGTGGATTTCTTTTTCGGGGGTGCAATGAAGATAAAAGTGTGCATTGTAGATGTCTTTTTTTTTTTCTTTGCGAACGCAGTCATCCGGAAATATAGGTCGTCCTGTGCGGAGGGGCATGGAGGCACCGAAGAGCACGGAATTTAATGCTTTATCAATGCAAGGGAGGAAGGTTCCTGCATGCATGAAGTTGAACTACAGTTTGAACCTTTCAGAAATGATTTCCCCATGCTTGTCACATAAAGTTCGTCGTTGAATGATTTTGTTTTCGGATTTTACTTATACCGCTACAAAAATAACCTAACTCCCCAACTCTCTATCAACCTGTTGGTCACGTTGCAGGGTTCAGTTGTAACACCTTACATTCCTTTTGGTTATGAAAATTTACCCAGTACTCGGTCACTTATCAATTACACTAAAATAAAGCGAATTTAATACCTTTTCCGACCAGATAAAATCGCCAGACATTCTATTAAAGTTACCCAAGATGTTACAAAAATGGTGAAACATTTTATGGTATGGATGGATTATGGACATCGATAGAATTAAACCAAAACAAAATTTTGCTCAATACTAGCAATCAGTCGAATAAATCGAAATTAAAATAATCATGGATGTAATAGCTTGCAACGTGTCAAGTTTAAATTGCCTATGGACGATCTATGTAGCTTTAACATAGTCAACGCATAGTCAAAATCAGATGCAAAAAATTACCGTGGAGTGGCTATATTGTCTTGCATTGCTAAACTCTTTGAATCTATAAGAAATCAAAGTGTTTTTGCACAAGTTAAACATTTAATTACAGGCAAACAGCATGGTTTTGTTAAAGGACGTTCAACGACTACTAATCGGTTTAATTTTGTAACATTTTCTATTAACGCAATGGATAAGGGACATTATATTGAGGCACTATCTACTGACTTCAGTAAAGCGATTGATAGAGTTGATATCCCTCTTTTGCCATTCAAATTATCTAAGTTAGGTTTTAGTCAACATTTATTAAAGTGGATTCAGTCATACTTGACCGGTAGAACACAAAGAGTTAGATTTGAAGAAGATTTGTCGTCCGTAGTCAACGCAACATCTGGTGTGCCACAAGGTTCCCATCTTGTACCATTACTGTTTATTCTATTTGTTAATGACGCAGAGCACATATTGAATATTCTGAATGTCTCAATATATGCAGGCGACATGAAACTTTTCCTGGAAATTCGTGAAACGTCTGATCTTGTAGTATTTCAACAAGAAGTTGATAACTTTTACACTTGGTGCTCGAAAAGTTTATTAAAGCTGTGAAAAAATGTAATTCCATTTCATTTACAAGAAAGAAAATTATTAGGCAAGAACATGTAACAATAGGACAAAACAGAGTTGTTTTTATAAACGATGTTGCAGCACAAAGAGTGAATGCCACAGAGATTTTAGAAAATCTATATTTTTATGCCTCCACTAGTTCCTTAAGAAACAGAAATATGTTTTATATTAACCCTCCGTTACTCGCGCCAACTTTTGTAACACGAGTACTCGCGCGTCGTACTTTGTACAACAATGTGAGGTTTCCATTGCCATTTTGCAGCCGGTAGCTCGATATGAAACCAACGGGTATTCCTTAAAAAATTTGTTTTTAACTAAACAAGCTAAACTTTTATCACAGTTAACCCCCAAAAATGCGGATAATAGAGAAAATGTGAATCGAAACCGTGTAAACGGTGTCCGTACTACGTAAGATTTGACTAAATTGGTTACAACATGGAAAATCTCGAGATCCTGACCAGCAAGAATGTTACTGTCTTGGGCAAAGTTGTTCTAAAGATCATAACCTTTTCACTGGTGGAGAGTAGTTCAGAATTTTCTCACTACGAAGCGCTAGAGTACATGTGAAATTATTGCATGTAATATATCTCGCGATCATGACCAGATAGAAAGTTACTGTCGTCGACAAAGTTTTTGATGGGATCAAAGCCTATTTCTTGGTGCACAATAGTTCAAAATTTTCTCAATACGCGGCGCTAATATACACGTGAAATTCTCATATAAAATATCTCGAGATCCTGACCAGATACTGATAGATACATTACTGTCTTCGGCAAAGTTGTTCAGAAGGTCAAGGCCTTTTCGTTGATGGAGTAGTTCAGAAAATTATCACCACGTGGAGCTATTATATAAGTGCAATTTTCGCATATACAATAGCTCGAAATCCTGACCAGATAGAAAGTTACTGTCTTCGGCAAACTTTTTCAGGGAGTCAAGTATTTTTGGCTGGTGGAGAGTAGTTCAAAATTTTCTCACTATGCGGCGCTGGTATACACGTGAAATTCTCATATAAAATATCTCGAAATCCTGACCATATAGAAAGTTACTGTCTTAGGCAAAGCTGTTCAGGAGATCATAGCTTTTTTGCTGGTTAACAGTAGTTCAGAATCTTCTCACTAGGTATTGCTCGTATACATGTTAAGTTTTCGCATGTGATACATCACTAGATCCTGACCAGATAGAGAGTAAATGTCTTTGGCAAAGTTGTTCAGGAAGTCAAGATCTTTTCGTTGGTGGACAGATGTTCAAAATTTTCTCACTACTTGGTGCTTGATACACATGCAATTCTTGCATATACAGTAGCTCGAGATCCTGAGCAGATAGAAAATTACTGCAAATTTGTTGAGGGGTTCAAGACTTTTTGGCTGGTGGACAGTAGTTCAAAATTGTCTCACTACGTAGCGCTAGAATACACGTAAAATTCTCGCATGTGGCTTGTTTCGAGATCCTGACCAGACCAGACAAATGGAAATTTCTGAACTACTGTCCACCAGCCAAAATACCGTGACCTCCTGAACAACTTTGTCGTAGACAGTACCTTTCTATCTGATCAGGTTCTCGAGATATAGCATATGCGAGAAGTGTACATGGAAACTAACGCCACGTGGTGAGAAAGTTCTTAAATACTGTTTACCAGCCAAAAAGTCTTGACCCCCTAAACAACTTTGCCGAAGACAGCAACTTTCTAGCTGATCAAGATCTCGGACTATTGATTATGCGAGAAAGGCACGTGTATACTAGCACCGCATAGTGAGAAAATTCTGAACTATTGTCACCCAACAAAAAGATCTTGACTTCCTGAAAAACTTTGCCGAATACATTTACTTTCTATCTGGTCAGGATCTAGAGATATTTTATATGCAAGAGTTTCACATGCATAGTAGCGCCGCAAAGTGAGAAAACTCTGAACTACTGTCCACCTGCGAAAAAGCCTTAATCACATGAACAACTATGCCGAAGACAATACCTTTCTATCTGGTTGGGAACTCGAGATATTTTATATGAGAATTTCACGTATATACTAGTGTCGCGTAGTGAGCAAATTCTCAACTATTGAGCGTCAAGCAATAGGCTTTGACCTCCTGAAAAACTGTGTTAAAGACAGTAACTTTCTATCTGGTCAGAATCTCGAGATATATCACATGCGAGAATTTCACATGTATACTAACGCTACGTAGTGAGAAAATTCTGAACTACTGTCCGCCAGCGACAAGGCTATGATCTCCTGAACAACTTTGTCGTAGACAGTAACATTATATCTGGCCAGGATCGCGATACATTCCATGTTGTAATCAATCAAGTCAAATCCCACGTAGTATGGTCGCAGTTTACGCGGTTTCCATTTACATTTTCCCTATTAATCGCATTTTTAGCTGTTTACTATAATCAAACTTTAGCTTGTTTAGTTCAAAACAAGTTTTTTGAGGAATACTCGTTGGTTTCAAATCGATTGGTAACTCAGCAACAAAATGACAATGGAAAACTCATGTGTGTTGTACAAAGTACAACAGCTCGAGTAACGGAGGGTTAACAACCAAAGAACAAACTATGCCAGGAACGCGCCTTTAAATAGAATGATGTCTTCTTATAATGAACATTATGAAATAATTGATTTGACAATGAACAAAAATGATCTTAAAAAACGTTTCTTTTCGATGTTAGTCTGATATTGAAATTAAAATAGATGTTAAGTGTGTTTTGTAACTTAAACTGGCCTACATTTCATTGACGACGAATAAATTAAACTACTTCTACCCAAAAAAAACTCAGAACTACCGAATGATCATCTTGGGGGACGGCCTCAGCGTAGTGGTTAACATGCATACCTCTCACGCGAAAGTCATCAGTTCAAATTTCATCCACAAATGATCCAAGAGTGAAAAACAAACTTAGTATTAAGTACTTGATAAAACTATAGCAAAACTTATGTTCCTAATATGGTTTACATATCAAGTATTATTCACTGCCTGAATCCGTAGCCAATTTTCATGACTTGACTTCATAGTGGTCCCCAGGAGCAGGACCCAACAAAGTCACTTTCAATCGATAATCATCAAGCGACGCGAAGCTGTCAATCATCACTTTCAATTGAAAGTCATTCTGTCTTCTCTTCGAGCAGATGCTCTTCAACATCAACAGAATCACTTTCGATCAGTTTTCATGCTGTTTGTATAGCCTTGACTAGTGTTCACTTCGTCTTTCATTGTCAAATGAACTTACTTGCGCAATCGATCCAAATTCACGCAGTTTTTCTGACTTTTGTTGATTGTTCACTCGGTTAATTTAAACGCATGCTCATAGATCTGTGCACGTGGATGTAAAATTTATCATTGTCGGGTGGTTTGTTTATCCATCAATATGGGTATTTTTGGAATCGGAGTGACGTCTAGAGACCGGAAATCGATGACCGACGCCATTTTGAAATCCAAGATGACGACTTCTGACTCCAGAAAAAGTGTGAAATACTAACAACGATTTATCAATATGGGTATTTTTGGAATCGGGGTGACGTCTGAAGATCGAAAATCGATATGCGACACAATTTTAAAATCCAAGATGACGGCTTCCATTTAAAAAAAGATGATGACGTCGAGAGGCTGAAAATCGACGCCAATTTGAATCAATGATCGCCATATTGAAATCTAAGATGGCAGCTTTCTTTTTCAGAAAAAGTGGGATATACTGTCAAATTGCCATCAATAGGGTAATGTTTTAATCGGGGTGACGTCTAGAGGTTGAAAATCGATATCCGACGACATTTTGAAATCCAATATGGCGGTTTCCGATATCAGAAAAAGGGGAAAATACTGATGCCGACCCTCAATATGGGTTTTTTTTTAAATCGGATCACGTCTAGAGATTGGAAATAGATATGCGACGCCATTTTGAAATCCTAGATTGCGGCTTCCGGTTCAAACAAATGTGGGAAATACTGTCAAATACACATCAATATGGTATTTTTGGGATTGGAATGAAATCTAGAGACTGAAAATCGATTTCCGACGCCATTTTGAAACCAAAGATGGCGGCTTCCGATGTTAGAAAAAGTGGGAAATACTGTCAAATAACCATTAAGAATGGTAGGGGAAATGTAGGTAATGTCGGCCTACATGTCCCTAATTTCTAAATTTTCAATAGCGACCAAAAATATCCATTAGTACCGTCCTAATGACGCGTTCATCTAGATAAAATTGATAAATAGGAGAATTTTAGCGATGGGCCCAAATTAGGGACATGTAGGCCGACATTACCTAAATTTCCCCTATTTAAGTAATCGGCATGTCATCTAGAGTCCGGAAATGGATGTCTGACGCCGTTTTGAAATCCATGATGGCGGCTTCCGATTTAAGAAAAAAATAGGAAATACTGTCAAATACCCATCAATATGGGTAGTTTTTGAATCGGGGTGACTAGAGATTGGAAATAGGTATGCGACGTCATTATGAAATCCAAGATGGTGGCTTCCAGATTTAGAAATAGTGGGAAATACTAACAAATACCCATCAATATGGGTTTTTTTTTGAATCGGGATGTCGTTTAGAGAGTGAAAGTCGATGTACGACGCCATTTTTAAATTCTTGAAATTTTGAAAAAATGGAAAATTCTATCAAATATCCATACATACAGTTTTCAATCAGGGTAATGTCTAGAAGCTGGGAATCAACATCCGATGCCATTGTGAAATCCTATATGGCGACTTCTGGTTTCAGAAAAAAAGTGGTAAATACTGTCAAATACCCATCAATGCGGGTATTTTCAAAATTCCAGCAATGTCTCGAGTCCAGAAACCAATGTTTGACGCCATGTTAAAAGCTAAGATGGCGACTTTTGTTCAGAAATAGTGTGAAATACTGTCAAATATCGATCAATGTGGGTACTTAAGGAATCGGAGTGACATCAAGATGGCGGCTTCCGATTTTAGGAGAAGTGTCAAATACCCTACAAATGGCGTCGAATATCGATTTTCATATCTTAGGATATTTTACATTTTTTTCTGAGTCCGATGGCCGGCATTTTGGAATCCAAAATGGCTTCAGACATTGATTTTCGGCACCTTCGCGTCGTCCCCGTTCCGAAAATACCCATGTTGTAGGGTATTTGAGACTTTTCCTTATCCCGGTGGCCGCCATCTTGAATTCGTTAATTTAATTTTCGTTTAATATAAAATAACATTTTATTACTACATAGTCCAGAAGACATCCCTATCGGCAAACGATATTGTGTGGATACTATCTGGATACTATATATCGATGCCTGACGACGCGACGCGTCACAAGTCGAATGATCCCCGAATTGAAGTGAAAGTGGAAAAAACGAAGGAAGCAGATTTCGAGTCATTCATTGCGTCAATTGAAACAAGTTTTTGCTTCAAATGAAAATGAACTGATGCACTTGACGAACGAAACAAGCGATAGTCAAGTCATGTTTGATATGAGGAATGTTCATCGTGACTCGGTAACAAGGAACACAATGACTTACCCGAAAATGATATTGCTCGAAATGAACCGATTCTGCGGAGAGTTCATTTTCTTTTCTTTGTTTCGAAAATGCAGAACTCTGCCCAGGAGATTGTTAAAACAACGTAGTCGACAGAAAAGGATTTATAATTTAGTTTTATCAATTGCTTTAAAACTTAAATAAAACAAAAACTGTGACTTTAAGAATAAAGGAAAATATTTTTTCTGTTCCGGGTAGTAAAGCATGATAAGCAGCAGCCCAGTAACACTTGGTAGATTAACTTTTCATGGTGTGTTACTGGCATTGAGATCTACCACCGAAGCCTGGTCCGAACTACTTCAAGCTAGAAGAACATTTTTTTTTTTTTTTTTTGTAATTGAAGGAACACATATTGGTCCATTTTACTCTGTATGTCTTGTTTGTTGATAGTGACAAGACTCGGCTTTGTCCACCGAGGATGATCTTGAAACAAGGAAAAAAATAGTTAGGTAGTTATTTTTCATCTACGTGATTCCTAATCTTTTATTCGCTGTTCTTTAGTTTGAAGTGGTTAAGACTAGGATTCCGATGCATGGTCGTTATCGGTGTTATTGCTTAATTTTGTTGCTAAGGAATCCGTTTTTGACTGCAAAAGGGGCGCGCCTTTGGAGGGTGTTCCAACACTCCAAAGGGTATAAAGAGTGGGATCTTATAATCAAAGTCGGATCCTTGCGATAAAGGCAAGAATGACAACTGTATCAAAACCGATTACTGCTTCATTTCTCAATAGTGATGGAGTAATACGACATACGACAATAGATCAAATAGCTGGTCGCAGTGGTGTTAGGTCCCAAACAGAGGGGAAAAAATGATGAGCAGCAAATCCCAGTTAACAATTAACTGGATTCTTCCTGATATTTTGAAAAATTTCCCAGTTTTGCAATACCGTAATGCACCGAATACCGGACGTTTCGTTGATACAGACATTCCATTTTTGTATCATATATTTTTTTTACTTTGCAACATTATAAATATGTGTAATGGTTCTGAATGATATTAAAAGTCCATGGTTAAAGTAACGAGCGGGTGATAATCAACTTTTAAAAGTGTCTGGATTTGTGGAATAAGTGTCCCAATTTCGAGCCTTTGCGGTATACATTTAAGTTTTTTGCATAAAACGGAATGCGATTGAGCCGAAGGTTGAGATCAAAGTCTTAAAAATTAGGCTACGATTTAACTAGGGGAAACGGCTCTAATGTTGGCCTATGGATCAAAGATAGGGCCCATCACTGAAAATCTGCTATTTATCATTGGTTTGCTGCTAGATGAACGCGTCATTCGGTCGGTACTAATGGATATTTTTGGACGCTATTGAAAATTTAGTCGATTGCTGAATTTCCCCTGCCTTAAAAATTCACTTAAAACTCTTTTCTCCGAATGTGCTCAGGCATTTTCTCTAGAATCATTCCCCTTCGAAAAGTTCTTCTAAAATAAATTTTAGATTATCTCGAGTTACTTTACAATTTCTGAATAACAGTCCAGAAATTCTCTGCAAAACACTCATCAAAATTCATGATCCATCAGCTTTAGACTGATGCTAAATTTGAAATTTTCACTACACAGTGTTCAAAAGGTTCCAATTTAGTTCCTGAATTTGAAGTCATTTAGTAAGAAACTGACATGGCACAAACCATTTGAAGTTTATATGGAAATTACTATGGGAAAACCAAATTTTGTATTCATATCTAACCCTTTTACTCTGCTGTAAAAATTGATAGCTGATTTTGTAGTAGATTTTTACAGCTACTACTTTGTTGGAGACCATTTTTCGATAAAATGTAAGGATCAAAAGTTATTAATGATTCAAGTCACTATTGTCTTATAATTATGCTCAATCAACTGCTCTGGTGTTTCTGGCGCGTAGAATAGAGCTAAAACATCATGGCTACTATGTCACACTGCATAATACAGTGTTGCCCACAAAACAGTTGCTTAATCATGCCATAAGATAATCAATCTCTTAAACAATTAATAACTATTTAATTTGATGTTTGGCTGAAAAACAATATTCGGCAAAGTTGTAACTGAGATATTTTTCAACAAGAATAGCTATAGAAATTTTTAACAGTGCAATATGTAAGAAGGATAGAAGACTACGAAAAAAAAAGTTTAGTTTCCCCAAAGTAATTTCCATATAAACTTCAAATGGTTTGTGCCCAATCAGTTTCTTACCATATCAGTTCAAACCTTGGGAGGCTAATCAAGACTGGAACCGCTTGAGCACTGTGGAGCGAAAATATCAAATTTTGCATCAGTCTAATCAGTATCCTTAGATGCTCTTTCAATTTTAAAGTTTTATTTTTTTCTAAGAATTCAAGCTGAACAATGCAATGGTCCTAAGTAAAATTGACAGATTCTCTTCGTCGACTTTCTCTTTGCGTCATCACGGCCATGTTAAGACATTCCCAGCTATTTTCAGCACACAGATCGATGAAAGAAGCTATTATCTAGCTTATAATACGACAAACACGACAATAAACAGTTCTGTACCCATGTTATCGACGAAAGAGAAAGGCGATGAAGAGAATCGATCAATGGTACTTAAGACCTAGTGCATTGAATCTGAATCATCATCTGAAATTCGCTTGAATTCTCCTTACAATTCCCCTGAAATTCAACTCAGAATTGTCTTAAAATTTATCACAGAGTTCTCCTCTAAATTCATCTAAAATCACTTGGAATTCACCTTAAAATTATCTAAAAACTCATTTCAAAGATGCCCTTGAGCTGTTCCAGGCCAAATAGCAAAAAAAACTGATTTTTTGTCTCGACCATCAATTTGCATGAAAACTTACAAATTTGTTTGTTATGGGCATTCACATATTTACTAAAGCTCGACCATTTTGGATTCGGTCATTTATTTCAAAATGGCGTCTTTGGCATATTTCAAACAATTGGAGCTCTTAAACGTCACTTCTGATCGCAATGACGCCTGAGAAAAAATTGTAGCGAAAAAGAATGCCATAATGGAAAAATATAAAAGGTTATTTTATATAGGGAAAATGACGGCTTCGACATGACAGACTATTTTCGGCAACCCAAATTGAATCCCTAATTTCATTGGATTTTCTCACGTAAACACTTCCCTGAATGCATTCAAACGATTCTTTAGGCTTTCAGCTTCAATTTGATTATATTTTTACCACTGAGAAGAAGCAATCTAGCAGGGTTTTCTCGAAATGAAACACACGCACTAAAAAATGCTGCTGATTTCAAGTTGCCGATGAAAGCACAGCTGTTTAAGACGCAGCTCAAATAGAAAGGTTGCCGAATAAAAAGGTGATGCCCACAATAGTCGCTCTCACTAGAGAAGTTTGGAGCTTTGTAAAAGCGTTTCAAAACAATTTTTGGCAATTATTTTGACTGAAATTGTTAGAGCAGCTGACAGCAAAAGATTATAAACAAACCAATATTGCATATGTATGCGTTCCTGAGAGAAAAAGGCTGTAGAAAGATGGTCGCTGCTTACGTTGCCGAGAATACGTAAATTCCCCTAATTTATATATAAAATGCAAAGAGGTGCAAAACTCAAATAAAGTCAACTTTCTACAACTTGATGTCCATTAACTCTATATCGAGTTGTAGAACCATAGCAAAAATAAATTTCATGGCTACTGTGACAGTGATTTTGTATAGGATTGTTATTCTATAACTCGATGGTTCCTTCAATATAGAGTTGCAGAGAGTTCATTGTAACGAAATTTTTAGATCATTATTTGATTTTTTTAAAGTTCATGAAAAATGCAATAGGGGAAGTGGATGTAATGTCGGCCTAAATGCCCCTAATTTGGGCCCATACATAAATCCAGCAGTCGAATAAATTTTTAATAGCGACCAAAAATATCCATTGGGACCGTCCCAAACGCGCCGTTCATCTAAATAAAATTGATAAATAGCAGATTTTTAGCGAAGGGCCCAATCTTAGATCCATAAGCCAACATTAGAGCCATTTCCCCTATCTTGGAATATTCAATTCTATAGACACATATTTTTTTTTTGCTTTATTATATTTATAGAGACTTTTTGCCTTTCGATGGTTCGTCTTCTCTATAGAAGTCTGGTATTTGTCTCTATAAGAAGTCTCTCCACTTTAAGTCTGGTATTTGTCGTTAAGCATCTCCGACTATGTAAATCGCATGAAGTAATAACACATGATTAGTTAATGTAGATTATTTTCGTTTTTTATTTTTATTGATTCTTCTAGGAACTCCCTGAAGGCTCCTTCCATAAATTCATTTTAAATTTATTTGAATTTTCTATAGAATTTCCATGGAATTGACCTCAGAAATTTCATAAATTTCTGCTTAGAATAATCTTGGGCATTCCTTGCATTCAATTGGAAATTCAATCCGTATTCTCCTTAGAATTCCCATAGTATTTCCTCAGAATTCTCAAAACAAAAATCCACCACAGAATACTTTGAATTTTTTTTCAGAATTCCTCAAAATTCGATTACATTGGAATCAATCTCGGATTTTATTTCGAACTCTTAAGAATTCTCTTGGAAGTATCTTCAGAAATCACCCAGAATTCTTTTAGAACTATCCACAGAGACCATCTTTGGAGTTCACGGAATTTCCATGATATTTTCATCAGCGCTCAAAATTTCAGTACAAATTTTGAATCCTTTACTAGAATTGGACCTAGAATCCTCATTCAATCATTCTTCTCAGAACTCTCGATAAAATTCACTCACAATTATTTTGGAATTGTTTCCAAAATTGTTTCATAGCTGAATTTTGCGTCCCTAACCATTTAAACAATAATCAAAAATGACGCTCGTATGTGTTAAGCCAATTTTAACTATGTAGGTAAACCTGGCTTAAGATTTAAGCGGAGATGAAGAAATCGGTGCTCATAGCACTTAATTTTACATGAGACTTTTGTAGTCGGTACTTTGGTATTCTTCTCTGATATATCTTGGTGTCTTCCCTAGAATCCTTTAAAAATCTCTTAAAATGTTACTTTGTTTGTGGTAAAGTTCTTGATCATCCTTGAAAGACTTTTAAAAATTGATCACAGACAAATACCTTTGGAAAGTTTCCAAGGTTTACAATTTATTTTCCTCGAAAGGAGGTATATTTTCCCTGATTTTTAATCGAAATTGTAGGCATTTCCCAATAGTTTTCTTGGTGTTTTTACGTTTTGCGGTTCACTGATCACCCTGGTTAAAATTTTCATTTTTTTTTCTCAGAAATGTATATTTTCTTAAAACTACTGTAGACTTTCTTAGTGCCAAGTACCCAATTTAAACATTTTGTTGATATTTTAAATTTCACTCTATTTTAGTTGTGAAAAAGTGACATTAGTGATTATTTTTAGGGAAATAGTGACTTTAGTGACTTTTTGGTGTAAAAAGTGACTTTTTAGTAGCTTCAAAATAGTGACAAAGTCACCAAAAAGTGACCTGCTACCAGCCCTGTACAATCCACAAAAACCATAAAAAAAAACAAATACAATCAAAGTTTTTCAATACAAAATCCCAATTTTTTAATAACATTACATTTTTTTCTAAAAATATTTTAAATACCTTCCATTTGATATTTTGATCATTGAAACCCAGAAGTTCAAAAGTTATAATTTTTTGAAAAAAGTAATTTTTGAAAAAAAAAATAGCTTGGACCACTTTAACGTGGGAATGGTAATGACAAAATAAAAAAAAATAGTGGTCCTATATTTTGCGATAATGAACCAAACTAAAAAAAATACGAAGAACCACTATATAGTTTTGCTATGGAATGGCTGATATATGAAAACGAAAATAGTTACCACATGCTAAGAAAGTTCTCTTTTAACTGAAGAACCCTTATAAACAAAAACCATAAATAAACAATAAACCAAATGGTTGAGCTATTCCATAAATGGCTTGGATGATACCCCGAACACGTCGTTAAGCAGAATAACCATAAAAATTTCATTAGCGACGTGTTCAAAGATCACTGAGGGCAAGTGTAACGTTTCAGCTGAGACATAATATTGTGACATGATGTTAAAGTAAACGAAAATTAACGGCTATCAAGTTAATTTCCCTAGTTACTTACATACTTCAACATGATTATAGATATAGTTCAACGTCTACGATCATATCATTTTGTTTCGCGCCGAGCAAAAAACAATCGGTTCCATTTTAATCCAAACCAAAAACCCGATCAAACTTTACCACCTCTAAACGATGACGCAAAGGTCTAGAAAAGAATATTTTTTTCTTGTTTTGCCTCGACAACACTTGGTCACATATGCAAACCAGTTGGACACCACCTCCGCCAACACACGTTCGCCCCCCTTTTCTGGACAACGCGCATATTCTTCGACTCGAGCCAAATGAAGACTCCGACCGACCCACAGTGGGGCGACTCCTAGCAAAACCTGGACAAAATTCTAAAATACCTTGGAAATGACCAACAATGGTTTCCATCGATCAATGTCAAGCTTATGATCCACAGTTTTAGCCAAATTGGTTAAATTCGGAAATGGTACCGGAACAAGTACCCACAAGGAAGGGGTAAAAATCTATTTCGAGTTTTTTTTCTTATTCAATATTTATGAGATTATTAGCCGTAGACTAGTTCATCTCAATCTATTTTGAGTATTGTCTTGATTTGTTTAAAAACATAGTTACAGATATTTAAAGCCTACTTTGGTAGGCTATGACTACAGTAGGCTATAAATATCAGTATCTATATTCTTAAACGAATCAAACTTTGATGCCACGCTTTTTTTGGCGACGGATCGGATTTAGTAACATCCGAAAGTTTCCTAAACATAGGGATGTGATTTTTGAAAATTTGATAAAATTTCCATTTAGACAGTGCCAAATTGCTAGAGACCTAATTTTGATGGCTTTTTGTAATTTATGATTAATTACGGCTAAGAAAATGACAAAACAACCTTTACTATTCAATTTTATCGATCGAAAATAAGGTGAAGCCTATAACAAATTATTATTTTGTTTTTTGGATTTGATGTACACGTCAATGGAAAATCTAATTTTAAAAGCATTTTCCGCATTTGTTGTACTTTGAAATTCTATAAAAAAATAAATGTCTCTATCGGTTGGTTTGAAAACTTGGACTTTGCAAAATAATTGAATGTAGATTATGGGAAAACTATCAATAGATAAAAACTACTTGATCGTTTTTTTTTTTCAATTACGTCCACCCTCACCCCACTGTGCGACCGTCCGACGGTCCCAAAGTTTGCACACACCGCCGGAGAATGCGAAACAAACATAACGGTAGTGTGTAAATGATATCCCGTGGCTCTTTCTCTAACTTCTGCTCACGGCTAGCGGCATGACCGGGTGGTAAGGTAGGTACTTGAGCGCGTACTGCGCGCGGAAGGCGACCTGCCCCGACGACCACCTGATGAGGGTGGTGATGGTGGAGAATAAATATGCAACGCACACATATCGGGATCGACCCCTAAACAGCAGCCGTCACCACCGCACCGAAAACGAACGAACTTGTGAAAGTTGGTGCTAGCTTGCAATTCCGCCACCGCCAAGGCGATTCTGCGTGTGCCGATCTATTGGATGCGAGGGAAATTTCTAGAAACGGTATGTCGATTTAAAAGGCTCAGTGGTCGACACTTTGCGAAGCCATTTACTGAATAAGACAACAACAAAACTACTTCAATCAAATCTTCCCAAGCAAACCGGAGTGTAGATATCACGAAGAATTCGCATTTTCAAACTGCAGTTGATGACCGGATTGCCATTGGTACAAGCTTCACCACAAGTTAAATAATATAAATCTATAGATTTCTTACGTCTGCCCGAAAACCACTTCGCCTCTTCTTCTGCACCGTTCAGTGCAGGTAACTGCAAAAAGTTGAACTCGTCGAACACATCGCACTGCTCGCGAATTTCAATGCTAAAACCAGCACTCTTTTCCTTCTTTTGTTGTTATTGCAATTCTTTCTTCATCTCCAGTCACCACCGCAAACAACAGCAGCAACAACAACAACAACAACAACGGCACCAGAGCAGCCAGCAGCCCAAAGTTGCCAACTTTTGACCAATCGCACTTCTTTAGGGGGCGCACACGTTCCACAAATCTTTTCGATTTCAGTATCACTGGTTTTTCCTGTTTGTTTTCTTCACTTCACTACACTACACCCCTCAAACCTCCACGACACACTCCCAAAACCGCGCGGGATCTCTCTCTCTCTCTCTCTCTCTTTCTCTCTCACCCGCTATCGCTCGGAAATCACCAACCACCAGCTGAACCAGTACTAATAATAATAATAAATATACCGTCAATTCGGAAACAAGTTTCCCCTGTTTTGTCACACTTCCACGAGACTCGCGCGATCCGCAGGTAGGTCAATTAGAACACACTTCAAGATCACTTCTTTATCACACTAATCGTGCTAAACACTTAAGCTTCTTTTGAACCCGAATAAAAGTAATCCCCTCGTTTTTTTGGGACCTGATCAGAACAGATAAATCGAAGAAAAAACACCCAACAAAATTGGGAGCGATCGTACGACGTGTGCTTATCGTCGGGAACTCAACTATGGAACTGCGCGAGCTGGATCAAAACATGATCATCACGGTCGCCGTCGCTCGCTGCAATGTTGGCAAAACACACACACACATACACACGTGCGGTAAGCGACGACGAGTAGACCATCCAGCCCACAGAGCGCAGACCAAACGTTGGAAAAATCGGATACACAACGACCGACGATCATCAAGAGTGGTAGAGGCATAACTTCGTAGGTTAGGTACCGACAGACATCAGATCGCGCACACCAATACTTGCTTTTCAAGCTTTTATGCTGTTCGTTGGGATATGTTTTTGGTTGTTGTTGGTTCTGCGCGATGCTTTCAGACGCGGGTTGCGCGCAGGGTTAAATCTTAAGGGACCGTACAATAATTACGTGAGAATTTAAAGAGACATTTTGTTACGTTTTCTTACAAGGGAGGGAGGGAATATCAGAATAACTTACGTAAACATGAAGAATACAGAACATGTTAATCGATTTTACTAAGGAGGAGCTGGGATAGAGAAATGAAATAAAAACTTCTTACGTCATTATTGCACGGTCCCTAAGTCGGTGATCTCGCACCAGTCAGTAGACGGTACAAGTTCTTGCGGGTGTGTGTAGAAGGTAGATATAAGGATGCTAGTGGGAGCTTCTTGTGTGGATGATGTAGGATAGTACCGCTATTAGGCATTAGGGTTTACGTTAGACGCAATGCTTAGGAGTATGACAGCAAGTGCTCCTCAACATGATACGATTCCTGTCAGCAATTAAATATATAAAACTACTTACCAAATATATCACAATAGCATTTAGGTAAACGATTGTTACTCACCTGAAAACAAATGAAAAAAGAAGTCTGATTAATGACAAATTATAGCTTCGTAAATTTGAAAAACAACATTTTTGGCAAAGGTCAAAATTTATCAGACGAAAGAATTCTTGTCGTCATTTTCGGACAGCTCACTAGGTAATTAAAATAATTGATTGTATATTTTTTTAAGTTTATATTTTAGGGGATTTAACTAATTGATTTAGATATAAACTGAAAAAAAGGTTTTAGGACAAAAGGACAGAAGGTCGAAGGGGCAAAAGATCGAAGGGACATAAGGTCGAAAGGTCAAAATGACAGAAGGCCGAAAGTCAAAAGGTAGAAGGAACAAATGCAGGGTGACCAGTGAATTTTCATTTAGAAATTCCCGGTTCAAATCTAAAAAATTCACGGTTTCTGGCGCGTTCTTGACCATTAGTTTTTCGGTCATAGCTCAAAAACGGTATACCATTTTGAAATTTTCACCAGTGAAAGATGAAAATTTTTGTGTGGCAATCATTCACATTAAAAAAAATGGACATCCGGTATTTTTTTTTTTTTTTTCAAAATAGAGCGATTCCGAGCCGGGAAAGTTTACTAGAATTGTTCTTGGACGATGGATCATTCTCATCATCCGTGAGCAAATCAAATTGATTACTCAAATTAATTTCATCAGAAGGGGGATCAAGAGTTTGCCCCTTTCTTTTGCGTTTAAACGCCATGGCGCCAAATCGACTTCCAAGAAGATTACTATAAGAATCTGAAGGATCGAAGAGGAATTTTCCAAATCGATATCCAAGAAGGATTACCTCGGGTAGGGTCCAAAAAAGGATCGAAGAGGAATAAAAGTTGAACACGGTAGAAAATTTTTACAGGTTGAGCACTGAAAAGTGCTGTTTAAATTTGTTGTAGCTTTAGGTAGTAGTAACACTTCCTTAAGCAAAAAGCAAATAGATCCGCACGGCAAGAGAGCACGATGCGGACTCTGTTAACAAGCTCCTTCGTTACATCCTTCAAACCATGGCCCGATCTTCTGTGAACTGCTCAGTTTCAAGCAATACTTTAGCTGCTGTTGCGAGGTACCTTTTTTAATTTATTTGATAAGGCTCAACCGAATTAAGTTTACAGAGCGGAGGATTCTACACACCATCTTAAAACTATAGTCAAAAGTTACAACACAAAAAACATTTTATCTTCCGCTATCCAATAAGCCTCCTCGACCAGAACGTAAGCCGCTTCCAGTGTTTTCATTGTATGACAGTACCGCCAACGGGGGTCAGAGCGCTTCCATTATTACAGCAATGGACGCAAAACGTGGTCAGCACTCACACATTCATCACGAAACGGTTGCTTTACAATGTCAACAACGCATCGACCGAAAGAACTGCTGATGAAAAACAATAAGAAGGACCACACATTAGTTGCTGCCTAGTAAACAGACGATCGCGTGACACACATTGAGAGTGGTCTGATTCTGTCGACAGCCGAGTGAACACTCATTGCACACAATTCATCCATTATGTGCTGTATCGTCCATGACTTGGACAACACAGTAGAAATCTGTAGTTTTTCACTCCTTTTGGGTCTCTGGTTTGGCAATTTTTTCTTTCAATTAATAAATCATTTATTAGAAATCTTTTGCAACACTTGTTTGCTCCTCCTGCGGTGCTAGTTGGAGTAGATGTCTCCTGACTCCTCGGTGGATTTTCTCAATTTTTCCCAAATTACACGATTAGTAAATTTTAAGATACGAATATCTCGAAAATACTAGCAGCATCGGTGGTGTAGTGGTAAACGTGATTGCTTCTCACCCCAAAGGGCCGGGGTTCAATCCCAATCGGCGCTGCCGGGATTTTCTGAGGTATAACATCTCTGATCAAGCCTTCCTTTGGAAGGGAAGTAAAGCCGTTGGTCCCCAGTCCATGAGTTGATGGGTCGATAGGTAGGGTCCAGGTGTAGGAGCTGCCTTCCTTTCGTTGATAACATTGATACACATTACGGAAAACAAGATCGACGGAAAAAAAAAATCTCGAAAATAACAACAACGGGCAATTTAAGAATTCAAGAGCAAATTTTCATTACGTCGAAAGTAACAAAGGTAAACAAAATCGAGCTATCAGTGTCAATCGATGCTCCTGCTATTACACTATATACCGTCCGAATATAGGATCACATCCCATTTTTAAATTTATTTACCACTCAAATTGCTTTTTGACGTAATGACCCTCCGATCAAAATATTTTTCGATGTTACTCAAGTCACTCGATTTCTATGGAGAGTCCGTTTGTCTTAAGTAACAGTGCAGAGAAACCCGTTAAAAGTGTACGTTCGTCGTTTCGTTTTCTCATTATTAAAGTGAATAAATCGACCTGTTTGTTGCTAAGATGATTTCGGTGGTCCTAAAATGATGAATGGGCTGCACGTAAGGAGACGTGATTAATAATTCTCCCGAGTATCCTGGTCAATACACTTTGACTTAAGTAACATTATAAGGCCACCAAACGTCGTATAATTTGTGTTATACAAAATTGATGTCTTAAATCTAGATTTAAAGGTATTGAACTCGCGGTTGTAACTGGCTAGTTGCTTAGTGTTCAAGTGTAACTAACGAAGAATAAATGGGTGGACCTTTATATCGATTTTTGGATCACCCTAACATGGAAATGGTCATCCTAATGACAAAACGAATAATAACGGATCTAATATTATGTGATAAGGAACAAAACTACCCATTTTTACGAATGGAATGCCAACTTTTTTCTCAGTGTGCCGCAGCGGGCCGGCAGTGCCGAGAGTGTCATCTGACAGAATTTTTTGTTTGTATAATGGTATGTTTGGCAACCCGGTTAATATTTGACAGTTCACATGTTTTGTTTAGAAGAAACAAAACAACAAGCAGTGGAATCCTATCCCAGATTCTAAATGTCGTGGAATACACTGAACCAAATAAGCAACGAACTCGGCCACCGAATCAAAGTGGTAAGTAGACGAAGCGAGCGTGCATCATTAGAGGAAACTGGCCCAGATGCTCTTCCTATTCTGATGAACGCTTCCGGTAGGAGTTTCTCCCGAAATCCATCGACTCAGTCAAAGATGCGTCGCCAGTGAGTAGGAGTTTCAACCGGAATCAGACTTCCCTGGTAAAGGTGGGTTTTAATATGTCCACACAGTCAGACAGTCCTACGATCGGACAAATGGAGAGAAGTATGATGTCTCTGGCGAAAAGCAATGCCGGCCAGAGAACAGTTGTAAAAGCTGGAGCGCTGTCGATGGTAGGAAAGCAAACACCAGTGAAGATTCTACCTCCGAACATGGTGCGAGTGTTACGATGAGGAACAAATCATGTCGGTTGGAAGATCAACGAAGTGGTGAAGCGTTATGGAATCAAACATAGTGAACGACCACTGACAGTGGCCTTTGTATGGACACCGATCCCCTTACGACCTTCTGTGCGGCTCGGATTCCATAATCAATTCGCACCTCATGGAGATCGAAAAGCTGCATTCGGATCAGTTCTACGAGGATTATTGCAAGCATCGCGATAATGAAATGCTAACTGAACTGCTGGGCACTTTGGAAAACATCGGTCACTTTACACTTCGCCGGGACTTGTTCTCCGCCAAGCTTATAACTATTCTATTTCAAGCGCTGGGATTCCAGGGTCGTGTCCGAGAGCTAAGCCTATCCGTCAACAAACTCACCGATGTCGACTTTTAGGAACCTTCAAGCCCAACAACTAACCAATCAACATCTTACAATTCCGCTTAACGTCCTTCGGCTGTGATTTCAGCTCCGTCACGAATCTTCCCACCCCAAATCGATCTGCCAACGTCTTCAACGTTCCCTTCACTTCCTCCTTTCCCACTAACCAACTCACTAATCACATTCCGAATCGGAATTATGACCAGTAGCAGTCCCTTCATGGTCATTTTTTCAATCAGCTTCCGGAACGATGCCACCCCCTTCCCAACTTCGTTCAAACTGCTCTGAAACACCAAACCCTTCCGCAACAGATCCTTGAGCAGTTCGATCACAGACAAACAGACATAACACTCACAATCACATTCATCTCAAATAATGTTTTAGTTGGGAATGTGCTTGCATTGGTGGCGCCACTGAAGCATTGAGCAAACATTTCGAACTTATCAGTGATGCCAGTTCTTTTTCACGTCTAGTTAGTAGATGTCAGCTCTTGAAAATGATAAGTGGTCAAGACATCCCTCTGGAGACACATACCACATCTGACGAATACAGAAAAAAAAGTTGTTGAATATTACATCAAAACTGCTGCACATTAGTCATTCCGTTCCTAATATTACGTTTTAAGATGTAGACGGAATTCGAGAACAAATCATGTTGATGACTATAATATTCTATCAATTTTTACCAGTTATTGATGTTCAATACTTCACCATGAATATCATTGATTGATACAATTTTTTTTTTCTGTGTACACATTGAAGTGATGAGCGGTGGTAGAAAGGGCACTAATATGTGATGCATTACCTCGTTTAAAAACTTGTTTCCAGCAAAAGAAAAAGCACACTAAGCAAACAAAACAAATCCCTAAAAAAAGACGTAGCTTCTGAGAATTTTTCGTACGGATCCGTATTTCTGCAGAATTCAATCAATTCTATAGATCTACGGAAAATTTCATAGAACCGACATCACTGACTTCCATCTGTTTTGTTTTTATTCAACACAGCGGACGCGTTGACAAAACGAGGGAAAAGCAACTAGTGAAAAAATTGCATGCACGAGGGATGCTCCGGTTGTAAAACATTGGTTGGGAATGTGGATGATAGATGGTGCTAGTGCGCATGCAAAATACGCTTGACGATATTTTTTGAAGAATTTCCTTCTAAGATTTATGTCTGTTTGTCTGTGGTTCAATCGTCTTGAGTGGAGGTTCTACGATCTCGAAGTCTTCCGGTAGCGACTCCAGCACCATCTGGAAGAATTCCAGTATCACCCCCAGATTACAGTGGTACTGGGCAAAAATTGAATTATGTCAACAACAATGATTAACATTTTGACACATGCACAGAGCAGGCGCAGATGTAGTACAGTGTTGCCAGTAACTTTAAATATCATAAAAATGTCTAACCATGGGTGCCAATGAAAGTGGCCTGATGTGCCCATCTGTATTTTTGGCACACTGTTTGGAGTGACCAACCCCTTGAGTCGACAACTACTTACCACCTCAGCATTGGAAAGGGGACAAATGATCTAATGAAGAAAACGACGAACGATTAGGAAAGGTCGAATAATCCGTGTACAAAAAGAAAATGGAGAAAACATCAAAAATGATATAAAGTGGGACGAAAAGGTCGATTGGGCAAAATGTCGAATGATACTAATGGGGACTTTGGGTCAGATGAACAAAAGGCCGAATGAGGTGAATAAACGGTCAAATAGTACAGAGAGATACAAGAGGTCAAGTGGACTAAACATCAAATCTAGACTAACATTTGAAAAGGGCGTAAATCCAAAATGTAAACAAACCATATTTTGCCACATATAGAGAGAACAGTTCATAAACAACTCGATAAACACGAAAAAGTAGAAGAAAATACCACTTCAAGTCATCAAAAACGTTTCTTCTTACATGACGTATTTCCAACTTTAAACTCTATGATGCATCTGGTTGTTACGCCTTGCACCATAACTACGAGTTATATTGTTTTAATATGCCAAACGTACTGATTCTGTAGTATCTAGTTACGCCCGATTAATTTGAAATGTATTCGATAGATATTTCACATGTAAACAACAAACGAAAAGAAGAACCAAAAAAATCTCCGGGCGTAATTCCCCTCTCACAAGATTTGCGAACGAAGAACCAAGGCGGAACCACAAACAAACAATCCCGAGGGTGTACTTCCACGGTGTATCACCAGTGTTGGCAGTTCAAAGGATGGAAGATCCGGGGAGTAACAACATGTAAGAAATTATCAGGGCGTATGATGTTTTCTTCTAAATTTCACGACAAAGAAAACTTTTTTTTTTAGTTTTTAGTGATGCTTGATGATAGATTACACTATTAACTATATGTTAAGCTTATAAAATCATCAAGAAAATGGAAAGTCGTGAAATAGGATTAATTTTTAGGTCATCAAAATTCTGAAGCGATATGGTCATTTTGGAGTTACGCCCTTTTCAAATGTTAGTCTAGAAATGATCGCAAAGAAGAGGAACGGTCGAATGAAGATAACGACGAACGATTAGAAGGGGACAAAGGTCAAATGAAAAAAAAAATTATAGAAAGAAAAGTCGAATAATCTGTATGACTGTATGACTGTATTAGGAAACGATGAACGAATCGTCGAATAATACTAAAGTTTATAAAAGTCAAATGGAGAAAACGTTAAACGAGATGAAGGGAGTCAAAAGGACGAATAAAGGATTTTTTGTAATACTTTATTAAGGTGATTTTTAGCCACTTCTGAACTAGTTCATCACCATTCGAATAAAGGAATCGAATGGACAAATTTGTAGAATGACTCGAGCAATGTAAATAAACACAAGCACTTCACGAAGAAAAGCGAGTGGAGAATTAAAATTGTGGTTGATTTAATGTTTGAGATTTAAATAATTATGGATAAGTTTGCTTATGGCAAGTATAATTTATTATCAATCAAGTCAGACCTATTATAATCTTTTACATCATCATAAATCTGTTCCCTTTTAAAATCCGTAGCAATTAAACAAAATAACTACACCCTATAGTTTTCCATTATCCGATGCCACGTAAAAAGTTAAATCGGAATTGAAATGTGTGTAGCTAAATTAGTTTAAAATCGACATTCATCTAAACGAAAATACATTTATCAATATGGTAGATTGACTACGCTACATAATCGAGAGTTTTCCGTCACGCTTTAACCGCGAGGAAATCGACAAAATTGAATCCACTTTTCCTTGATGAAGCTGTCTTTAGCAAACCAGAAGAAACTTACATTTTATCACGTTTTATTCGGTGTATTTTAACATAATGGAATCTTTCATATATGGTCAAAAAAGTATTCGTTTTACCGTGGCGCTAAAGCATATGACAGTCGATTAAATCAAAAGTCACTCGAAATAAACTCAAAATTGCGAGTTACCAAACTTTGTACAAAGATTTACATAGTTGGCCGTGCAACCAGATATACTTTCATTCTCTCAACGCGTCTCTTATAAAAGATGATCTCTGATTTGAACAACAAGAAAAATTCAATAGTCTGCCACTGCATATTTGTGTTTGCCTTGAAGATTCTTTTAGGAGTATCAGACTTTTGATATTTCATCAGGAAGCTGTAATTGCCTATAGTGGGGCAAAAGTTCGAGTCGTGTCCCAGTCCAATGTAACCATTCACAAATGTTTGAAATACATTTAATTACTCTAAGCAATTATAAATAGAGCAGATTGTGACAAAAGCCTCGTCAAGATTGCGACCCTGTTGCATTTATTGTATAGATTTCATTAATCCTTAAGTTTTGACAATATCTGGGCACAAACATGTGTTTTCTTCATGTTGAAACACCCTCCAAAGGCGCGCCCCTTTTAGTTAAGATGATGATGGTCCCACCTCTTACCCCTACAAAGGTTTGAGCTGGACGATTTATCTTTAAGATAATTGAATATGACATTTTAACCAGGTTGGCAAACAAAATCGAACTGGTTTCAGTTACAGATATAGATTCCCTCTAAAGTTTACAGTTGCTTCACAGCGATATAAATGTGGAAAAGCTCAGGCGTCCACCTCTTAGTTCACCTTTTTGTCCACCTAAAATATTCATAAGTATTACAAGCAATCAAGAGTTAATGAACAATCAACAAAGCATCCTATTACACTAGTAACCCCGCAATCTGATGCTATCATAATTTTCAGCAATGTCAGGAATGCTCACAAACCCCCAACATTTGCCAGAAAACTTACTACTAACTCAAAGTATCTTCCAAATAAGCTTCAAAATTGCATTTTTTTTTTATCAAATGTTAAATTCAGTCCTCTATATCCGTAATACGCGCGCGAGGCTCAAACCTTTGTAGACTACTTTTTTTTTTTAATTAATCTACTATAAAATCAAATATTAAAAATCCATCATCACCCTCGTGGCGAACAGAAATAGTTTTTGCAGTGCTACAATAATTATTAAAAAGTCGTTATGACAGCTATCCATATAAAATAATCCGTTAGAGATAACTTCGTCAAGATACATAATTTGTCGATTCATAAAAAAAATCACTGGATAACTGTTCAAAAGACAGTTTTAACGTGTGAAATGCAGTGTCTCTTAAATTCTGTAAGTGTTGCTAAACGTTTGATATGTCTAGGCATCGAATTGAAAACATTTATTCCTTTATAATATAATGAATTTTGTGAAGCACAAGTCAAGAAATGTGGTGTTCTTATTTCAACCGCGTTTCTAGTATTATATCTATGAAAGTCACTTCCTCTTTCAATTCGATCACACAAATATCGAGGCAGCAAACCGTTAACTACTTTAAAAATGAACACCATAGTCAAATATACAATTCTTTGCTTCACCGACAACCATTGTAAGGCGTCTAACATCAAAGTTGAGGAAGTGAATCTACTACATCTCAAAATCAAACGCATTATTTTATTCTGCAAGCGCTGTAATCTCGATATTTGTGTTGCATTGGCCAGAAATAAAATGGAAGGGCAAAAGTCAAGATGAGGAGAGATGATTGATTTGTATAGCTGTATTTTACTGGCAATAGTTAAATCGTTTTTCAGTCGACATAGAATTCCATACTTCTTGGCAATTTTCTTGATGACATTGTCAATGTGAGAGTTGAACTTAAGTGTGTCATCAATAATCACGCCAAGATATTTAATCTCCCGAACGCGATCAATAGTCTCATCATCAATTACAACAGAGACGTTCTTATTTACTCGATTCCGCGAAATAACCATAAATTTAGTTTTACTTGTATTCAATTTTAACTGCTTATACTTCAACCATCTACTTAGAGAACGCAAATCTTCATTCAAGTGTAAAACGGCATCATCTAAATCCTTAGCTGCAATGAATAACACAGTATCATCTGCAAAAAGATTAATGTCGCAAAATCGTAAAACACGTCGCAAGTCATTAATATACATAATAAATAACAGGGGCCCTAATACACTTCCCTGGGGCACTCCAAGGTTATTCCCCACGGGACTGGAAACAGAATCATTAAAAACAGTCCGTTGAGTTCTGTCAGACAAATAGCTTTCAAACCATTTATATGCAGTACTCGTAATTCCAAAGCGCTTGATTGATCTTAACAATAAGGGCCTAGAAATTGTTTCAAAAGCGCGTTTAAGATCCAAAAAAACAGCAACAATCGTATCTTTACACTCCAAGTTATTTTTCCACTTCGCTAATACCAAATTCAACGCGGTTTCACAAGAATGACCTTCCCGATATCCCGATTGTTCTGGTATCAACAAACTATTACTATTTAAATACTCCAACAGCTGACCTTTAACAACAAGTTCTAAAATTTTCTCTAATGTGTGCAACATGTTGATGGGACGAAACTCTTCGGCTTTAATCGTTCCAGCAACTTTTTGAATAGGGACCACTAAGGATTCCTTCCAAATTTGTGGCACATGTCCAGTTTGTAATGATTCATTAATAAGGTCCAGCAAGATGTGGCCAATGACATGAAAGCAATCTTGAATAACTCTAGCATTAACATTATCCACTCCAGCCGATTTTCCTAATGAAAAACAAATAACTCTAAGTTCATCTAATGTGATTGGGTGAAAAACTTCAAATCTACAACTACTATTAACTGGCTGTTTTATTTCGTCAGGTTCATCGACCAATTCAATAGATTGATTAATCAATGAAACGCTATCTACGAAATAATCATTAAACTTAGCTGCAATTACTTGTTCTGACTGTTCTAATGTGCCATTAAAAGTTATGGACCGCGGTTTGCAATTACTAGGTTTTAATAAAGATTTCAAAATTTTCCATAACTCTTTGCTGTTGTTTTGATGCTGATCAATCTTCCTTTGAACATATTCACAACGAGTTTTCTTTATCGATTGTGAATACTTATTACGCGTGATTGTGTACCTAGTCCAATGATTGTCATTATTAGATCTACAAAACTTTTTGTACAATTTGTCCCTTTTCCGTTTAAGACGCAAAAGATCCAAATTGTACCAGCTGTTCGAGTTTTTCAAAGAAACAAACTTTTGCTCAACTAGTTGATTGGTACACGTTTTCAAAGCGTTATTAAGAACAGCTGTAGATTCATCTAAGTTACCGGCCGCGAATGGAAAATCCAGGCTTCTCTCAACCAGATTCGAAACAGCTTGCTTCGAATATTTCCTCCAGCACTTCAATTTTACAAAATTATCGTTATCGTTAACATGGTCTAAGACATTAATCACTAAAGTCTCATGATCGGTTATTTTCAAATCAGTATCCGTAACTGAACAAATGGAATCAAAATTGGAATAAACGTGGTCAATTAAAGTTCTACTGTGCCTGGAAATACGCGTATACTCATTTACCGTTTGCTTTAAATTAAAAAACTCAGCTAAACGCTTCAAATGATTCGAATTATGGTTATCACGCCAATTAATATTAAAATCACCAGCCAATATATTTAATTTACTAGAATCAAGGAATGTCTCAAACCAGTTCTCTAAAACTTCAACAAAACGCTGGTCACTAGAACTGGGAGAATGATACAAAACACCATAATTACCCATCTTCATGCCACGTACAACTGTAATGCCCAAGAACCAGTTGCCATCAATAACTTCGTTGGTACGAAGGTTGAATTGAACTGATTCTTTGACATAAATAGCAACACCGCCAGTGTGTCTAGAATGTGATAAACAAGCAGCAACAATATATCCCGGAATACTATACTGATCAAAAGCTTCAGTTTCTACAATATGAGTTTCAGATAAGAAAACTAAAAGAGGACGTTTTTCCTCAACAATCTGACGTAATGCTACGTAGTTTGTTGACAACCCCGCAATATTCAAGTATAAAAAATCGAATTGATTCACATTCCTGGAACTTGGCTGCTATTTATTGAAACGCAAGCTGCTTTTCTTCTGATCAAAAAGTCTTTTATAAAGCAAACATTCCGAGCTAAATGCGGCATGGTTGACGTCCAAGTTCATTTGTCGTTCTTTATTCGTTTTCAAACAATTAATACATTTCAATACAGTTGACGTACACTCCGACGTTTTGTGTTGTTGGCTGCACCTAGAGCATCTATCACAATTTTTGCAATCCATGCTCTTGTGCCCAAATTCTCCACATTTGAAGCATCTCAACACATTAATCGCGGGAACTATCGAGCACCGATCAAACCCTACATTTACTTTTTTCGCACATAACAAACATTTATAAGTATCGACATCGACTTCAATTACAACACTAAACTTGTTATAAGTGAAGCGTGGATTTTCAAACATGTTCACTACTTTAACATCATTTATAGCGATGTCTTCATTTTGACTTTTTAAGTAGTCAATGAAGACATCGGAGGAAAACTGATCGCTCATGCCCACTATTTTCAATCTTGGCACCGAAGTGGGAACAACAGCACTATATTGTTCACCCAGATTGCTTTCAATACCAGTTTTTACATCATTTAGATTAGCTCCTGTTGCACACTCAACAATAATAGAGCCATCTTTACCATTTCTAAAATTACTGATTTTGTGTGTTTTTGGATCCAACTGAGTTTTCAAAAACTTACGAGTATCTTCGCAAGCTTGTTTGGACTCTTTTGGTTTGATCACAATGACCGGACGAGTCTTACGATTACTCTGTTTGTTACTGTTACTGTTAATGTTACTGTTACTGTTAATGTTACTATTACTGTTACTAATATTTTTACTTTTACTTGCATGACTAGATCTTTTTACAACATCCGCAAAACTCGCATTTTCTTGAAAAACATCATCAGTCGAATCGTTGTCACTATTTCGAAATTTACGTTTTTTGCGTCTGGGATTTCGGTCCGATTCAGAATGAACCGTCCTAGATGCACCATTCGTTGCAGCTAAATTTTTTTCCGTACTAATTTCAAAACATGAACTAGTCATCGTATTCCATTTCTCACTAATTAATTTTTCAAAGCAACTTAAAGAATCGTTCATATTTTGTTGCATTTTTTCCATGCCAATTCTCAACGCGTTGTCTATCTGAGCAGCAACGTTGTTTCGTATACCAGTGATAGAGTCAGCAACAGAAGACAATTGCTTCATTGCTTCCCCCAGCATTTTGGTATCCGAAACCGATACATTCTGCTCGTCACAACTCTGATCTGACAGACAATTACTACACTTGAATAGAACATTTGCATTATCTGTGATAAGCTTTGCCTGAGTCCGCGTGAGTGTAGTGCACTTGCAATGAAATACACGAGCACACTTACCCACACAGATAACCGGCAAATCACTTACCAAAATCCCCAAATTACATATTGCACACTCAGCCATATATATCACCTATACACATAAACTTTACATGCAACACTACAGAGACACAAGTAAAAAACGAACGAAAGCAAAAATTTACAATGCCGTAGCTTACTAAAAGGTCACCAATTAGCTTGCCGGGCGAAGGAAAATACAAAAAATGAACGAGAACCAGCGGCAACAGCAACCGTTCTCCTACTTATCCAATAAATTATCACTACGGGGCACGCGTAGGATCACTTCTACCGCGGCACAAGCACAATTTCACACTTAATTAATTTATTATTTATCACAGCACTGCGAAATAAACTATAACGTTCGCCATTACCAATACAATGTCAAAATTGGATTCCTTGGCAACAAAATTAAGGAATGACACCGATAAGACCATGCATCAGAACCCTTGTCTTAACCACTTCAAACTAAGGAACAACGAATAGAAGATTAGGAATCACGTAGATGAAGACTAACTTACTCATTTTTTCCGTGTTTCAAGATCATCCTCGGTGGACAAAGCCGAGTCTTGTCACTATCAACAAGGCATAAAAAGTAACAAGGACTTAGATGTGTTCCTTGGATTACTGAAAAATCCTGTTCCCCTAGTTTGAAGTAGTCAGGACTAGGAATCGGTGGTAGATCTTACATCCCGTAACGTACCACGAAAAGGTGATCTACCTACGTTACGGGGCTCCTTCACTCCTTCATGGGGTATTTAAAGATTTGTACTGGCTACACTTCTCAACAACTACACACTTAGAAAAAATCATATAAATTTAGGTGCTCTGGCACTGACATATACGAGCGTCAATTTTGACATAAAATTGAGTCATAATAGTCGCAAAATTCAGCTCAATCAAACGTATTTTCGAACTTTTCAGTCTCGGAGCACTTAATTTTACATGACATGTTTGTTTACGTCTCATCTTTTATCTCAATGGTGGATTCCGTCACGTGTAAAATTAGTTATTTCTAAGTGTGTACTATTGCGAACTTTTGCCCCATTGCTGAAACGTTTTGAATACTCTTCCGAGAAAATCATTCCAGCTACGAATTGACTGAAAACTCATCAAAGTTCTATGCGAGAAAGTTGTAAACCTTGAATGAGGGATCCTGTGTATGGAATAAGTTTGATTTCAAAAGTTTGGAGTCTTGAGAAATTTTATTTTCTAATGTCTAACTTTTGCCCCACCTTACTCTACATAATATCTAATATACAAAACGTCAAATAGACAATATTCAATTTTGATGGACTCGAAAATTCGGATTTTGATGTCGAATAGAGAAAATACCGTCAATCTTACCCATTTTACACAAGCACTTTTTTAAGGGGAACAATGCGAGTTATAAAAAGTGGATCCGTGAAAACAAATGGGCAAGATTGCCTTCAGACTACGTCTAATATGACTTCTATGCGCTTTGCTCCGATCGATGAGCTGCAAACCAAATTCTGACGCGTCGAATCGCACAGCCACAGTTCGTTCGAAAGAAATCAAATTAATAATAAAAAGTGTAAAATAAAGCAAGAAAACTGAAGCAATCTCGGCTCGGCCGGGTCGGGCTGGACTGTTTTTATCGTCTTAGTCGTCGCCGCCGTGGTCGACATCGCAGCGCAGCGATCGCACACTTTTTAGTGGGCTGCTCGTGTGTGCACATTCGCGCTCTATCCCCTTTTTTCGGGGGGATTGTGTCTCACCCGCAAGTTGCGAGAAGCGAGAAACGAGAAGAACGTGTAGTAGGGTAGGATGGTCTAAAACACACCCCCGGGGGTAAAATGGCCCCGCGCTGTTTTTATCACGGCAACATAAACGAATTTCTCACTATGCTCGCAGCATAGTTCGTCAGGCGCTGCAAACAAATTTCGGGCTATTTTCGCTACATAGTTTGATAAAGAAGGTTCTAATCTAGCGTCCAAAACGTCAAACACAACAATACTTCCTGGGCACCTGAGTTATTAACGAAACAGAAAGTCGATTAAGAGAATCGATCAAAGCACATAGGATTTTTTGAAATGTTAATCTAGATATGCAGTCGCGTTATTCGCGGAAAAGAAAATCGATCAACAATGATAGGCCCTTATGGGACAGCAACGGAAAACCGCGCGGGGCCATTTTACCCCAGCGGTGCATTATGGTCTGCTCTCCCCTATGGTAAAATTTTCTGAATTTTAAATAAGTATTAGTAGTGAAGTGGTGTAGGGTCACTGGCCCAGCGCCAAGAGCGCACAGCTTGCGCGCTCTCTCTCTCTCACAACAACAAGAGACTGGGTGTGTAAAGGAGTCGGGTCGGGCCGATTGGTTGGCTGGCAGGTAACACTTTCGTGATGATGCAGATTAAGTGCCAATGGACACAATGACCTGCGTGCGATCCAGCGTGTCCCGTGTTTAACAGGTTTTGCCGTGGCTGCACTGAAGTAGCTGGCAGGGATGCGTTCTGGGTCATTTATCATGTCTGATTGGTCAAGCTGGTTGTTGGTACTTGGATTGCCTTCGTTGTGGGGGTAAAAGCTTTGTTTAAAGCGTTTTAGGCCTTAATCGCATTGTTCGGTCTTATTGAAAAAAAAAAACCACGAAGTTACTAGAACATAAATACATTTAATCAGAGTGATCTATTTTTTTTCTGATATCTACCATGCCTAATTCCATACTGGAATGAACCATGAACCTGCCCATCGTCCTTCAAAGCGAACGAACGGGAAGCACTTTGTAAACGAGAAAATTCTTCGCATACTTAATTACTCTGGGGGTCCTTGTTTGTTATCGGGAACCGTGCTGCTGTTGCTGCTGTTAAAGACAAATCTTCAGCCTTCCATCTTCTGTGTGCAGAGGGTTTTATGGGTTTTATGACGCTGAAATGATTTTTGACACACTGTAACAGTTCAACCTGCTAGCTGCTAATGCTCGGATGAACGGTGTCAAATGACACGGGTCCTGAACCTGTGCCCAAGATGTGAATGATAATAAAGACACTTCATGACCCTGCCTCCGCAGGTTCGGGCAAAGTGACGATCCATCCAAGGTTTCGTTTGGGTCCAGAGGGGCTTTGATGAGTGTGTGCTTGCAATTAATTTTATAGTCCTATATATTAATGCTATTATTTTATGACCACTAATGACAGAAACACAGAGACGAACAGGTGATTTCTGTTGTTGTTGTCGTTTAGCTCGCTGTGTTCAATGCAAATGCAGTTTTTAAGGGCACCCACAAAGGCACCTCTCTAATCGGGATCTCGTGTCAGAGCTGAATTAGTCGTCTATCAATTTTCCACCGTCTGTCGTCGTCGGCCTTAATCTACGCGTATGTGCCGAGAAAATGCTGATCAACTATTAATTCTTCCCCACAAACACACACACACGCCATCCACAACGATCCTACAACATCTACCTTAAACAACATAGCCCCGAAGCCCATGCGAGAGCATGTGCAGGTCGCAGCAGAAGCACACCCGTTGAAACGGGCGGCGAGCATATCGATCATCATCCCGCAATAACTTAAATCCAGCTTATCGGCCGTCGTCGATGGCTGTCGGCTGGTGCGGTGGTGGCAGGTCCAGGTGAGAGGTACACCTACTTTCAGCCGCGAAGCGAGTTGTGTGCGACGACCATCGAAAGAGGTCCCCGTTTCAGACACACAGTACGTTCGAGTGCGGTTTCGATCCTCTTTCTTGCATTTTGTTTTTGGTTTCGTTTCTGTTATTTTCTTTTCTTGTTCTTCGTTTGTATCAGACACGGGCGATAAAGCTTTTATTTTAATTTTTATTTTGTTGATCTTTTTTTCCATTTGTTTTCCTAAAGGTTTTCGTACCTGTCTTGGTAGGGATGTGTCGTCGTCTGGTGGTTGAATGATAATGTGGTATAGTTTTGTTTTGGGCGTGTTTGTTAGTACAGTGGTTCTCTTACAGCGTAAAACTATAATCTTTGTATATTATTACCCTTGGTTGACACATCCACAGATTGGACTCGATTATCAGTAATTCAAATTATTTTTTTTTTCATGCTTGATAGTCCAATCTCAGAGACTGAGTAACCCCAGTATTTAAAATCTCATGCAACTGAGTAAAAGTGACTAACTCACTGAGTTAGTCTCAGCGGCCATGCAGTTTGCCGGCATGACCAAAATGCGACGAACGCAAGGCGGAGGGAAATTCAAGCCGAACACTGGGTTAGGTCCTAAGTAACATTGACAGATTCTTTTCGTTGATTTTCTGCAACACACAGTTGCCCCGGAACGTGGGTAGATCACCTTTTCGTGGTACGTTACGGGTTGTAAGATCTACCACCGATTCCTAGCCCTGACTACTTCAAACTAGGGGAACAGGATTTTTCAGTAATCCAAGGAACACATCTAAGTCCTTGTTACTTTTTATGCCTTGTAGTGACAAGACTCGGCTTTGTCCACCGAAGATGATCTCAGTTGATGTGAGTTAGTTAGTCTTCATTAGAGAGGGTTTAGTATAAGAGAGGAGCGGACTGGCTGGATCTGAGACAAACGAACTGTCAAAGCCAGAGCCAATCGAGCAGCGCCTATCTTGATTGCATTGGCAGTGTTGCAAGAAATCACCTAGGCATAGGTTGCCAAGGCCAGAGCTGGTAAATATCACGGTTGACATGTGACGTTGAGAAAACAGGTCCTCTCACTATCACGAGACGAAACTACCTATCATTAGCTTTCTTGTCATTTTTCAATGATCAAGCACTCATGACAATAATTCTTATGCGGTTTTGACATCAACATTTCTAACTGATTTAGATTAATTTAAGCAAACAACCGTATGTAATCGGTAAAGTGAATATATTATCAAGATTTCTTCGGTACAAGTAGCTTTAATAGCATTCAATGAGCTAGTAATTATGATGATCGCAACACTGTCACGTTCTGTCATGACGAAAAATTCGATGAAATTTTGAAGAATATATCTATCATCGTTTTCTCATCAAAGATAGTGACAGAAGTATCTCTGTAAATATCGCATGAGATCTTTCATTGAAAATGACATTTGCCAGCCCTGGCCAAGGCAGTTTGTTTTGAATCCGCTCCTCTTTTATACTAGACCCTCTCTAGTCTTCGTCTATGTTATTCCTAATCTTCTATTAGTTGTTCCCTAGTTTGAAGTGGTTAAGACTAGGGTTCTGATGCATGGTCATTATCAGTGTCATTCCTTAATTTTGTTGCTAAGGAATCCAATTTTGACTGACAAAGGGGCGCGCCTTTGGGGGGTGTTTCAACACTCCAAATTGTATAAATAGCGGGACCTTTCAATTAGAGTCGGATCCTTGCGATAAATGCCAGAATGACAACAGTAAAAAAATCGAATACTTCATCATTATGTGAGGAATACGACATGCACTAAACTAAGGTGGTGGTGTTAGGTCCCGAACAAAGGAAAAACACACAGTATGATAAAAGAAGCTATTACGGCAAACACGGCAAGAATCGGCTAGGCACCCAAAAAAAGTTGATGATGCGAATCGATTAATGTTACTTAGGACCTAATCCATTGTTCAGCTTGAATTGTCTGCAACAATATTCTCTCCCAAGCAGAAATCGGTGAGGTTCGACAGGATGTACAGAGAGAACAAGGTTCAGTGATTCCACCGCATCGTCAGTGGAGGCACCAGAACCCTAGTTTGTCATGGGAACCACACCTAGAGCAGCACCTATTACGCGATATAGTCTACCACATAGATGAAGCAGTGGAACATTTTCGAGACGCGGACCCATTGTCGCGCCACATAATACCGAAGGTGCAGTATTCCCGCAAGTTGACGGATGCAGTCAAGATTGTGAACTTGACCGGTCTTCCACGGTTCAGTACCTGGAGGACCTGCACTTCATAGTATATTATACTGCGGTTGCGATTGCCAGGAGTCTGGGTTACCACGTTATTCCAGAAAGGAGTGAAGTTGGAAGGGGTTGGAAGGGCGGATCCAGACTAGATCGCGTTCATGAAAGGCGGAAGCTCGCCAAGATTGTGCCAACAAGTAGCTACTAACATGGAAACTACTGAGCTTCGCCGACTGGAAGCTCTCTAGCTGACGGACAAATTCGACACATCCAGGCCAAATATAGCAAAAATTACAAATAAATTGTCTCGACCTTCTGCGATTTGCATGAAACTTTCTATAATTGTTTGTTATGAGCAATCATACACATTTTTGCGAAAATTCGACCATTTTGGATCTTATTGTTTCTTATAAAATTGACGTCTTTGACATTTATTAATAAATTGTAGCACGCAATCGTCACTTCCGATCGAAATGACATTTGAGACAAAGTTGTTTTTTTTAATATACACGCCAATTTTTTTCATACTTCGAGTAATAGCAATACATATTAATGAGTTTATGAGTTCCTCGTACTCTTCCTGGGAGGCGACTTGAGCTTAGCTTTCGATTTCAGCCGTGTCCTCAACTCCCTTGCTTCTTCCATTTGTTTTTCCTTCAGCAGCGCCAGCCGCTTGGCCTCCTGTTTACCTTTTATCCACTCCTTCTCGGTTAAGTCCGCTATTTCGAATTTGTAGTAGTAACGCGCGTCGTTTCGATGTTTGAAAACATGCGGCTGCTGTTTCTCAGCAGCGCTTGCTTCCTCTCCATCCTGGGAAGTCACATCCATCTCCACTATCTCTTCTTCCAGCACTTCAACCGCTTCCTCTATGTCTTTATCGTTGTCCACTGGCACGCTTGCCTAAACTCCTCGAACTCAGATTATGCCGTATAGATGCTCATTCATCGTGAGCTAGTTCATCCCTCACCTATAAAGAGCAATGATGTCAAATCCAAAGAGCGCAATAGAGCTCGAGCTCAGATTGATGCTCAAGCTGAACTTCCACAAACACGCATCACGATCAAATTGCAAATCAAATTTTGATACGGCTCTGTTCTTCAGCAAGTTAGGAGATTCAGCAGATGGTGAATTAAAGTGTAAATCTTGTGAGAAAAAAATTAAAACAAAACACAACTTCAATTTGCAAAGACATGTGGTTGGTCAGCACCCTGGAGTGGCGGTCAAGCATGGACTGTTGAACGATGATGATGAGGTTGGCGATTCGCCTACGAAAAAGCTCCAGAAAACCCAAACGTTATTCAATGAACGCGTAATAATTGTAGGTAGTTCACGCGTTTATCGATTAACATTTTAAATAATCAGCTGGGTAAAAAATGTATTTACTCTACCTAAAAATTCAGCATAAATATCATTAAATTTGCAATGTGCAACTCAAACATGATAGATAGCGTTGAAGTTTCTATCTCTGACTCTATGTATGTATTCCCGGCATAGCCAAAATCCCTCAAATCTCAACTGTGATTTTAGTTTTCGACACAAGAGATGATCCACTATACGATTACGAGACAGTGGAAATGCCGAAATTATGGTTCAGTTTACAAACACGAGAGCTATTCTGCTTTGTCTAAAATAGGGGAGTTTGCCGAGCATATAGACAGTTACCCTACGAATACAATTGCCTATTTGGAACTACGGAATATATGCATACGTTCCATAATGTTTTTTTTTTTCATTTCTTGGTTGTGCACTCATTCTCGAATACAATACAAAATCCCTCATTCATGCGCACTGAGAGAAGCCATCAAGAGCCAAGCTCTCTACGAATACATCATTACTGCTTTGCGCGAGCGCATCACGAAGTTAAAATTTCTGCTAGGTAGGCAGAGTCCATGTACACCCGAGAACGAGCTCCGCATCCCTCTCAGCGATGCGGATTGGCAAGAGCCCAGTTTGAGCATCAAGTATAGCTCAGTGAAAGTAAAATATATCATCATCAAAATATGCTGGAGCTCAGCTTATTGATGACTCTTGATGGAGTTTTTGGCAAGCCTGTTGTCCACTGAAAACGCACCTCCTAGCGTACGTACTGGCACTGGTTTCTTATACGTTCCGTTGTTTGTTTTCATTTTCTTGTTGTTGCTATACTGGCTACCTCCATTCCATTCGCTTGGGGCAGGAGTTCATCCAGTGCCCCTCCATCTTTCAAAGGAAATACAAGTTTTTGTTCCCTTGGTACAATATGTTCCCCTTCCAATTGAGGAAATGCACGCAGTTGGGAATCTCCTGTTTTATGTCCATGTAAATTCCCCGTACACCTGTCAGCATATCGAGGCCCGAGACAGCTGGAAATTTCTCCCGTACTACACGCTTTACATCACCGTATTTTCCTAGCACCAATGCTAGATCACTATCCGCGACTTATGGTGGTAGGTCGTAAACTCTCACGTACTGAATGGTGCCGCTCGCAGGTGACAAGCATGGATTCCTCTGATTTGAAGTTGATGAACATAGATTTTTCCTCCGCTATACGGAATGTAGCGATCATCTAAGTGGGATCCGCGTCCAGCGCTTTCACAAAGGTCGCAATCTCGTCCACTGACGGTTTTTTACTAGAAAGCTGTGAAGCTGAATCTAGTTAGTCTTCAGTTGAGCAAGCACCGCAACAATAGTTGCTATCGAATAACAGGCTATCACGTAACCCAGACCGAAAAATACACAGCTCCCTATATCGACAGCAAAGAGAGCACTAATCTTTTTATAATATTTTTACAAAAAATGCTTATAAAAATGCAAACTTTTGGAATATTTAAAACTATGGACACTTGAAAGTTGACATAAATCGTAAAACATCAATTATTGGTCATATTTTTGCACAGAAAACGATTTAGAATATCTCAATTATTGCTTCCTATGTATAAATTTCATTAAAAAGCGTCCTAGCAAAAAGAGCTAAAATATGACCAAAAGTTCTTGTTCTACGATTTTTTCAATTTTCAAGTGTGCATTTGTTAAATATTCCAAAAGTTTGCATTTTTCATGAGCTTTTTAAAAAAAAAACTAAATTATTAAATTTGAACATACATTTTTTTGAATTATTGGAGTTTTAACATTTATTTTTTATATTAACTCAAAAAAAATGTTTATATGTTTCTCTAAGGCTTTGTCTCAGACGTCATTTCGATTAGAAGTGACATTTTCGTGCAGCAATTTATTTAAAAATGGAAAAGTCGCCATTTTGACAACATGATTGCCCATAACACACAATTATGCAATGTTTTATGCAAATCGGAGAATGTCCTTATCCTAGTCGTCATCCGGCGTGCAACAGCTCACACTGATATATCGCAGTTGAGCGTCCTATCGAAGAGGCTGAGGCGTTACACTAAATCCGCCATAGTGCCAATTTGAAAGAGTTCCACCTTGGGCGGATGCTTGCTTTTGCCTTGGAAAGTGATGAACTAGCGTACGGCTAAAAATCTCTAAAATAAAATCAGTAATCAAATTGATTTCATTGAAAGCAGGATTAGTTTTCCGTTTGCTTCAAATTTTGCTCTCATTTTTGCTGTGTTAACCGTTAAGTCAACCAAAATGAGATCAACTGGAGTATTCAAAATAAGTTACATCATAACAGCAAATTTTGATTTAAATTTGATCTCCAGCTTTGCTTGGATAATCAGCCATATTTTCATTATACTAGATGAACTCAACAACTTTGGTCTGGAAAAGTTTGGAAAAATAGCCAAACTTGCCATGAGCGGCAGTGCACGTCTCGCTGGCTTTCATGTTTGAATTGTAAATTCGGATTTTGGTGTGAAAACTCGCAAAAGCAGCCCTAGCCTTCTTGATTCGAGCACCTATATCGCTCTTGGTCCCGCCATCTGACACTGGATACTTTCAATTTTATCCACTGCTTGCCCCACTACCGTAAAGTTGGAAGGATTCTCCGTGACATCCAACGATTTGGTTTTGGCATGACACTGGACTTGGACAGTTCAACTGCACAGTAGTCGTATAATCTAGAGGCTACGAGGTCTTCGAAGAGAAGATGATTGCTCAAGTAACAATTTGAGTTTTATGGAAGACAACATATCAAGAAGACTGGCAACTCTTCCATTTCCTCGCACGACCGCTCGAACGAATTTGATAGCAAATAATACATCCTCAGAAGAAAGGTTTGTGTATTTGTTCATTTTTCTATGCGTTGCTTCCACCTTCGCTCAAGTTCAGCGCTACTGTATCTGTCGCTTGGATTCTGGCAAAGTTGTCAGTCTTCTTAATATGATTTCTTCGGTTTTATGAAGGGTCTGTAGACCATGACAAGTAACAATTTAAGTTTTATTGTTGTTGTTGAGTTATTGACCATGACTTAGCCTTGTAGAATGCTTTAAAACCTGGATAAAAGCTGCAATGTTAGTAGGGACATGGTTCAAGGCAAATCGTACAAGTATTTTAGTTAGTTCATCAGCTTCGTGATATTGTTATCAAAATTGAGCTGCGAGATAATTTTTTGAGTCGGGTGAATTGTGTCCTGAAATCTTCCTAGACGCGGGATCCGGAAAACACATTTGTCATTCGCCTGTTCAAAATTTATACCTTAAGCCAGTTATTTGCTTTTTAAACTATTCAAAATTACAAATATGGTGAAATTTTTACGATCTTACAGTTAAAAAAAAATCATGTATCTTGGACTTAACAAAATTTGAAAATTCTGACACTTTGACGAATAATCATGAAAATTGTTATGAGGATGACGAATATATTTGAATTTTTTTATTTCCACGTTATTTTGAGGCATTTATGACTACAGGTCGAAAAACAAATGGTCGCAAGACAAAACGTCGAAGGACAAAAAGTCAAAAGGATGAAAGGTTGAAAGACAAATAGTTGAAAGGGACAAGAGGTCGAAATCGCAAAACTGTTTTTTTAAGAATGAGAGTAATTTAAAGAAGAGTAAATTGTATCGATATGTTATACATTAAAACACGGCTTACGTATAGGGTTGTTATTGAAATGCTTAAATAAAACAGCAAAATAGTTTACCTTCCATTTATTTCCACTTAATTCATTTTGGTATCCATGACAGATACGTATTTCGACTACAATGTGCAGTCTTCATCAGTGTCATTCCCACTAAAAATCGAGTTAAGCACATGCATCTTTTTTGGGATAATTTGACAAAAACAGAAAGCCCACGTGGACATCAGGGGAGGGGAGCAGGGGTCAAGCCTATGTCCACGCTTGTCCACTTGGCTCCTTAGTTTCGCAGCTTTATTATGATTGCCAAACACTTCCATCAACAAGCTTCAAACACATTCTCGATCAAATCGACGGCATCTTTTAAACCACCATCATCGCTAGGAATTCAATCAGCAAGAGATTCCCATTCATATCAAATTAGATAATCACAGCCGTGCGCGCACGCGCATGCTCAGTGACATTTCATCTTTGGTCGTCTACCATCTGCGCTGCTTCACAAGTGAAGAGTTAAGCATTTTTATAATGGCGACAAAGCAGTCGTGACCAAAATCGCAGAAGATAAATTTACGACATGACTGTAATAAACGAAAAAAAAAATCATTGTGCTCAAGAAACGACACGAGCGTAGCAAGACGTTTTGGAATGTCCCCCCTATTCGAGAACTTCAACTTTCACCTTTTCATCGTGCGCAATTACGGTTGCATTTTTTCGGTTCGCTTCAAGGAATTGGCAAAAAAATATCATCTCGGCTTGGTTCATTAAATCAAAGCCAAAACCCTACGACGACGAGGCGAACACACACACCAACGAACACGACACTTTCCTCCGCACTCGCGCAAAGCGACTGTGTCAAGCTCATAATTTATTCAATAATTGAAACTTCTCTGCTTCTTTCTACGGTCCTCTAACGTGGTGCGATGGTGGGTACCAAACCAGCAAGCTGCGAACATATCTACAAGAAGGCTAAAGTCTCTGGCGGGGGCCACAGAAAACGGCACACCAGAATCTCGTGAAGTTAATTTTAATATATTATTCAAATGATTTCAACTTCTAGAGGAGCTTCGGCGATCGTGTGGGTACATCTTTTCCTATCTTGTACTGGAAATATAATAGCCTAACCGGCGAATACAACGAGACTAGGTCTTTACAAAGTTTGCATGAAAAAGTGAAATGCCGGATTTCATTGCATATTCGCAATGGCTCGTAACTTGATTGCAATAAATTTTGCGTTTAAATATTTCAACTTGGAAGAAGACTCATTCATATGCAGTCACTACACCATATCAGTTCTTGGGAAAGCAACAGCATTATGCAAAATGCTATAAATAGGTCAGTTTAGAAAAAAATCTTCATCGAGATGGACTAAATGACTTCACATGTCTTCACAGCAAATTTTCAAATTTGCGGCCGGGGGAGGGGATGGCATGTTCATATTTGTAAAATTGAGTCTTTACAAAAGTTCAGGGATGTTAAGGGATCATTGTTTAATTTCAGGGAGCTTCGTAAATGTTCAGGGAACGTTTTAGAACTTCAAGGAACTTTATAGATCCTTAGGAAACTGCGTAGAGCTTCGTAGAACTTCAGGGAACTTCGAAAAACTTCAGGGAACTTCATAGAAGTTCAGGCAACTTTCTAGAAATTTTTGTAGAAGCTCAACAAATTTCGAACAACTTCAGAAAACTTTGTAGAAGCCAGGACAATTTTATAGTATGTAACCGAATTTAGTTTAGTTTAGCGAAAATTGTAGAAGTTTAGTTAACTTTGGAGAACTTCATTATGTTTTTTTATTTCGTAGCTCGAATTTTTTGTTTTAAAGTTCAAGAATTTATATTTAACATCAGAGACTTCTTGGATGTTTAGAGATCTGAGTAGAAATTAAGATGAATTGGAGTGGAAACCTTATTTTTGATGAATGTAATTGAAATTTCTAGAGTACACATATCAAAACATACAACACGTTTGAAACAGTGCAGCACCCAAGGAGCTCCAATTTCATGAACGATGTCGCACCAGTTCCCGAGATATGTGCTATGGAAAACTTCAAGTGATAGGGCATATCAGCCTTAAGGAAACTTCATAGAAATTCTGGATACTTCTCAAAGCTTCAGAAAACATCGTAGAAGTGGAAACATTTAACAAGTTTGAGGAACTTTGTATACGGGAACAAATCCAATCACCAAAACGAGAAAAATTACTCATGATTTCATGAACATAGCGTGTTTTCATGTTTTGAAAATACACCATGAATAATATTCATGATATCATGAACAATTTTTGCGTAACGTAGGCAAGATTCCCGAAATCATGAATCATTCAAGTTGAAACCATGAACTAAATTCATGAATTTGACCTTCAGGTTTTACCAAAACATGTAAAACAAAATAAAACATCGGGTCAGACTGGATTCGAACCAAGAACATTGGGATCTTTAAACCCATAATTTAACCACTAGACTATCAGTACTTATAAGGCGTATAAGAGCTACCTATATAGTACATTTTATGAACACGGTTTGCCAGGTGTAACGCTTGTAGCGGTCATGATTCCGCTGCATTATGAAATTATGAATTTCCATCATAATATTGTCGATCATTGTTAAGATTTCATGGCATGGAACGTTTTTTCATTTCATGATTTTTTATTCATGAAAATGGAATCGGATTTCTTCCCGTAATATTGTCTAATTTCTGGAAACCTCGAAAATGTTCGGGACCTTCTTCAGGGCACTTCGTTGAAGATTAATTAATTCGAAATAAACCAGGGAATTCCGTACAAGTTCAGGAAATTTCGTGGAACTTCTCGGAAAATCAACGAAAAAATTAGAAGTGCAGTGAGGTTCGAAGCAATGCAGCAAAGTTTGTATAAGTTTAAAAACTTACGTAGCAATTTGAGGAACTGCGTAAAACTTCATAAAAGCAGTACTATCATGGTAAATTTAGAGCTGGTTACTCACTGATGCCATCCACTCCCATTAAGGAGCGCCCTTAATTATAATATAGGAATTGATGTATATCTTCAAGTACATACATTTTAGTTCCATCAAAGTGACACTGAGATATGAGTAAAAGTTGTCTGCATTCTACTCGTCATAAAACGCCGTTGTTGTTGGAACTGGGCTGAAGTTTACGTAACTGCCCTAAAAGGTCATCCACATTAGAACCGTTTGCGATGCATTGATGTCAATTTGACAGTTAGACAAAAGATTTAGCTCTAACTTGCTAATCTAACATGGGTGGCCCTTAGAAATCTGTAAACATTTATTAAATTCTCTAGACTTCCAAGAAGTTCAAAGGATTCCCTTACATTCTTTAGACTTCCCTGAACTTCACTGGAAGTCTTTACAATTTTCCTGAGTTAATGGAACTGCCTTGAAGTTCTTCCGAAGTTTTTGCAAAAAAAAAACTCGGTTTCCCACGGTCTTCTTTTTCTTATTCTTCACATTGCAAGCTAGTTGCTTATCAAATATCAGTTTATAGAGTGCTCTCAACGTTTTCAAGATGCACATCAACAGTTATTATGTGAGAGCTTTCGATCCCTGTACGATGCATTAGCATAATTGTGTGGCAAGCACAATCATACTCTATACCCAGGGACCGAGGATTCCAACCCAGCCACCTCCAGCATGGTCTTGCTTTGTAGCTGCGCCTTTACCGACTGAGCTAAGGGAGGCTCCACGGTACTTCCATTGAAACCTTCAAATTTGCCTGAACTTCTCTGGACTTCCCTAAAGCTCCCTCAATTTCCTTAACGATTATAACGATTTTTTTTAATTCTAGGAAGGTCCTGAAGTCTTAAAAATTTCCATGAAGTTCTTGAAACTTCTATGATTTTTTTTTTTATTTCTCTGAAATTAATGGAACTGTCATAAGGTTCTCTGATCATCCCTAAAGTTCTCGAAACTTCTCCAAAGTTCTTGAAATTCTCGATCTACTGAGTTCTCTGCGCTGCTTTGAAGTTCCCAAAACATTTCTGAAGTTTTTTAAGCATGTAGGAAGTTTCCTGGACTTCTTGAAAATCAGGAAACTTCTTAAAATGTCCTTCAATGTTTCTGAAATAAATAGATTTGCTATGATCTCTATGTTCCCGCAGTTCTCCTGAAATGTCTTAACTTCTGTTGAGTTCTTTGGAATTTTCTGAAATTTTTGTAACTTCTTCAAGTCCGCAATTCATCTGAAATTAAAACGAAATAATGAATGTCGTTCTAAGGTTTTCAATTTAGTTCTCAAAATTGTTCTGAAGCTCATGACAACTCCCTAAAATTATGAAAACAAATTAATCATCACTTTAAAATTTTCCCCATCAGCGGTTTCCTGATGTTTAATGTGCTTTCCTTATGTTATTGGGTATACCGGAAAAATCTCTGAACTTCCCTTAAGTACTCTAGACTTCCCTGAATTAGTCAATATAGTTTAAAAGTCCCCGTAATTTGACTAAAGTTTTTTTTTTTACTATAGTCCCTTTAACGTTGTGAGATTATTCGTGACTTGTCCGTGGGTGAGATTTGAACTCGTGACTTTGGCGTGAAAGGTATGGACGCTAACCACTACGCCGGAGTCATCCCCACTTTACTGAAGTTAATATCAATTGCCTTGAAGTTCCTTAATATTCCTTGAAATACCCGTAATTTTCCAAAAGTTTTGAAAACTTCTTAAAAGCTCACGGAACTACGTCTAATATTCTAATTTTTCTTGAACTTCTCTGACCCTCAACAATTTTCCTTAAATTAATTGAACTGCTCTGAAGATCTCTGATCGTCCTAATGACATTTCCTAAAAATCTCCAAACGTTTCCGAAGTTCACTGATATTCACTGAGGCTCGTGCTATTTTTTAAAGTTCTTGAAAGTACCATGAAAATCACGGAATTCCCTTAAAATCAGCCCACAATATCCTGATGTTCAAGTTACTATCATAAATTTTAATGAAGCTTTCGGAACTTCATAAATTTCCTAAATTTCCCGGAACTTCTTTAAAGTTCCTGAAATTTCCAATAAATTTATTGAACTGCCCTTGAAGGCTCTTTGATTTGTGTAAATGATCTCAGAACTTAAGGGAAAAATCTGCTCACAATTTCCTGATGTTCAAGTTCCTATCAAACATTTTAATTAAAATCTCGTAACTTCTTTAAAGTTCCTGCAATTTCCTTGAAATGTGTTGCCCTTATAGGCTCTTTGATTTGTTTTATCTCAAAGCATCCCTTAAATTCTCTGAATACTCCTGAACTTCATGGTACAGCCCTAAAATAAATGGATCTGCCCTAAAAAAACTTTCCTGATGTTCTCTGGGCTTTTTTGAAGTTCCCGAATTTTCAATCAAGTTTTCTTAAGTTCTATAGATATATCTGGAGTCTGATGAGACTTATATTACAAAAAATGTCATTATGAAATAAACGGGGGGGGGGGGGAATTTCGGGGGACTGCTCTGGAGATCTCTAGGTTTTCTTGATCAGAATTAAATTCTGCTAAGAAATACGTATCCATATTTTCGATTTTGTCAAAAATAGATTTTTAATCCACGATTTTGTAAGCATTTTTAGGGTGAAAAAATGGACTTTTTTTTCTAAGGCCACAACTTTTGAAAAAATTAATTTAAAAAAAATCGGAATACGTATTTTTAACCCAAATTTTATTACTAATCAGGATTTTTGTTCGATTTATGTTCCAGGATCACATGGAAAGGGGCACCGGCCACGGGGAGACGCCAATCGAGTTCAAAAAAATACAAATTGTAGTTCGAAGGATGACTAATAAATGGGTTATAACATATTTGCCCTCCCTGAGTGTTTTATTGCTTAAAAAAATTAACGAAAATGCCTTACTTTTTGGCCGTTCAAAGTGTACTACCCCCTTAAATTCATGAAACTACCATGAAAATCACAGAATTTCCCTAAAATTTGCTCACAATTGTCTGATGTTCAAGTTTCTATCAAAAATATCAATGGAACTCTCGGGACTTCACAAATAACCTTAATTTCTCGGAACTTGTTTTAAAGTTCTTGCAATTTCTTTGAAATCTATTGAACTACCCTTATAGACTCTTTGATTTGTTTTAATGATCTCAGAGCATCCCTAAAGCTCTCTGAATTCTCCTGAAATTCATGGTATTGTTCTGAAATAGATCTTCTTCTTCTTCTTATTCGCATTTCAAGCTTATTGCTTAGCGGATATATTAGCTTATTGCGTGCTCTCAACTTAGTGTTCTATATGCACTTCCACAGTTATTAATTGAGAGCTTTCGATGCCTGCTACCATTTTTGCATTGGTATAATTGTGTGGCAAGTACAATCATACTCTATGTCCAGGGAGTCGAGAAATTTTCCAACCCGAAAAATTCCTAGACCGGACCGGGAATCGAACCCAGTCACCTCCAGCATGGTCTTGCTTTGTAGCTGCGCCTTTACCGACTGAGCTAAGGGAGGCCCGAATAGAAATAGATGGAACTGTCCTAAAAATCTATAAAACTTTCCTGGTGTTCTCTGGGCTTCTTTGAAGTTCCAGAATATTCAATTAAATTTTCTTAAGTTTTCTGGAGATCTCTGGACCAGAGTAGGAAACGACACTTTGTTTTAAAAAAAAATGGGGAAAAAACGTCAAAACATTTTTTGCCCATAAAATTTCTATGACATTTACCACGTGTGCTCTGAACTCGGATATTTTGTAGGGTTCTATAAATATTCCTGAAGTTCATGGAACTGTTTTGACTTTATCGGAACTCGTTTACAGCTTAAAACTTCCTCGAAAGTCAGGATTTACCTGTAGTTCCGGAACTTTTCTGAAGCTATTGGAACTACCCATACTACCACAAGTCTTTTCTCACCTTTATCACCGGCGGTGTCTCGAGAGAAGTTTCTTCAAATTTTATTTTGCATCTTAAAGGGTGATACGATCAAAATTTGGTCAAGGGAAAACGCGTGTAAATCGGTGAAATCGTTTATTTAAAAAATCAAATTAAATTTCTTTTTCAAGTTCAATTAGTATAAAATTCAGGAAAAATATTCAGTTAGGCTTCCGCTTTTCCAAATCCGAATTGCCGGGCCTTACGCTTGACCCCTGCCATCAGATTTTGTACAGCCACCTTGTCCACCTTCTTCGCCGCAGAAAGCCAGTTTGCCTTGAACTGCTGCTCGCCCTTAGCAGTTTTTTGGTCTTCTTTAGGTTCCGCTTGACAATAGCCCAGTATTTCTCAATTGGGCGGAGCTCTGGCGTGTTGGGAGGGTTCTTGTCCTTGGGAACCACCTGCACGTTGTTGGCGGCGTACCACTCCATGGCCTTTTTACCGTAATGGCAAGATGCCAAATCCGGCCAAAACAGTACGGAACAACCGTGTTTCTTCAGGAAAGGCAGCAGACGTTTATTCAAACACTCTTTCACGTAAATTTCTTGGTTGACAGTCCCGGAAGCTATGAAAATGCTGCTTTTCAAGCCACAGGTACAGATGGCTTGCCAAACCAGATATTTCTTTGCGAACTTTGACAGTTTCATGTGCTTGAAAACATCTGCTACCTTTCCCCTTCCTTTTGCCGTATAAAACTCCTGTCCCGGAAGCTGCTTGTAGTCGGCTTTGACGTAGGTTTCGTCGTCCATTACCACGCAGTCAAACTTCGTCAGCATCGTCGTGTACAGCCTCCGGGATCGCGCTTTGGCCGTCGTATTTTGTTTATCATCGCGATTTGGAGTCACTACCTTCTTGTAAGTCGATAGTCCGGCTCGTTTTTTGGCTCGATGCACGGTTGTAGACGATACACCCAGCTTATTTGCGGCATCTCGGAGAGAGAGGTTAGGGTTTCGCTTGAAACTACCGGCAACTCTCTTTGTCGTCTCAGCGACTTCCGGTTTTCGATTTCCCCCCGATCCAGACTTCCTGGCTGTCGATAAACGTTCCCCAAACACTTTAATTACATTTGTAACGGTTGATTTGGCAACTTTTAGCGATTTTGCCAACTTTGCGTGCGAGTAGCTCGGATTTTCGCGATGCGCGAGCAAAATTTTGATACGCTGCTCTTCTTGCTTGGACGGCATTTTGACAACTGAAGAGTGAATTCCAAAATCAAAATAGGAGCAACATTCTACACACACACACCTTCAAAATGAGGGGTGTTCAGGTTTTTTAAATGCAAAATTGAAAGAAATACGTCAAGTTGATATTGACCAAATTTTGACCGTATCACCCTTTATCATCATCAAATATGCACCTGAATTTTTATTAAGGGGGTGTTACACTTAGAAAATCTAACTTTTTGTAGTTAATGGGTTTATATCTTTCGCAAAGTTGTAGAGAATCAAATTTTAAGAAACTTTGCTCAAGACATCAAACCTCTACATCTCAACCCCACAGAGATATTGTTAGCTGTCTCTCAGGACTACCTTAAAAACTGTGTTTTGAGTTTTTCTAATACTTAAGTACATTATATCAATCCAACTTTTTCTAAAAAGTTTTAGATAACTTAAAAATACGCAATTTCTCTGGGTACTCCACAATTTTCAATAAGTTCTCTCTACATCTCTGAAGTTCGCTTGACTTCCTTGAAGTTCTCTTGACTTGTCTGAAGTCTATTTAACATATGCATTCAAAAATGTTCTAATAAACTCACAGGAACGCATTAATTTATGTATTTTGGAGCACAGCTTTTGTAAGTGTGGCGAATGTGAATCGATATTTCCGCGAGAAGTATATATTTATTAAAAATAATAATAATAATAATCGGTTTTCGGAGATGGTTACTCATGGACAAATCGTGAGTAGCCAGCATGACATGCCTGCATAGAAGTGCAAAGACTTTTGAAAAAGCTCAAGGAATTTCATAAAAGATTTTTTTCTAACAGTTCAGCATACTTCAAAGAACTTGAGCGATCTCCGTTTCAATTTAGGAAACATCGTAGCAGTTTATCAGATAAATCATTAAAAAGCCCAGTAAACTTCCTGGAAGATTTCGAAACATTTAGTTTCTGTGAACTTTCCACATGTTCAGAAATATTCGTAGAAAAGGATGAGGGTTTTTTTTCCGGAAGGTCAATGAAGTTCATAGATGTTTTGAGATCTTGGCAGAATTAAGTGAGCTTGTAAAAATATGCAACTTGAAAGAAGTACAGGGAACGTTGTATAAATTGGTTTAGCCACAAAAGGTCGAAAAACTAAAGATCTACAGGACCAAAGGTCGAAAGGGACAAAAATTCAAATGAAAAAAGGTCGAAAGGCCAAAAACTGATGAAGTTATGAAGTAATGATATTGGGTTGTTAGCGGAATGCTTAAATAAAACAGCAAAAAATGATTTGCTGTTTTACAAAAACTGATGTAAATATTCTGAAACTGAAAACTCATAAGAGCAATATGATTTTATACAATTTTCCATTCTTTAAAAGCTACTCGTTCTTTGAAATATGTTTTTTAATCAGTTTTACGATTTCAACCGTTTATCCTTTCGATATTTTCTCTGTTCGACCTTTTGTCCTTTCAATGTTTGAATTATTCGAAACGGTTTTACTTTTGCGTTTAGAAACCAAAAACTTCCTAGACTATATCTGCTATATTAATTTGTTTTAATGATTCTCCCTAAACAAACCATCAAGAACCAAGCATTGTGCTCGATTAGATGCACGGTGGGCTACCCAAAGGTTGGGCACTTGAAGAGCGAGATTGCATCCGAGAACACATAATGCATTTTTAACTGTGTGTTTATGATGCAACCCCTATGACCTCGCATCTCCTGCTGGCCAATGAGTTCTCACCAATTTTAACCGGGTTCGAAGCCACACTCTCAATGCAAATGCAGATGAGCATCACATAAATTTTAATGCTTATTCATGAACAACCATATTTCAACGGTTGACGATCCTAATGCGGAATCAGAAAAAGTATTGTGATCCAAAATTAATGTATGCAGCAGTTGTTTATTGTGGTAGTAATACATATGTAGCTTTGTATTTCGATGAATTTTTTACAGGAGCTTCATTTATGGTAGTAAGCTCCAACCGGTATTATCCTCGAATTAAATCCCGATTAGGAATGTCTGGCTGATTGAACGTCAATTTTAGAGTTAACAAACACGACTTCAAGCAAACATTTGGCATATCATCCAAACATGGTCGGTATTAAAAGTTAATCAGTGTTGAAGCTTACCGCCATTAGAATTTTCTTTTAGAAGATTATTCTACAACGAGTAAGCTAAATTGCGATACACGGTTTTTTTTTTTTTTTTTTTTTACAGTTAAAGATCTTTATTTCTTGTGTTTGTGTGGTTTACATGTATGAATTTTTCAAGTGACACAGATGCGTCTTTTCAACTTTAGTACAGTGAGATTTTAATTATTATTTACAGTTTCTAGTCCTATCAGGCCTATTTTAAAGTATGACCACCTTGGTGGGATTGGTATGATTTGAATTGGAAAAAGGAGTCTACTTATAACTACTATTTACAACTACAACTAACCTACAACTACTATATACACCTAACCTACTATATACAAATTGCTTATCAAAGCATGTTCTGATAAATAACATTTTTCTGCAAATTTAGTCTTAATTTCGTTAATTTTGGAATCTATTTTGGCAATGCCTGCCTCTTCATGTAAATTTGTTATTCTAGTGTCGAAAGGACGATCAAGAACCATCCTCAGCACTCTATTCTGAGCGACCTGAATTTTGTTCCTGTGAGTCTGTGCACATGATTCCCACACCGGAGCTGCGTAGAGGATCGCAGGTGCTACGATTTGTTTGTAGACGGCCAGTTTGTTCACCCTTGAGAGGCGGGATCTGCGGCAAATCAGCGGATACAGACACCTAACCAAGGTAGAACACTTGACTACAGTTTTCTCTACATGCGAACGGAAGAGGAGCTTTTCATCGATCAACATCCCGAGATAGGTTACTTCGGCGGACCACTCAACCCTTGTGCCATCCATGATTACAGTACAAGATGGAGCCGGTTTCAGTTTGGGCGATTGCCGATGTAGGAACATGATCGCTTGTGTTTTGGAGGGATTGATTTTAATTTTCCACGTGGTGGCATAATCAGCAAAGGCGTTAAGGCATCGTTGAAGTTTGTTCGTTATTTCGCGAGGCATCCTTCCTTTGACGGCTATTGCGGTATCATCTGCGAACAGGAAGAACACGCAACCGTATCCAAGGGGAGGAATGTCGGAGGTATAAATGCTGTAAAGCAAGGGGCCCAGCAGACTGCCTTGCGGCACTCCTGCTGGGATGGAAAACGTGTCGGAAAGACAACCATTCAACGATACCTTAAACGACCTTTGCTGAAGGTAGTTACGGGTGATTTTAACCAGATGTAATGGGAAGTTGAAGTTACAAAGCTTGTACACAAGTCCGTCATGCAAAACATTGTCAAACGCCTTTTCAACGTCTAACAAGGCCATGGCTGTGGACTTTGATACAGCTTTGTTACTTCGGATGTTATTCATCACCCGTACTAGCTGATGATTGGTGGAGTGCCCCTTTCTGAATCCAAATTGTTCCGGAAGGAGAATGTTATTTTCCTCGACAAACTTGAGCAAACGATTGAGAATGAGTTTCTCGAACAATTTGCTCAGCGCTGAAAGGAGGCTGATTGGTCTGTAGCTTGAAGGCAATGTTGGATCCTTACCGGGTTTCCGGATTGGTATGATTTTTGCTACTTTCCAGATACTTGGAAAGTAGTGCAGTTCCAAACATCTGTTGAAGATAGCGGTTAGAAGAGACTGCACTTTCATGCTGAGTCTCTTCAAGATCAAGTTGAATATACCGTCAAACCCGGGAGCCTTCATGTTCTTGGTGCATTTCAGCGCTGAGCAAATTTGTTGTACTGTAATCATATCCGCCGGAGGCACGACACAAGGGGAGGCATCTAGGTTTTGAACGCATTGCGCAACCTGATCTTCGAGCGGACTTTGGATATTCGAGCCAAGCAAATGCGATGAAGCGACATGCTCGCCGATCGCATTTGCTTTCTCCTGTGGGGTGATTAAAAGCCGATCGTCATCATTTTCGACTCTGAGAGGTGGAATGGGTTTGGGATGAGTTTTCAGGACCTTGGCTACCTTCCAGAATGGTCTGGAGCGGTCGTCCAGATTCTGGACAACACGCCCGAAACTTTCATTTCGGAGTGAGTCCATTCTGGAAGCAATCTGTCTGTTCAGATCAGGCGATATACGGTTTGATTGTTTGTTGGTCTATATTGTCATTAGGCCGAATGGTCATTAGGCAGAATCATAATGATTTCCAGCTTACCGAGACTTAAATAAATATTGACGAGCTTTCTTACACAGTTATGTTTTTAAGATTTTAAACAGTTAGATGTTTTTTTCAGACTATTCGAACTTTGAAAACTCATTGTGAGATTACGGACTACGATTTTAGCCTTCTCAGAAATAGAAGAAATTTCATCCATCCCCTGAAATATGAAAGATTCAAAAGTGGCCACCTGGCCACAGAAATTAAAATCCCGGTTTTTGCTAGCAATTGCTGATATTGGAAACAAATTTGTGACATTATAATTAATATGCAGAATACCGAGAACCTGCACACTAATCGAGTCAGTACGGTTTTACCGAGTTTTTAAATTGCGGAACTGTTCGGTAAAAGTTTAAAAATCTGTGGAAAATTTATTAATGAGAAAATTTGTTCTGAACTTGTACATACCTAGTTCTGTTAACCCCATTTAATGATAGAAAATAAAATTGGTCGATTTCATTGATTCCATACGGATAACGGTCATTTGAATTTTTACCGACTTTTTCAGTAATTCAAAAACCCAGTAAAAAATACTGACTCCTGTAAAAAAATCTTAGTGTGTGCCCCTCTATTGAGACACAATGTAAATGTTCAACAATATAAAAAAATCACGGTTTTATAATTATCATGATTTAGATAAGTTCGAACTTTTAATGATCGGTATTTTGAATTGTATTTAAGTTACATGTGATAAATTGAGCTTATTTTTTAGTTTTTAATAACACAATGAGATCCACGGAATAAAATTTGAAATCTCGGATTCGGTTTATTTTTTTGAAGGTTACACGTGAAATTTTTCAATAAGTTGAGACTAAGCCAGCTTTTCACATTGTTGAACTTAACGTGAATTCTGGCATCAAATATGACGTATTTTAAAGATTTCAGACTTTAAAAAATCATGACTCTTGGACTTGGACAACATTTTAGGATTGTGACACTCCGAAGCTTAGAGGCTTATGTTAGTTGTAGCTTTATTTGTTCCGTAGATATTAATAAAAGAAAATAGTGCTTTCTTGAAAATCACGAAAAATAGAAAACGCTATCCTAGACCGAGGGAACCCTAGTAACAATTCTGCAATAATTTGGCATCCACTCTGATTTATGATGGTTTTATAATGGCGATGAATAATCCATTTAGTTTAAATACAGCATTTCACAGTGTAAAACGTTCCTGCTTAGTAGTTCACCTTGTTGCTGTTTTAAAAACCTTTTACAGTCTCGCGAGAAGTCAAAAACTGTCTAGTTTTAAAATTAAATTTAAAGTAGTTCTCAATCCCACCATAAAACTTTCCTATAAATCAATCATAAACTTCATTAGCAATTCTTTTATTAATGCCTTGATAAAAATACTCTATAAACCTGTTCTATCATTATAAAAGCAACAATAAAACCATTAGGTTTTAAATTAGAGCAAAAGGCATATATTGTTGCCTTTTAGGCTTTTAAAAGTGTATCATAAAATCTCCTCTGTTTACAAATTGAATTTAAAGGATGGATCCTCACAGTGAATAAACACCAAATTTATGACAAGGATATCTCGAAGGATAAACGAAGTTGGAGGAAAAATTCAAGCGATGCTAACGACCGAAGGGAAGTCAATTTCAGTCAAATTTAGTTCTATAGAAGAACCAGCTCGTCCGGCGGAACGGGTACCATCAACGACTGAGCATCTGGTGGAGAAGAGTGAAGTGAGCGTGGTCCTCAAATTCATAAAACATTGTCTATACAGCCTGAAAACAGACCAGCATTCTCCAGATCTTGCGAATAGATGAAGATCGGAATAACGTGCATTATTACCGACAGCAAACTACTTAAACTGTCAGTTAGCGGGCACTAAATGTAGTTGGTTTCCAATCAATAACTGCGATTTTATTCGGCGAAAGGGTCATCACTTTGAAAAAAAATCATTCAACCGTACATTCCTGCATCGTTCGATGGTGCACTTCCAGAACCATCCGGAAGATGGGGATCTTTTCGGGACTGATCGAGGTTACAGCTATGCGAAATGCGAAATGTTGTGAACACTTTCTGAGTAATTGCTTCCAAGCCATCGGGAGAGAATCGCCTGGAAGAACGCTGAATCGCACAGCGCAACTGTCGAAAGATAAACAAACTTTGACGTTTAACATTTTGTAGGCAACATTTCCGCCATAAATGCTGCCATAAAACTGAACGGGTTAGGATCAAGCAAAATGGCTTTAGATAAAAACAATTCAGTCTACAAGTTTTCTTCATAAAAGCCGTTTCAAAACCTTATGCATTTGTTAAGGATTTCTTGAAAGCAAAATAACTTTTTCACAAATAGCCCATAAAAATCAACTTTTATGCCTCTGCCATATTAATTTATTTTTTTTTCTTTTGTACAATCTTCGATTTTCAATCTATATTTCCTTGGATATCACTTTATTTTAGTTAATTCAGCAATGAGAAAATATTTAGAATCCAAAAATCATGAGAAACAAAAATCTCGGCTAAGCTTAATGATCGATCTGAAGAATATATTTTTTTTAATGTAAAATAATTAGTAAAATCGATGTTTTCCGAGGGCGGACTCAGGTTTTTCGATGTTTTCACGTACATTTTACATCAAATTTTATATGGCACATAAAACTAGGCCACTTCATGAGAACTATTTTATAATTTTGGAAATTCGGCAGGATTTTTATACGATCAGTTTTTATTTTAATTATTTTGATAAGATCGGATGGTATTTATGAATCATTTTTTATCTTGATTGTTGTTTTTCTAGTGAACTTAGCAAGCAGCTAGGATAAATGGCTCGGATAATGGTTTTAATTGTTGCCAAATAGCTTTTATTGTAGCATAAATACATGTTTGAAAAGGATCTCATTGCGTTTATCGTACAACCATTTTGCAGTAAATCAATCTTGAAGAGCTTCGAAAATATACCCTTCAGAACCTTTTCCAGAGTGGGCCAACTAGACAGATTCTAGCATCAATGAGGTTTTGGTGGATGCACCAGGGTTTTATGAATGTTGTTTTATAGTAGTTTTGTAGTATTTCATAACAGTAACATTTTAATACTTGGGAAGCTTCGATCGGCACAAACATTTGGATTCATACAAGTAAGACCAAAATAAACATCTCCTCCAAGTTTGGTCCGAATCGGAAGAGGTCAATTACACTTTTGTATTTTTCTCGGTCACTGAGACGCAGAATGACCCACACATAAGAATTTTTAAGAAATGTCAAAAAGTTTGGGGTGATTTGGCAGGAAAGTTTGAGCATATTTCCAAACAAACTCTGAGTAGTGTTCCAGGAGATTCTGCACAAATTTCTAAGGGAATTCTTATGAGAGATTCAAGAGAAGTCCAAGAGATCCCTCTTAAAAGAATTTTGAGAAGCATTTCAAGGAAATTCTGATGAAATTTTTTATGGAATTGTGACGTAATATCTAAAAAAAATATGGAATAACACTTTTCTAAATTCTAAATGGCATACTACGAAATTTCGAGGAATATTTCAAGCGAATTGTAAAGAATATAATGGAGAAAATTTAAGGCAATTTCTCGCGAGAATTTTTAAGAATACAAGGATAAATGTAGAGTACATTCAAAGAGTTTCCTTGCGGAAATTCCTAAAGTGTTCTGCAAAAAATAGACGTTCAGACGATTATTGAGGGGAACCCTGAATCTAAAAGTAATTAAGAAGATTTGTTGAAATGATCCTAAGGAAACTCTTGAGAAATGTGCAAATATATCCTGAGATAATTTAAAAAAAACAGAGTCAAGTTAAGTTTTAGATTCCATACATTGAAATTATTTAAGATCCAGGATTAGCAAAAATGGTAAAAATTCAGAATCGTCGGTAGATACAAAGATCCTCATCTAAGAAAAAAAAAACGTGTAAATTCCAAAATCCGCTTAAAAAAACGCGTAGATTCCAGAATCCGCCTAAAAAAATCCACGTTTATTCCGAAATCCGTGTTAATTCCAAAATTCACCTAAATTCCAACGATTCAAGATTTTTACAAATATCATTGTAATTTTTAAGTGTAAAAAATCATGTTGTCTCACGTTTCTTAAGCAAATAAGATATCTTAGTTTACACCAAACATTGTGTTTTTCTGCCGTTTTTATAAAGAAGGTATTTAAAGATATCTCTTAAAAACTCGATCGTACAACACTGATTCTACTGAGTTACATCAATTCAATTCAATTTAGTTGAAAATTTAATTATTTTTTATTAATTTTTATGCTAGCTTAAAAGATCTTCTTATGGAAAAAAGGAGTAAAAATACACAAACTGATCTCAAACATATCTGATACTTTGTACAAACTTTTCTGAAAAAAGTCTGTTCAGGATTTTGAGAAATTCAGTCTATCCTATCAGTCTATTCAGCCTTTCCTATCGCTGAAATACCCTCCCAATGAAAGCTGTAGGTCTACCCTTTCATTAGGTATTCAATTCAAAATGTTCTATGGGGGGTCATTTTTCCACACACATTTCTAAAAAGAAGATCAAATTGGAAATTGTTGGTATGGGATTCACGTGACTGATTTCTAATTGTTCTAGGCTATAACATTTAGAAATTAGTCTCAAATGAAAGAAGGGACTCTAAGCTTTCATTCGGTGAATGATACAGCGATACTTATTTTTAATATGTTGTTTATTTAGTGAAACCGTGATATCGGTGGTTGTCCATTACAAAATAATGGGTGGCGGGTCACAAAAAGTCTTGAATAAACGCGTTTTGGCGAAAACTATTGCACTAGTTTGATTAGTTGGTTGGTTATCTTTAATCCTGGAAAAGTGATACCTGGGTGGAATGTGAACGTCTACTGGCCAAGCATCAATACATTGGCATTGACAATATTTTTGTCAATACTGTACCTTAAACCATCGATATCACTGTAAATAATGCCCTTTCGTATCAATATATTTCTGCGTGTAAGGTCCACACTTATACGATAAACGTCTACAGAGTTATTTCTACTTCACAAAAAATGTGATCTGATACTTTGGATGAATGAATCACCCCTTTTTTTGTACAGCAAGCAACATTATTATTTTTAGCCCAACGCATAAATTGCTGTTGCGTTTTATTGTTCAAAGCCCTCTGACACACACGCGCGCGCGCACCAACACCGAATAACAGCCTCAGTGATTGTCTTCCGATATGGCTGCGCTGGGGCTGTTCTACTGGCCGTGTTGATCCCATGTTTGAACTTTATTGGAAGACGACATAAAATGAAAATTAATGATTCGAATCTTGCACTCTCGCTTGCTAGCTGCTTGGACAGTACTTGGCGATGGCGATGATGGCGATAGGGAAATGTGGGTTCCAGGCAACTGCAGCTGGAACGAACGCATCAAGGAGTCATGAAATTTTCATTTGTTCCGGGAACTACTAAATAACGACTGAGAGAAACCACCAGAGTACGCTGGCGAGGGAGATAAAAGCTGGGAATTCAAAAGAGGATGCCCGTGGTTGGTTGCTGCCGGAGCTGAGTGGGCTTCATCTGGCTCAATGTAATTTTCAACCCAAACGATAAATACATTAAATGTAAGTACAGAATTATTGAATTTTGCTGCAAAACTGTTGGAGAGCTTTACATTCCCAAGTTGGGCATGGATAGTTAAATCGCGACATTTGTCCTTAGCTGTGTGCCAATGAGATGCAGTACCCTACAATCGATCAAAATTTAGTCAGTTTATGATGGCTGACCTAGAAAACCACCCTCCAATTTATATATCTAGATATTGTCCAGATAATGTTTCCCAACCGACTTCTAGCCACCGATATTTGCGTAGTGACCTAGTAAAAAACCGGCGATCAACCAATCGCCCAATAATAATCAGCAACGAGCCCAATCAAACCTCAATGTGGCTTGGTCGGTGGAGGGTCGACCAGTTTCTCAACTACTCACAGCATCACGGCAGCGCTCAGCGTCGCGGCGCACTCGCGCATTCCTCTCGGGGCCGTCCTGAAGTTTGGCTTTGGTTTGAGGACCACCGCCACCCTCCGAGAGAGCGTGCGCGCATGCAACACACATACACGACAACCGATTACCGCAAGCAAATAAATTTCAGTTTCAATTTCATTACGTCTACCTCTATCGAATTTATGATCTGGACCACGACTTCTCCGTGTGTAGCTGCAGTACATGCATATATGTAGCTCAGCTGGTACCTGGTGGCCCTCGTCCGAGGCTTTCATCACTTGAGTTACTGTGCTCTCATGGATCGTTCAACGGGAAGCCTGCCCGGCTAACTACTCTCAAGTGTGTAATATTACAGCTGCTCTACAAACGAGTCACACGATTACCAACCAACCTGGACCAACCGGCCACCACTGCCGTAGTGCTAGGGCTAGTGGCGACGATAATTACCCGGGCAAATGTTTCCAATAAATTTGATAAGCAGCTTCAGTTCTCCTCCCTCCGTCTAGCTTTTCTAACTACGTCGGTTCATAATAATTTAGAAAGCCATGCAAAGTAAACGACGACGGTGGCAGCGCTCAGCGACAGCGTGTCCAGTTTTATCCAGATGATGTGCTTTTCTCTTGTTGGCAAGGGGGCGCGATGTGACGAGAGTTAGTATTTCTGGAACATCCAGCACCAGAAGTCGAGCAGCGAACAGCAGCGAAAGAAACAAGAATGCGATTTCTTATGTAAATAAGCCTGTTTTATGGCGTTACAGTTTTATCCGAGCGAGATGAGGAGCGAAAGGCGGCGGCGCGCGAGTGTGTGGAGATAACATCCACCATCATCGGATCAGAGCTGTGGAGTTGGTTGGAAGTTGGAAGTAGCAACAACCACCGGTAATAGGGAAAATAAGGAAAGGCGAGAACAAATGGCGACTTTGTGCGCGGAGGACCAGAAGACTCCCACGGGTCCGCCGGATTAACCGATGGAAATGGTTTCTGCGATTATTGGCCATCAGATGTCACTGCAGTTGTTTTCTGGCGACATCTATCGGAAATTGCGCTGTAACCGTTGAGTTACGTTGTCCATAGTTTTAATTTGTGAATGATGTTTTTAAAACTGTTGGGTTTATTAGATTAAGTGTTTGTCAGTAGGATTACATTTTGGTAATCCAATTTTTTTCTTAATAAGTATGGATTGTCAGAAGTAGGTGTAATTATTGTAAAATTTGAATGGGCCAGGTATCGAATAGTGCTGTTTTTTTTTTTTTTTTTGTAACCATCAACGCCTGACTTTAGTTATATTTCCAGCATGGAATACACTGGAACGCACTAACTTACTAGGAGTTGAACAACATATTTCAAAGGGCTGTAGCAGTCCCTTATCAAAGAACTTTGCCCTTCTATTAAGAAGTGCTGCACATTTGCACAATAAATGTTCAGGGGTTTCTGTTTCCTCATTACAAAACCGATAAATATCATCATTGACTTTTTTAATTAGTCTTAGATGATATTTGGCTGGAATTAGATTTATGTAAGTACATAGGTCTTTCTTTGAGAGGCTATGGAGTTTTTGTGTGTTTGATGCATTTGGCATCACGAACTTTCTTGATAATCGGGCTGCGACAGTATAATTCCAATTACAATCGATCATCATCTGTTCCCGGTTCCTTGATTGCATCTTGATAGAGCTTGAAGAGACCCCACAGAATGGTTCAAGTCCTAGAAATTTTTTAGATGATCCTTGCCTGGTTACACACTTACAAATTACTACTTTACACGAGACGTAATTCATATTGGACGTAAATCATGGAACGTAAACAAACATTTCATGTAAAATTAAGTGTTCTAAAACCGAAACATAGGCAACTCGACGAAGAGATTGTTTGATTGAATTGATTTTCTCGTTTCCTTCAACTGATTCTTATGTCAAAAGGTCCGCTTAAATGTGTCGGTCTCAGAGAACTGAAATTTACATGACTTTTTCGTAGTGTGTAGTTCATTAGCCTTTTCACTACCTTCTACTCCACAGGATCCTGGCACCCAGTAGAGATTTACTGTATTGTTATTAGACAGTGCTTCCATACTAATTTGGAAATACATGTAAATGATTTTAAAGCATTCAAAGCTGCTTGGCTATCAGAAAAGATGCATGTATTTGCATGTTTAATTTTTTTCTTTAAATACACAATAGTACATTCTAGTATATCTTGAATTTCAGACTGAAAAATTGTTGGCCATCAATCCATAGAAACTGAAATATTAACACCACCTGTACCTGTCACACTAGCTCCCAATTGATCTTTTTTTTTATCCATCATTAAAGCGGATTTCATAATATTTTCCCCAAACAATTTACAATATCATCTGCAAACTCAATTATTTAAAAGTCGTGTGATTCTGGTTTTGTTCAGGGTTACTTCCACTCACTTGCTATAAAAAAAATGTTTTTCAGAATTATGAAATCATGAGATGGTATAGTGATAATTAGTACTTGTAAGTTACAAGATGAGGATGTGAAGTATGTGTTTGACACATAAAATCTGTCAATATTGCTTTCAGTGCGTCACAATCAGCAATTTTACGACTCGTGAATACTCACTCTGAGTGAACGCTCACGAATCATTGTGACGCACTAAAAACAAAATTGACAGGTTTTATGAGTCAAACACATACTCTAAACCCTCTTCTCGTTACTTACAAGTACAGCATATCATAATATCATCTAATGATTGCATAATTCCGAAAAATATGTTTTTATAGCAAGCGAGTGCAAGCAACTCTGGTTTTGTTAGTTACTTACTTACTAATCCTGGTCCGACATCCCTCAAGATTGCACCTGCATCACAATGTTACGCCAATTCACTCGGTCCGTGGCTGCTTGTCTCCAATTTTCTTGATCGTCCCACACTTCCAAGATCCTGCTCCACTTGGTCTAACCACCTTGCACGCTGTGCTCCTCTTCGTCTTGCACCGGCTGGATTGAGGCAAACACCATTTTTGCGGGATTGTTGTCCGGCATTCTTAAAACGTGTCCCGCCCATCGTACCCGTCCAGATTTCGCAACTTTCTAGATACAAGGTTCGCCATATAGTTGCGCCAGCTCGTGGTTCATCCTTCGCCTCCATACACCGTTCTCACATACCCCGCCAAAGATGGTCCCAAGCACTCGGTCTTATCTTATCTTATCGGTCTTATCAGTGTCTTGTACATGGTACATTTAGTACGGAGGTGAAGTTTACCTGACCTCAGGGTCTTAAGTAAGCACGAATTCCGGCAAAAATACGCCGACGAATTTCTCTGGTGCAGTTGTTATCTTCACGGTCAATAGTATCATGAGCGGCCTTGAAATCACTGAATAGGTGGTGCGTAGGGACTTGATATTCACGACACTTTTAGAGGATCTGCCGCAACGTAAAGATTTGGTCCGTTGTCGATCGCCCGTCCACAAAACCGGCTTCCCACAAATCTGCATGCTAGCGGCGATAAACGGTGAAAGATGATCTAGGAAAGCACTTTGTAGGCCACGTTAAGAATAGTGATCGCTCGATAGTTCTCACATTCTAGTTTGCCATTCTAGTTTCCCAGCTACTTTGTTGTTCTTTAAGCAGTTTTGTTAGTAAATCTTCTACTGCTAATGACCAGAGAAGTGGAGACAAAACACCCCCCTTGTGGGCATCCTTTAATAGCTCTTACTGATATAGATGAACTACCAAGCCGAAATTTCACTTTTTGAAAGCATTTCACTAATCCATCTTACGATACGTATGTCAAAGCCTCGCTTTGACATTGTCTTCGTCATATAAGTGTGTGATGCGTTGTCAAAAGCTGCCTCTATATCAAGAAAAGTTGCAAGCAAAATTTATCTTGCTTCAAACGATTTTTCTATTTTTGAAACATTGTTATATTTTATTTTCTTGATTGCTGACACCTGAATCGCAGTAGGCCGCGCTTGAAAACTGACGTGTTTTTCTTTTGCTGCGTATTTTTCGTAAGCGAATTGAACACTTTTTGGCTTTAAATTTGTTAATTTGTGTGCTGAAATTTAGTTTTAGGTGTCCATAAAGTTATCATTTAGTGATATATCGTGTTTTGCCTTAAGTGGCTCGGTTGACCTCGAATCTAACCTCCAAAATATACGACGCAGCTTCAGTTCCATTGTTCAGAGTCGATTTTCATTGCCTCTCGGGAGCCCGCTTCTCCGAGTTCGGATGCTACACTTTCGGCGTGAGTTCTATACAGAGATCGGTTGTTTCGCTTGCAAAGGTGGTCGGCTGCTGATCTCTCGCCGGTGTCGGAGATTGCGAGCAATATGAAAGATGCCTCGCTGGATACGCCCAAGACTTGACGGGTTGTAGCTGCTGGCCGCAAAAGGTAACTGGGGAAAGCACTAGACGCGAGCCTTCTCCCAGATGACCATGGCAATGCAAGACAATTTGTGTTCGTTGAAGGAAGTATTACGCCAAAGGTGCATCACGAAATGCGATGCAAATCTTAGAGAAAATCAAAATTACGGAACCCATGGATTGGAGGATCAAATTAACATGGTGAGACCATTCCAAATACATTTTACAATTTAAAAAAACATAAACTAAACACGTGCCAGGTTTGAAAAGAATATTTTCGAACCTGGAAGCGTGTATGCAATACCAATATCCATTTGATAACGGTGATGCACACATGCGGGGCTTATTGTAAGTGAAAGTAACCTCGGAATGGGTGTGACTCTCCAGACATTCTGAAATGGGTTGCTGGATCTGCAATAGAGCTATCACTTTTCAACTCCCGGACTAAAACTGTCTACAATGACCATAAATGCGACATTGTAGAGAGAGTTCTTCCATAAAAACACTGCCGGTCAGTGGGGGTTAGAGGGAATACACACACACACATACTGCTATAGTTTATTTTCCTGATTGATATGCAACCTGATGGCTGCTCAAAGGATAACGTTTCAAACATTTAGATTTTATGTGTTGATCTATAAGCTTTTCTATGATTTTTAGCACTACGAATGATAAGCGTATTGGTCTACACGATTTAGGTGAAGTATTATCCTTCTTGTTAGCTTTCGGCATAAATACAACACGTAGGGTAGAGAACTACTTCGGCCTCATCGTCCATTTTGGGCCTATCGAGCAGAAAACATCAAATAAATCCATGATTTCAGAGTTGACGAGTCAATTATGCATTTGATGCGATACTTTCGTTAATAAACTACCGAACGAAGTCAATGAGAACGCGTGGTATGAAGGTTTGCATTTATTATTCCTAAAAACAAAAGAAGCGCTCCAACCGAATTAATTTTTATCATCATCCGATAGGCCGAAGTGAATTCAGTGGCGTTTCAATAGCGTTTCAATGCGTTAGGCCGAGTTTAGAATCCGTAGGCCGAGTTTGGCGTCAAGAAGCAGTGTTAGACTTTTGACAATATCTCAACGATTGGTTTCTCTTTATCAAATCTTACGGTACGTACGGAAAGGTAAATAAATTTGGAAGCCATCAGTAATCAATAATATTCCGTTTGGTGCTAAACTGCGCTAGACTAAGAAAGACTAAGTGCGGGTTGTGCTTAGTAGGCCGGAAATGGGGTAGTTAACCCTACTTTTCGCCATGATAACGGTATAAGACTTGCTTTAAACATATTAGTAAAAGATGTAGTAAGTATCCCATTACTTTTTTGAAGAAAGGCAAGAAATATTCCATCCCTGTCAGGAGATTTGAATGGTTCAAATGAATTTATGGCCCATTCTACCTTAGAACTATTAGAAATTCCATTAGCTATGTTTTTTTCCATCATATTTAGATGTTTATAAACCAGCACCTATTAATGCTAGATTCATCCTGAGCATTTATCTTTGGTTTGATTTTATCAGTATTGTCCTCTGAGGTTGGTAAATTGGTTTTGCTTATAAGTACTGAATGTGTTTGCATCATTAAATCCAATGTTTCAGGTCCATCGAAAGAAAATCAATTGTTTTCCCTTTTGAGAGTTCCTAAACCATTTGAATGATCTTTGGAAACGACTTTTTGAAGTTTTGCAACTACAGGAGTGTTTTCAATGTGTTCACATGTACGCCATTATTTTTGATTTTCTTATTTCTTTATTATGAGTGCTGATATTTGAAACCGAGGAAAAATTGAATAAGAATGAATTTTTTATTGGAATAGGAGGGAAGTAAAGGCTATTGGAGATCGCCATGGTCACTTTTCAAACGGCGTTCGTGTGAGACACAAGTGAGTAATAAATTTGGCAGTAAATCAACTGTAGTGCCTAGAATATGCCTTTTGTTGCTGTACTTTTTTACATCAGTCAGCTTAAATTGGGAAACTGCTTTAAGCATAATAATCAAGGACCTCTTCTCTGGTCACCATTCAAAGACCGTTTAGGAGACGGTTACCTCGGGCATTGAGTCGTAACCGTCGAAGAGGACCCTTTTCGACGTGACCAATACGGTATCGTCCGTGGTCCGTCGAATGCGTCATACCAAAAATTCAAACCAAGCCATCAAATAATCATAGTCAATATCACCGAACCACCATCACGGTCATCACCATCCGCGAGCGCTCGCCGTAGTTCATCACCGCGGTACGTACTACAACAAGTCACCATTGCACCACACCAAAAAAAGCAAAATCCACACACCAACACAGTAATTTCAATAAATGTCCTTTCTCATCAAACACTATCTAAATTCTTCAATACCCCGAATCTAAGCAATTCCACTGTTTCCGCACAACTTGTGCCGCGTACCCCTTCGAATTACCCAGTAGCATACCGGCCCTGTGACTCATGGTAGGGGTCTCATGCTGCTGAGCTAATTATCCGGGAGTCTTGGTCGATCCAGATTAAGTTTCTTCTAGTCTCAACGCGGACACTTGAGACTTTAAATGATATTTATTTCTTCAATTTGTGTGGTTTAGAAGTACAAATAATCAAGTGACATAGGCGTGTCTCTAAAAACTAAGTTCATTTGAAATCTTTTAAATTATTATTTATGTTTCTAGTCCTATCAGGCGTGTTGAAAGATTTCCCACCTTGATGGGATTAGTTTTTTTTTTTTGAAATACTACTTATAACTACTATTTACAACTACAACTAACCTACAGCTACTATACCAAGTAACATTTGACGTTTTATGAAGTACTACAAGGCTTCTATAGAACAACATTCATAAAACCCTGGTCAAGATAGCTTTGCCTTTATTACATCCACCAAAACCTCATTAAGACTAGAATCTGTCTAGTTGGCCCACCCTGAAGAAGGTTCTATAGAGTGCATTATCGAGACATTTCAAGAATGACTTGCTGCAAAAAGGTTATATGACGAATGCATTGAGAACCATTTGAGATCCTTATTAAAAGTACAATAAAAGCCATTTAGCACCAATACTTGTGCCATTTGCCTAAAGCATCAATCAAGATAAAAAGGAATACATTAATATCGTCATAAATTTCCTCGTCATTAAAGTTAAAGAATTACTAAAATTATCGAAACTCATATTGTTGTCTATTTTTGGGTGACAGATTAAATCTAATGTGAAATGTGCTTCTGAAAATCGAAAAAATAAGTCCGCCTTCGGAAAACGTTGATTTGACTAATTATTTTTAATTTAGGAAACAAAATATAGCTATAAGTTATGTTAATCATTGCTCACAGCCGAGACAATTTGATGATTTTCGTAATTTCTATTGCGGCTCATTGATGAATTGATGAGATTAAAGTTATTTTAAAGGAAAAACAAAAATTGTTAAAAACAAATGGAATAATAACAATATGGTGATAGCATAAATATTAATTTTCCATAAGCCATTTGTGAAAAAGCTGTTTTGCTTTCATAAAATCGCTAACAAATGCAAAACATTTTAATGCGGCATTTATGAAGATAATTTGCAGACTGAAATATTTTTATCTGAAGCCATTTTGTTTGATCCTATTCCGTTTAGTTTTATGACGGCATTAATGGTGACAAAGTTGCCTGGAAAAAGTGAAACGTATAGATTTGTTTATCTTTCTATAGATTTGTTGTGCGTACATTGCAACGAAGTTCTACTCCAGCGTTGGATCAACAAGTTGCGTGACATCTTTGATAAAGGCAATTCATCTATTGGAAGCAGTTACTCAGGAAGCTCAATTGTCCCCGAAAAGTTTTCCTTCTTCCGGATGAGTTTCCTGTCAGCAGTTTTCCGCAGTTTTCTGATGCTATTCGAATCATCATCGCAACGTTATTACTGGAGAAGGCTGCCATTGAAAATATGCTGTGTATTCCCATCAATGTTAAGCGTCTAATTTGACGGCTTCCAGTGCTTCGTAAACCGCATTCACTTCACTCCTCTCAGTCGGCTGCTGTTGTTGTTGTTGACCGATTTTGTCGAAGCTGCCCTCCCAGAAAGTTCTGGAATTGGATTCCTTTTCTCTTCCGTCGACAGCATTGCTAGAATTATTATTCGATTATCCTTTGGTATTTCCTTGTGACTCTGTGTTTGAATACCCTACTCGATTATGTTTTTCTCTGTCTCTATGCGGATCCATCTTTTTAGTTTGATTTGTAAACAGTGGGAGGTTTTGTGATACACTTTATTCACACCAAAACGTATCAATATATGCTTTTTGATCCCGTTTGAAACCGAACGGTTTCATAATTGCTTTTATAATGATAAAACACCTTTATGGAGAATTTTGTCGTGACATCAATAGAACAAATACCAATTGATTTACTTAACAGTTTTATAAAGGAATAAATTGCTGCATTAAATTTATTTTTAAAACCAGATTCTTTCTGATTTTTTCGTCAGACTTTAAAAGGTTTTTAAAACAGCATAAAGCTGAACTACTAATCAAAAATTTTTTGCACTGTTAAATGCTGTATTAAAAATCAAAAGATTGCTTATTGCCATTATAAAACCACAATAAATCAGAGTGAAAGCCATAAGGCTGTTAAATTGTCACTTGGGATATACACCTAATTTACAACACACAAATTGCTTATCAAAGCATGTTCAGATGTGTTGCATTTCTATACAAACCTAGTCTTAATGTCATCAATTTTAAAATCTAATTTTGGAACGTTGAAATTCTTGTGTCGAAAGGACGATCAAGGACCATCCTCAGCACTCTTTTCTGAGCGACCTGGATTTTGTTCCTATGAGTCTGTGCACATGATTCCCGCACCAGAGCTGCGTATAGCATCGCTGATGCTATGATTTGTTTGTAGTCAGCCAGTTTGTTCACCCTTGAGAGGAGGGATCTGCAGAACATCTGCGGATACAGACACCTAACCAAGGCAGAACACTTGACTACGGTTTTCTCTACATGCGAACGGAAAAGGAGCTATTCATCGAACAACATCCCGAGATAGGCTATTTCGGCAGACTGTTTTTCTAATGATTCTGACCAGTCCATAGTTATCGTCTTTAGTTGTTAAGTTGAGTGACATCTCTTTAATGACGATTAGTTCAGTTCAAAATTGGCTCAAGATTGGTTGGGTATTAGACGAGTATCCGCGGTACTATATCTGATTTTTTATTGGAGTTTTATATTGTTCCCTTTTGTTTCAACTTTTTGTCTTTACCAAGGAGAGGTCAGAAAATCGATCAAAATTTCAAGCTGAACAACAAAACTTCCCCATAAATTGCACTTAAAACTTTTAAAAACCCGCATCGAATGCCAGAAAAAATGAGCAATCATGCCTTCATTCCATTCCGTACGGGCTACTATTTTGCCAGACAACTCTACCATCGCCGTTAACCTCGATTTCTAGTACCGCTCCTATCAAGCCCTTCATCCCAACAACCGTCGAAAATTGCTCAAGAAGCAAAACTTTTTCCAATTTCGTAAACTATACCTCCGCTCCTATCCTTTTCTACAAACTTCTCGAAAAAGAAAACCCGCTAACCAACAGGAACGGAAGGCAATCAGTCTGCGTATAGGAAAGAGGTTCCCTTATAGTTCCTTTAGTACCGTGCAAAATTTTACAAATGAATCGCATTAGCCGACTTGAACGGCAAAACAACAAAACGGTGGCACTTTATCGGAATGTGTGAGTGTTTTGCATGACTTGCACATGGCCCCTTAACTGTTACGAATGAACGTCGACGACAACGACAACGAATGCAGTGCCATAAAACAGGTTGCTAGCAGCAGGAAAGGGCAAAAAACTAAGCCAGAAGCAGCAATCAGGAATCAATACAGGTAGTTCCTGGAAGCTCTGAACGAACTCAATCTTCAAAGGACAAGTGAATACACCGAACACGAAATAGTTGAGGGTGTCCCGAGCACTGCGCACTCGCTTTCCCCCCACAGAGCCCTAAATTGAAAGGAAAGCCGTAAAACATGTTTATGTTTATCCTCGGAGCTTCTTCATAAACCTACAGACAATTAAAAGTTTGTAGTGGTGGAAGGGAGAAGAAAAAAGGAGAAGCCCTAAAGACAGTGTGGATGACACCGAGTGTCAAGCGGAGGTTAATTTTCTAGGGTATTGTAATGTCAATTAACGCCGCAAACTGCACTATGCAGGTATGCATAGGAAAGCTTCAAGACAGGTTGAGACATAAAAACCCAACACACCAATTGACCTTGGTGACAGTTGGAATTAGGAGCAAGAAAAAATGAGTAATTATGCATCTTTTGTTTTGTTTTACCGGAATCAGGTTATCGTTAAAACCCCAACCAGCAATGTTCCACTTATGCAACATCAGAGCGGATCTCATTAAGCGTCGAGACGTGTACGATGTAGTCAATGCGACCGGTGATGTAGTAATTTAGAGTGGCACTTGGTCAGGGAAAATGTTTTAACCAACAATCTGTAACGTGTATGGTTTGATTTAATTGTGACGAAATCTGCATGCTACAGCATGATTGGGCCTAGCTCTCACTTTGCTTACGTCGAGTTTAAAGTGTTACTTGATTTTGAGGATTTATATAATGTCCATTTTTAAGGGAGGGAACCAGGTAGCCAGAAGTCGTATAACAATGCACAGTTAGAATGTTAGTTACAATTTATCGCATGAAGTTTATTTTGACATACATACATACTGCCCTTAAAAGCATGAATAAGAAATCAAGTACAGATGGGACAATTGGGTTGTTATGGGTAGTATACGATAGTAATATGAACTATATATTTTTGACAAGCTTCTAAACGAAGTTCTGACAACTTTCTAGGACGAAATGTAAGGGGAAGTTCTGGAAACTTCCTACACACCAAAAAATTCTGAATTTTACTGGCAATGTAAACATCCATGCATGCAAACATTCATACATGTAAACTTCCTTTTCACGTAAACTAGCAGCTTGCAAGAAATGTTGCAAACAAAAGTGGGCAGTTACATACAATATATGGAATATTGCATGACATGTCTCATAAATTTACACGATCCATAATCTAAACTTGTATGATATATGACGCTCCATTTATGTGCATCATAGTAACGGAAATTTACACTACTTTTTTTAGCTGTGTAGGAGAAAATTTGGGAGCTTTTTTGGAGCAGTTTAAGCAAACTTACACAGAAAAGGTTTTGTATCTACATAGAGCAAACTTCCAAGGAGTTGTTCAGGAAGCTTTCAAGGAGAAATACAGGGAACATCCAAGGAGATGTTCTGTTAACTATCTAGAATGAAACTAGAAAACTTCCAAGAAATCATTCTGGGAACTTTCAATGAGAAGATCTAAGAACTTCCTAGGAAAAATTCAGTAAACTTCATTCACACATATAAATTATTAACAACTTCGGTAACTTTTAACCAATCTTTCAACAGTTGTTGATATTTGAGGTGGTCAAAGGGGTGAACAAACGCCTAAGCTTTTTCACATTTATATCGCTGTGACGCAACTGAAATTTGATGAGGGAATTAATATCTGTAACTGTAACCAGTTCGTTTTTGTTTGCTAATCTGGTCAAGACGTCATACTTAATTATCTTAAAGTTAAATAATCCAGCTCAAACCGTTGTAGGAGTAAGAAGTGGGACCATCATCATCATCATCGTCATCAACAGCTGAAATGTTCGGTAAAATTCCGGCATTTCAGTTGATTAGTTCTTTAGCTCGCAATCAATGGAAACTCTATCACAATTACAAGATCTGAGTATTTAAATGAGGCTGAAAGATCTTGATTTTAGGTTCGAGTTAAAGAGATTTTAAAAGAGGTAAAAGTTTTATCAAGCGATGAGCTGTTGAATGTCCGGTAAAAAATTACAGAAATTCAGTAAAAATGTTAAGTGTGTTGGAAAGTTAGCCTAAAGTCTACTTGTAGGGAATTTTGAGCCACTTCTTAGTAATAGTTCTTGGTACTTTCTAAGGTAAGTTCCAAAAAAATGATCGGGAAACTTTTTTTTTTGACTTCCGACCGGAAGTCCTGAAAACTTCTTTGATAAATTTCTTAAAACTTGCAAGGACAATTGCAAGGAAATTCTAAAGAGAAATACTGGCATTGATCTAGAAGAAGAAGAAGAACATCGACCAAGGTTGCTAGGGCTCTGGTTGTCCCTAGCATCCTTTACGGGGCGGAACTGTGAAGCAGGGGTGGTGTCTCCCTGCTCAAGATTCTGGAACCTCAGTACAATGAGGCATACAGAATCTGTAGCGGAGCGCTGAGGTCTTCACCTATAGCTTCTCTGTTGGTGGAGAATGGAAAGGTTCCTTTGGTGAATACGAGGGAAGGCTCAAGCTATTTACGGACGGTTCATTAATCGAAGAGGAGGTTGGTTATGGGGTGTCTGGGGAGGACATAAGCCGCTGCGGCCGGTTACCCGGTCTCTGTGGTATCTTTTCAGCTGAGGCCTATGCTCTCCTGCAAGCTTGTAGGCTAGCAAATGGCTCTCAGGCTGTTGTATTCTCTGACTCTGCGAGTTGTCTCTCTGCCCTTGAGCATGGGCAGGTTGGACACCCGTGGCTGTTAGAGGTGCAACGGTACGCTAACATAACCTTTGCATGGGTACCTGGACACGCATGTATACCAGGGAATGATGCTGCTGATAAACTAGCTAACCAGGGTCGTCTTGCACCTAATTCTCGAGATCAGAAAGTTCTGACTCGGCTGAGGATTGGTCATACACGGCTCACTCATGGACCTCGATTTAGCGGCAGTGTGGCCTACTGCCAGGGATGCGGTGCGGTATTAGATGTAAATCATCTATTGGTGGAGTGCCCGGTGAGAGCACAATTAAGGGAAGATATGGGTGTCGTTGGTTCAATCGATGAGGTATTGTTCAACGAAAGGAGTACAGAGCAAACTGTACTCAACTTCCTGAGGGCATTAGACTTATACGATATGATATAAGCATGAGTAAGTTGAAGTGGCATTAGAAAGAAAATGACTGGTAGTCATGCCACTTCATTCGACAAGAGGCAGTCCTAAAGGTCCTAAAGACCAAGGTACACGAGGGAGGACGACCGACCTAACGGGGGACACAATGATGAAACAGCTGATGTTTAAAACCCGTCTCGAATGAACTAAATTCTCCTCTTGTAGGGGAACAGTTTAAAGAGACGTTAATAGACGTATCCAGGAACACAACTAAAAACTTTCCAACGGAAGTTTATACAACATCCTATGGAAAATTCAGGCAACTTCCTGGAGAAAGTTCAAAGGAACCTATTTGAGGAAACTCAGGGTATTTCCAAAAGGTGAAAGTTCTGGCAACTTCCTAATGGAAGTTATGAAAACTTTTTAGGAGATGTTTCGCAAACTTCGGAAGGAAAGCTTAATCCAACTTCAATATAGAAGGTTTAGTCACTTACGTGATGAACTAGCCTACGCCTAAAAATAACGGTAATAATAAAAAAAAACTTCCAAGGGGGAGTGTTGGCATCTTTCAAGAGAAAATTCCAGAAATTTCTGGAAATTTCCAAAAGGAAATTTTGTGAACGTACCAGCACTGGCGGCACCAGTGAGGGAGGGGGACTTAGAGGGCACATGTGCTCTCTCTATTGTAGTTATTCAAGACACTACCCAAGTAACCAAAAGTTCTGATAAAAGGCTATTTGTGGCTTAAGCAGCTTGGTTGTAGGTGGTCTATAGAATTCTAAGCAGCCTCATGTTTAAGTCGTTACAAGAACTTGAAAGTTCCGATACAATAATTGAAGAGCATTCTAAGCAACTTCTGGCAATTTTATATTTCGTTCGGACTTTTATGAAAGTTAATTCTGAAGTCAGGTTTTTATGAAAGTTATTTCTAAAGGCAGGTATGAACGTGTATTGATTTATCAGCATAAGTAGTAGTATTGGAGCTGTTTGAAGAATTAAACCCTGTCCTTCTGCGTGAGAGCCCCAGCACGAACCGCTACGTCATCTGAGATATATTAAAGTGCCCAAATAACATTGCAAGTTTTATCGAGGTTTTAAAGTATGCTACAAGTCTAAATTATGGTCTACATAACCCTCACAAAACCAACATTGTTAATTGGGTGAGCTGTTGTTCCGCCTACTGTTGGAGTTTTCAGTGCTGAATACGAAACACAACACTATGATGAATTTTAAATTGGTGTTTGCCCGCAAGGTATTCCAACACACTTGTGGCGCAGTTGTTAGCGTTCGTAGATTGCAAGTGAAATATACGGGTTCGAATCCAGGAAATTGCTCTTAATTTTTGTTTATGCTTGGATGGAATATTGATGAACTGATCATTTCAAATTTACGTACATTATTTTTGTTACTAAAAAATACTTCTGCGGATTGCTTCATGTGGGCTATGACGGACCTTTTAAGAAACTTTCAAGTTGCTAAGAAGTTCCGTAGGGAACTTTTAAGATACTTTAAAGTGTCTAAGAAGTTCCACTTGGAACTTGTTCGGAACTTTGTTGTGGCCATGTTTTAGCCTTGCCTGAAGTTCCTAAGAAGTGCTTAGGGATCCTTTTATAACTTTTTTTTAACTTCAAGTTGCTGCTTTATTTGAACTTTATGGAACTTGAAAGTTCTAGCGGAACTTTATTTGAACTTTATGGAACTTTAAAGTTCCGTCGGAACTTTAATTGAACTTTAAGGAACTTGAAAGTTATATCAGTACTTTATTCGAACTTTATGGAACTTGAAGGTTTTGTCGGAGCTTTATTTGAACTTGGACGTGAGTTTTATCGTTGAATGTGGAACTTTTGGTATTGTTTATAATGTTTGTCAACCTTGTAGTGGATATATGTTGACAAACTACAATAGAGAGAGCACATGTGCCCCATATGTCCCCCTCTCTCGCTGGTGACTCCAGTGCTAGGACGTTCACAAAGTTTCCCGAACTTTCTCTTGAAAGATCCCAAAACTCCCCCTTGGAAATGCCTAAATCCTCTATATCGAAGCCACCAGTGTGAAAAATCTTCTGGCCTAATTTTGAGCTTTCCAAGGAGAAGTACATACTTCCAAAACAACTTCCATGAATAAGTTCTGGAAACTTCCGAAGATTATCTAAGAACATTCTATGGACATTTTGGGAAGTTAATGCAACATTCTAGGGAAAATTAAGTAAACTTGCTTGGACAAGTTCTAGGAGCTTAACTTCTAAAGGATAAATCTAAGGAAAGATCGGGAAGCTCTCCTTAAGAAAGTAAATGAAACATCCATAGTGAAATATTCCTAGAAGATGGCAGTTGCTTAGAACGAACCCTAGAAGTAATGTAGAGACCTTTCCAAAGATGATCTTAGAAGATCATAGGGGACTTGAAGAAACTGTGTTTCGGGAACATTCTAGATATATCCTAAACGAGGTTCTCTGCAGCTTCCGTATATAAATGTATGGAACTTCCTAGGCGAAAATCAGGAAATTCCATTGCGAAAATTCATGAAATTCGTTGAAAAAGTACTATGAACTTCTTGTGGAAAGTTTTTGCAATTTTTTTGGAATGTACTGGCAAATTCATTAGGGATGGTATAGGAACTAGTTATTATGGATTAAGGATTTTCCTAAAGTAACCTCCAAAAGTTAGTTTTAGAAACATGTTATGAGAAGTTCTGAGAAAGCCTAGGGAAATATCAAGAAACTTTCCAGGAGAAATTTCGGGAACTCTCAAAGATATGATCTAGGAACTGTACATGAGATGTTTTGAGATCTTTATGATTACGATTTACGAGGAACTTCTTAGTTGAAGTTTAGGGATCTTCCTAGGACAAGTTCTGGAATTTATTTTGAGGAGCATCTTCTAAGAAATTCAAGGAAGTTATTAGAAGAGAAACTTTCCAGGGCAATTGCATACCATTTTCAAGTTGTATTTCTGGGAACTTACCAGACTAAGCATTAAATTATCAAAACAGAGATATTTTAAGAATTTTCTAGAGTCTGACAAAGGGTTTTACTAGTAGACAATTCTGCTGACTCCCAAGACGAATTTCTGGTTACACGTAAACTGATGAAAAATAACTTCCATAAGTAAGTTTTGTGAATTGTTTGATTAAATGTCTTCTCGGAGAATATTGAATTTACATTCATTTTGTTAGTTTTGATAAAATCTATTACATTTTCCAGAAGTCTCTGAGCTCCCTTAAAGTGATGTGAACTTCCATCAAAAGTTCTTTATTCAGCTTCCAGAAGCCCTGTGGATTTTCCACAAAAGTGAACTCAGCTAAGTAGTTCTGTGAAGTACTGTGTGTTCCCCAGAAGTTTTAGAGGACTTCCTTAGAAGCCTTGTGAACTTCTCCAGAAGTCTTGTAAAATTATCATTAGAACTTTGTGAACTTTTTGCAGAAGTACTGCGGACTTTCTTCGGAAATGCGGCGGGCTTTCTTCAGAAGCGGTGATGCACCGAATATTCGGCCACCATATTATTCGGCCGAATATCGAGCTGTCCTAACTCAAAATTTCCCTGAAAGGTGTTTGAGTATATTAGTGGCCGAATATCAGTAAAAAATCGCGTGTAAACGCCAAATACTTGACTGAATAGCACTATTCGGTGCATCACTATCCAGAAGACATGTAAACTTACCCCATCAAAGCCTCTTGATAATTTTTCATAAGCCCTGATTTCCCATAAAATCCTTGTGAACATTCCTTAGAAGTCCTGTGAATTTTCCCTAAAATTGCTGTGATTCCCCTTAAACTTGTGAACTTGTATTAGAAGTCCTCTAAGAAGTTTCTCCAAAACTCCTGTATTTTTAAGCAAGTTTCTCAGAAGCCCTAGGCCAAAATAAAAATGTTGGTTTAAGGGTTTTGGCAACACCACATTAAGGCCTTAGCGGCGCCAGTGGTGTAGTGGTAAGCGCGATAACCTCTCACCCCAGCAAGCCTGGGTTCAATCCCAGTCGGCGCCGCCGGGATGTTCTGTTCTGAGGCATAACATCTCTGATCACGCCTTCCATCGGAAGGGGAGTAAAGCCGTTGGTCCCCAGTCCATGAGATGATGGGTCGATAGGTTGGGCTCAGGTATGGGAGCTGCCTAGCTGGCGTCGGTAGCATTGGTGCTCAGCACGTAAAATCGATGGAAAACAAAATCAAGATAAAAAAAATTGTACAGGCTCACTCGAATAAACTTTACAGAGCCAAGTTATCATTTGCATTACACATACTTAATCTTAATTTTAAATCTAAAGTTACAGAAATTGAACCAAATTCTTGTGGTCGTCTCGAGGTTAGTGGAGATTTACAATTGTATAGATGGGGAGAGGGAGAAGGAGATTTTAAATATGATTTACGATACAAATATTTCACTATTCCTAAAACAAGAATTTATTTCTATTCAACTTAATATCAGCAGTGTAAATAACCATTAAAAAACTACACACACAAAATACAAACAAAACACAAAGTTAAACAAACTATAATCTAAGGTTAATAATCTTCAAGAAAAAAAATATATGAGTTTCATAAACTCCAGATCACGTCTATCCAAATTTCCCGAACTAGAACATTATGTTGCCTACCTCGAGCCCGAAGGGAATCGTATAGCTCAGATCTGACTCCACGATGTTCTACACAAGACCAAATAATGTGATCTGCGTTAAAGCGTTGCTTATGTTCACATCGATTTTGTTACGGTGTATAATGGAATGAGTTTATTTTGTGCTTATTTTGAGCTCTCTATGTGCTTTATTTGTTCGCTCCTGCACTTCTCTCAAATGTTCGCGTGCACTCACTGGTGTCTTGCTCCCAAAAAAATCAAGTGCAGGAGAATAATAGCATACAGCACAATCTTTTTTTCAGCTGTGAGCGTGCTTCCAGACGATCCCTGGTCATTAAGCAGAATTCTGTAAAGTTAGCGTAGGACTTTTTACTAGAAATAACTGTATTACAAACCTGGTGATGAACTAGCCCACAAGTGGCTAAAAATCACCTTAATAAAGATTTAAAAAATGTATTATAAACCAACTCAAAACGCTACACGTAGGAAAAGATGGTCGAGATCTCGAGCTACGAAAATATTTCAAGATTACGGACTAAGAAACATCTAGCTCTAAGGCCTCAGATTTCGACGCCTGTAAAAATCATCAAGATTTTAGACTTCACCATCTTGGACAAATAATTTAAATTTAAAACTAGGAGATACTTCTAGAGGAATATTCCAAGTGAAATCTGATGTGAGTTTCAAGTGAATGGCGAGGATAATTCCAAAGTAAACCTGCGGTAAACCTATTCATGCAGGTGTTTTAAAATGCAATTTGCAATACCACCGATTTTTTTTTTTTTTCAAAGCAACACATTAAACTGCAGTTGCCACCGCTACAAGAGTTACTACAGCCAACACCACCCTTGTGAGTGTCAATAACTCAATCAGCATTAAACCGAATTAAATTGAGCCCGTCCACCCTTGGAACCTTGAACTCCTCACCTATAATTTCCGACTGTTTATTACTGTCGTAACATTCGTACAACCTACAAGGTGTTCCGTTTGACATGCACCTCCCGCCCTATATTTATAACGCAACAAGTAAGACTTTATATCAATTTGTTGGAATCGCATATTTTTTTATTCTGTTCTTATGCATTCGTAGAGGGCTACCTACCAGCCTACCTGTTTACTGAGTTAAGAAACCTACCACTTGTTGCATAAAACATATGTACGACAAGGGCGCGTACCAAATTCCCTACTTCCGATGATGGTTGGTAATCGAAAGAGAACCTTCGATTGCATGTCTAATGTGTACACAAACACACTCATATTATACTTAAATGTATTCATAGTCGATTGCCGGCTGTTGTTGTTAGCCGAATAAAATACATGCATCAAACGCATGCATGGAATGCACTTTCCACTTAAGCTTAGCACCCCATCAATTACAACGCCTGCATTTATTTTTTGTGGCACATAGGGCAACGTGATAAGCCGGCACGGGTCGTCGTGCGCCACCGTAGATCGTTTGAAATTTGTTTGAAAACATCTGCCTTCTGAACAGGTCAATTAAGATCTCAGCGGCGAAGGAATTCAAACTAATAATGGACCACTACTGTTTGGGGCCGTTATTTTACTTAGATGAAAAAATCGAATTTAGAATCTATACGCCCATTTTCGATCTACTTCCACTAAGCAAAATTTGATACTGGTCTTTGGGCCTGCAGTGAAATTTTTTATGTTGTTTATTGTGGCTAGCTCATGCCTATTAGAGAAGAGCATGATATAATACTGAGTACTACCCTGCTTGGGATCCGGAAAACGAATTATATCTGAATCACAATCAGGCTCTCAGCAAGCAATCAATATCAATAAAAAAAAAAACAACAACATAAAGGTTGAACACGAAAAAATCCGGACACGAAATTCAATGTAACAGCTATACATTAGTAGGTTTTATGCTTATTTTTAGACCACTGTTTCAGTTTTCCTTCTTACCATACGCCATTAGTCGAACTTTTCTTCGTACACGGCTCATCATCTTTTGCAGCCCTGTTCCCACTTGTTTGACTGCCAAATTCCATTTCCACTTGAAATCATTCAGGTCAAATGCAGTTCCACCCTTTTTCTTCAGTATGTGCTTCACAATTGACCAGTATCCCTCAATTAGCCTTAGTTCCGGAGTATTGGCCGGATTCATCTCATGCTGCTCCAGAAAAGCGAGTGTCTATTCCCTAGACACTCCTCCTGGTAAATTTGGTAAGGTTCATGGTCCCAGAAGTAACGAATGTTTAGCTTTTCAACCCACAACTGCTAATTTCTTGCCAGACAGGAACTTTTGAGGAATTTCGACTTCTTTTTGATTTTACATTCTTCCGGGGCACTCTTCCGGTCAACCGAGGTATAAAATTCCTGCCTAGGAATTTGATCGAAAACTGCCAGGAGTTGATAGGCCGGGATTTTCGTTTCGTGCGTGCAGGATCGAATCGCGACGGGCTTGCTCCGGTATAGCCATGATGTTAACAAATGAACTTATCCTTGCAACCAATGCCTACTGTGATTCTAATACACTTTTAGCTTGATCCAGTGAAAATTTGAAAAATTTTACTCAAAAAATGCCTTAATGGCAGCGTTATAATGTGTCCGGATTGTTTCGTGTTCAACCTTTACTACCAGACCAGCCACACAGCAGCGCTTAGCACCATATACATCAATATAGATCCCGCAGAGTTCCGACACTTCATCCCGCGCATATAAATATCCAGTGCAAAAGCCACACATCAAGTAATTAGACGCTTCCCAAGGCGAATTCGCGCGCTTCTCGTGATAAGCATCACACGAGTTTCGATTTTCGATTACCTTTTACTCATCTTCCTCCTCCTCCTCATCCTCTGTCGGTTGTTGTTCCGTATGGGCTCATAAAAACCGACATTAGTACTAATTTTCTTCCTCCACCAGCAGGCAGCAAACAAACTGCTCTTGCTAAAACAATAAAAAGACTAAAACCAACCGGTCGACCCCGCTCTCGGTCTATTGCTGTGTGCATAACTCAGGCCGGACCTATAGTCGCATACACTTCACATAGCTCACTAACAAAAAAAAAAACAACATGCTCATTAATGCTCAATTTCCGAAAATAGTTAAATGTAATTATGACTATTAGGACCCACAACCGGTTCCTCTATCACCGCAGCCACCGGCCCCGTTTTTCGATTACCACGTCAAGATTTTCAGTAACCTTTCATCGGTTTCCTTATTCGGAAGACGTTGCGCCAAATTAATATCTACTACCGACCGACACGAACGACCGCTCGCCATCGTCGTAGGCGAAAAGATTAAATGCAAACGATATGCATATAGGCGACGGCAATCTTCGAGTCAGACTTTCGCCCCTGTTTTTATTCTTTTTAGGAAACTTACTTGGATTATTGTTGTACTCGGGCCATAGCGTCGCCACCTGACAGCCAAGCGCTCGTCGGTTCAAACTTTTGCAGCAGGACCACTTCCGACCCTGCCACAGGCTCGGATGGTAGCGGAACGATTTCGGGCTGTACTCTTCGCAAACTGAAACGGTTAAAATTGGCATCGATTAGTACTTAGAAGGATAAATTACAATATCAATTTATGCATACCTTTCCTAATGGACACGATCCAATCGGTGCGCTCCTTTTCGCTATCGGCTACCAGATACAACGTGTACTGGGGCAGCGTAGTCCCCGGATAGATACCGTCACTTTCGCAGTAACCGACTTGAAAGAAGTAACCCTGCAATTGTTGTTGATCGTTAAAATGCGATGTCAGTTAAACTTGCCACATGGTCGTAACCTACCTCAGGTGCCGCAGTGTCACCTCCCTCGCCGTGCAGTATCGCAGGTTCAACCAAACGTACCCCACGGACACTGATACGACCCCGTTCGCGGCGTTTCTGTAGGGTAAAATGGTGAAAGAAATGAATGTAGGTTTTAGTGAGAGTTTCGCTAAATTTGCAAGCGATGTTGGCAGAATAAGCAGCTAAATACCTACACAGATGAACGGAAGTGATGATTTCCTCAGAATCAAGGACCAAACCATGTGACTTTAGTAAATTTGGGTATCGCTTTTCGGGTTCGTCGCTTATTTTTCCATTTCAAATAATTGAATGCATGAACTCTAATTTAGGGGGCAAAAAATAAAAACTGATCTAGGATAAAAGCTTAATTAATAAGTTCACTTATTGATTTAGACTTCAAAACCATGATGTGCTATATCAATGCAGGTTACCGATTTAGATTTAGTGATCCCAAATTCACTACAGAGACGCATGGTTTCTTCCTAAAGACAAATCCTTGTAGAGTTGTGATATGAGCGTGCGAAGTAGCGAAATGTGATGTGCATTTTGAGAAGCGAATAGATTTGTATTTTTAGGTTGGACTTTAGCATGGTTAGTTTGAAGCTTTAAAGCAGATGGTGCGAAATTTAGTTTGTGTTAAGTTAAACAGAATGAGTACAAAAGCAATGATACACAGGCACATGCTACTGTTAACATGAGAAATGTAACTGACGAATATCGATAGCCCAAAGCATAAAATTGTATAGACTTAAAAAGACCATTGCTACACTCAAATCAAAAAGGCACATATACATTAAATATAAGTATGCGTTTCGTACAATCATTGTACATGAGTTTTAAAAGAAATGTAATGGTTGGTTCTTACAACAGACTGTAGCGATACGCAAATCGTTTAACAATATAGTTGAAGGTGCTAATTTCAAATAACAGACTAATGTGATAATTTTTATACGATAGATGAGGAGATGAAAGTATAGAGTTGATAGTTCCGTTAGAGTATGTCAGTGTAAAAATTGTATATAGAGAGTAGAAAGCGAGCAAGGACAACTTTTTAGGAAGGTACAAACCGGTATATGATCATCTCTCTTTACCAAACTCCCCCGTTGGAGAGGGATGATGAGGGGTATCCTCCCCCGCCACCACTGGCAAAAAGAGATGATCACCAACTTGCTCATATACCGATGATGTGTATGAAAACAGTTTTATCGATTGTACCGCACTCAAGTTGTTATCTGAAGGAAGGCATCCAGTCGTAGGTTTGGAAATTGCAGCTATTGTTACCTCTACCACGGTATGTGCTCCTGTCATCGTCGACTTGACGATCTCGATGAGAAACGGGTAGGGTAGGTGCTGCTGCTGTACCTTTCGACCAATGACAGTAATTGATGATAAGCTCCCATCCAGAGTTATTTACGTTAACTATTTGTTTTTTTGTATTACTTCTGCATGAAATCAACGATTTACATAGTTGAAGACGCTAATTTCAAATAACAGACTAAAGTGGTAATTTTATACGATAGATGAGGAGATGAAAGTATAGAGTTGATAGTTCCGTTAGAGTACGGCAGTGTGAAAATTGTATGTAGAGAGTAGAAAGCGAGCAAGGACAACTTTTTAGGATGGTCCACTTTAGTCTGTTATTTGAAATTAGCATCTTTAACTATGTAAATCATCGACTTCACGCAGAAGTAATACAAAAAACAAATAGTTAAAGTATTTAAGAATACAGTCAAGATTTCTAAAGTGCGGTTAAAAGGGACCGCACTATAGGAACCGGCATTAACGAATACACGTAGCATATGGGATTAGAGCTAATTCGGGGAAATCGCTTATTGTGTGGTAATTTGAAGAGATAACTTCCTGGTGTCTACTGAAAAGTTAATAAACAGAAAATTTTCCACCTTTTGAGAACATTTAGCATCCGTAAAGTCACGAGTCTGATCCGGAAGACCCGGAAAATTCGTAAAAGTGGTCAATCCATGAAACTAATCCTAGAGCTCTGCCGTTTTTTCGAAACCGCTCATAGACGTCTTATCAGAATTAATTTGAAGTTGTGACCTGAATATGGACCCAGAGGACCACGGGATGGTCCAGCGGAAGATCCGGAACATCCGTACAAGTGGACATTCATGAATCTGATCCTAGAGCTCAGCGGATTTTTTGAAATCACTCCTAGACGTCTTATCAGAATGAATTCGATGTTGTGACTGGAATATGGACACTGGAGACCACGGGATGGTCCACCGGAAGATTCGGAACATCCGTGAAAGTGGTAAATGCATGAAACTGATCCTAGAGCTCTGCAGATTTTTCGAAATAACTCATAGACGTCTTATCAGAATGCATTTGGAGTTGTGACTAGAATATGCACCCAGGGGACCACGGGAGATCCGAAACATCCGTAAAAGTGGTCAAGATTCCTATAGTACGGTTAATAGGGACAGCACAATTGGAACCGATATTAACGAATACCCCAAGCAACACACTACCATCAAAATAAGTTGTTGCAACTTGATTGTGACTGGAATAAGTTGCAAACAAGCTACCACGATTTTTCAGTGACAAGTGTGCTGCTAGGGACACGTACTATATGGGATTAAAGCTAATTGGGGACAAACTCTCCTTGTAGGGTAATTTGAAGAGATAACTTCCTTGTGTCTTCTTAAAAGTTATTAACAAGATAGATGACCACCTTTTGGGAAAACTTGCATCCGGAAAGTCACAAGTTTGGTCCCCAGGAAGACCCGGAACATCCATAAAAGTGGTCATTTAAGAAACTGATCCTAGAGCTCCGTGGTTTTGTAGAAACACTCATAAACGTTTTATTAGAATAAATTCGGAGTTGTGACTGAAATATTACCCTGGGGATCACGTAATGGTTCTCTGAAAAATCCGAAACATCCGTAGAAATGGTTAATTAACGAAACTGATCCTAGTGCTCAGTGTTTTTTTTTTTCGAAACCACTCATAAACGGTTTATCATAATGAATTCGGAGTTGTGACCTAAATCTGAAACCTGGGGACCACGGTCTTCTCTTCTTCTTCGCATTTCAAGCTTATTGCATATCGCATATTAGCTTAGTGCGTGCTCTCAACTTAGTGTTCTAGATGCACTTCCACAGTTATTAATTGAGAGCTTTCGATGCCTGCATCATTTTTGCATTGGTATAATAGTGTGGCAAGTCAAGTCATACTTCTATGCCCAGGGAAGTCGAGAAATTTTCCAACCCGAAAAATTCCTAGACCGGACCGGGAATTGAACCCAGCCACCTCCAGCATGGTCTTGCTTTGTAGCTGCGCCTTTACCGACTGAGCTAAGGGAGGCCCCGGAAAACATGTACCACATTCTACATAAAAACTAGATATGATATTAAGGGAAATAATGTTTTAAAGTAATAAAATTTTAAGAGCATCCTTTGCTGTAGAAAATATTTAGAATTATCTCCAAAAAACTTCAATGTTACTCTGTTTTACGGTACCAACAATAAAAAATTTAAGGTTTAAACCTTATGCCGACTTTCGATTAACTTTTCTCGAAACTTTGAAAACAGTAATTCAGATTGATGCATTAATTTTGATGACATTTACAAAACATTATTGGCAAAATTATGTTTTCTTATAAAAACAAAAATCCGATTACTTTCTAGTCTATATTCGGTATGTTAATCACTCAATACTATTAAAAGTTACATAAATAAGCCAGAAGTGCTATAACTCCTTTAAGCAATGTTGGTGGATTCACTGCTCAAATGGGATCGGTTGAAAACTCAGAGTGGTTCCAAAAGTGCTACTCTCAAATACGGGAGACCGTTTTTTATATCCGGAGAACTTTGAGATTTGGGCGTAATTACTTTTGTAAACAATCACGTCAATCGCCGATTTCTCGCTAATAATAGCTCAATCATGTGAACTAACAATACCAAATGATAGAGGAATCATTCATCTACCTGTCTGTGTTGTTAATTTTTTAGATTGACCTTGAATTCGCAAGAAACCAACGATTGACGTGTTTGTTTAGAAAAGCAATTACAGGGTGTCGGCTCAACGAAGAAAACCAAATTCCCTGATATTCCCTGATTTTCCAGTAATTTTCAAAAAAAATCCAGGTGCGGTGTCTACATGGTTTTGTCAGCACAACCTCATCAGCAACTACTTTTCTCAGATATCTACTTTTTTTTTTTTTTTTTTATTAATTAATTTATTTGTACAGGCTCAATCGAATAAACTTTACAGAGCCAAGTTATCATTTGCGTTATACATAATTGATGTCTTAAATCTAGATTTAAAGGAACTGAACCGATTACTCGCGGTCATCTCGAGGTTAGTAGAGATTTACAGTTTTATGGATTGGGAGAGGGAGGAGGAGGTTTGAGTTATGATTTAAAATACAAATATTTCATTATTCCTAAAACATGAACTTATTCCTATTCAATTTGGTGTCCACAGTGTAATTATACAATTATTACAGAAACAAACATTGAAAAAAAAACCCACACGAACAAAACAAAAACTAAACACAAGGTTAGTCAAACTTACAATTTAAGGTTAATATTCTTAAAGAAAACATATATAAGTTTCATAAACTCTGATAGATATTTACTAACCAACAAACAATTCTAGCTGCAGACCAGCCTATACAGGCACAAATTAGCTGCATAAGGAAATTTTTGGCTGTATTAGCTAGTCTGCAGCCAAAATTGTTAGTTGGGTAGTGCTTTCTGGGCATTTTTTTTCATTGAAATACCACTTGGACCTCTAACCCACCCTGGACCACTCGTACATCTCAAATTGAATAAAGCGTTCGATAAATTTTACAGGAAGCAAAAAAGACAAAAATCGCGTGTTGCCAAAAATGGGAAGGCACTGCATTTTTCTACATTAACAAATTGTAAGCGCCAGGGAATCAGTTCAATTCATGATTAATAGTGATGTGTGAAGGAAACTGCAACCAGCGACAAACCGACTTGAAACTCAAACTTAACTTTCGCTCGGAAATCTATAACGGTCCATTCAAATGTGCAGCGATCCCATCCGTCAAAACCATAGAAACTTTCCACGAAACACTCGTGTTCGAGATACTAGAATACTGAATAACGCCACTCGATGCTGTCGAGGCAATGTTAGTCTACGTGTCTTGAATCATTATTCAATCACAAAAGTGCTATTCCATGGCAATTATCGTAAATACTCATTTAATTTATTCTCTGAGCTAGTCAGGCTGTTAAGAGCAAGAACTACAAGTGATCAGAAAAAATCATCTTCTTCTCTTAACTCTTTACCAGTCTTGAATTTGTTAGAAAGCGCTTCGATGCGCCCAAAAGATCTACGTCAGACGCAATTATTCGTAACATCTATTAGGAGACGCATATACCCATTTGGAGGTTATATTTTGCAACAAATAGCAGCGTCTAGTATCTAAGGAAATAGATTTTTTTAATCAACCCTCAGGATCTCAGTTTAACTCCGGAATGTGTCAACACCCACTAGTAGCTGAATTTATATTAGGCGCAAAATCGTTAATATACCCTTTTATTTTAATAAATCTTGATTAACTTGCAAAAATTGAGCACATTGAGCAACCACAAATTCGCAACACTATTTAAAATTTTAAACCATTCTCAAACTTCTTCTTCTTCTTCTTCCTCGCATTTCAAGCTTATTGCATATCGCATATTAGGTTATTGCGTGCTCTCAACTACGTGTTCTAGATGCACTTCCACAGTTATTAATTGAGAGCTTTCGATGCCTGTACCATTTTTGCATTGGTATAATTGTGTGGCAAGTCCAATCATACTTCTATGCCCAGGGAAGTCGAGAAATTTTCCAACCCGAAAAATTCATAGACCGGACCGGGAATCGAACCCAGCCACCTTCATCATGGTCTTGCTTTGTAGCTGTGCCTTTACCGACTGAGCTAAGGGAGCTCCCACCATCCTCAAACTACAACGAGTAATTAAGTTGATTAAACTATTATTATTATTATTTAGCTTTATTTAGGAGGCTTTCAGCCTTAGGCTGGTTCGCCTCCAAAGTTGATTAAACTAGCGAAGTTTGTCATACTTCTGTGATTAAGAAATATTTCCCTGGATTTCAAGTAAATTACTAAGCCCCACCCCCCCCCACCCCCCCCCCCCCAATTTCAAGTAAATTTATTTTCCAGGTAGTCGACACCCTAAATAACATCCTAATCTTGAAGTTCTCCGGATATATGCAGGGTGGCCAGTGAATTTTCATTTTGAAGTTCCCGGTTTTCCCTGTTCCAATCTTAAAAATTTCCCGGTTGTTAATATTCAACAAAAAACGCAATCGTACACTTTTTTAAAAACGTGGCCAACTTTAAATTTTCGGAGATTATTTGTGGGAAAAATAATTTTGCTATGAGTCACTTGATGTTTTAAAAACAAAATTGATCTTTCGAGATACTTTAAAAAATCAATGTCTAACACTTTTTATGCAAAGCCCTAAAATTATGTAACAGAGATTAAGGTCACTAGGCCAAATGTTATCAGGATGAATAGGTTATTAAACAGAATTTTGGAAAGTAAGAGAGTTAATTAAAAAAAAATCAGAAAAAATTACTTGATACAAATGTGAATTAGAGAAAATTGTTAGGATAAAAAAATGTGTCTTCACTCCGTTGTCTATACTAACATAAATATTGACCTTTCAGTACTCGCACTGATGTACAAAGTTAAACACGAAAAAAATATGTTAATACGCTCAGCGAGAAACTAAACATCGTTCATTAAATTAAATACCTACTGGACGTATATACCAATAATTGATGAACATAACTGAAAGGTTATTTACCAAAAGGAATTTACTTAAATTTTAACAAAACTTGATTTAAGAAGATTCCCAAGATACCGGGGTTTTGAAATTTGTGTAAAGTCTGAAACTAGAACTTTTCTTCAAAATATGTGATTAATAACAACCTTCGTGCTGCCAGATTTAAGAAAAAATAATTAAAATGTGAGATTTTCATAGATTTGAAAAAAAATATCATACTTATGAGTTGTTGACTCATAATTGTCAAGACTCTGAGACGTGGAAGCATTTTAAGGGGTTATAACAAACTACAGAACAACCTTTAGAATCTTGCGATTTTTTAGTAAAATTAAAGGTATTCAATATGTTGATTTCAAACGAATATTGAGGAGGAATCCCACATAATTTTCGAAGGAAAAGTTCTGAGCATTACTCCAGAACTATTCTGACATGAAGTCCTTAGTAATTGTTAGATAAATTTGGCGGGATTTATTTGGAGAAGAATACAAGTTCAAAATTAAATTCTTAGGTAATTTTAAGAGTTGTGAAAAAAATTAAGGAAAATTCCTACGTGATTTTGAGGAAATTTGTATGGGAATCGTGTGGAAAATTACAGATAAATTTTATGAAGAATTCCAAGAGTAATAATTTCAACCTTGTGCAAAAAATTCATAACAGAGCTCCAACAAAATTGATTGCAAAAATTAGAACTAAATTCTTTAAAATTCTACAACAGACTTCTGAATAAAATTTCGATAGATTTCTGCTGTTTTGAATAGAGTTGAGAATTTTTGAAAAGAATTTCAAACTCTCCGAATAAGTTAAGGGAAAGAAAGATTCTAAGAAGGATTCCAATCAAACTCTTAGAAGGAGTTTCAAGGAAATTTAAAAAAATCCACCGGTAATTCGTACGCGGAGTTTTTTTCTAATTAATTTCAGAAGAATCCCATGATAATTCAGAGCAGAATTCCAACTTAATTCTGGAATTCATATCATGAAATTTTAAATAACGAAAAATTAAAACCCCGAAAAAGAAAAATTCAGTTTCGGTTTGAACAAATATTTGTTTCCAAAGTCAAGTATATTCAATATATTCTTTTGGCTGGTGGCCAAGACCCATGGCCTTACCGGCCCAAGCACTTTACATTTGAAATTGAAACGACAAAAATCAATTAAAAATATTGCTGAGTGTTTTTTTTTATTGAATTCTAAAAAAAAATAAGACGGTAAACTGACAAAAACTAGTCAGCAAATAGAGCAAGATATTTATTTGGTAAAGAATCACTCTGTTTTTATGGTGAAATTCTGGTGTAAAAATTGTTCCTATGATATGGTTAATCTATTTTCCCGGTTCTCTCGTCGAATTCCCGTGTTTCCCGGTTACTTTTCAAATTCCCGGATATTTCCCGGAATTCCCGGTTTTCTCGGTACGCTGGCCACCCTGTATATGGAAGGAGAGAGAGAGAGATTTCATACCTAGCTAGGTAAGAGTAATGCACGGTGTTATGACGGGAGTAGTATTAGTACAAGACACTGAAGAAGTCTGCACATTGTAGACGAAATACGCGTATCTGTCAAGGATAAGCAAATAAGGTAGTGGAATTAAATGGAAATTACTAATCCTTCTCTCTTTCATTATACAGGTATTCCACTAAGGCGCCCACATTCATCAAAATTTCCAGTGCATTTGCATTTGCAATTTAATATTGACCTGTACCTGGAGTCTTCAGCTCACGCTCGGGCAGTTAAAATTGTGTCTGAGCCAGGGATGGAAATTCATTTCGTGCATTCATTTACATTTACATTCATTTGCCTCTATCTTTTTTCATCAACAGAATACCGTTAAATGATGTATAAAGCTTTTGTAGCTTTTGATATTAACTACAAATTTTGTTTGTAACTAAAATCTGAATCTCTGATGCATGATGAAATAGAGTTGGCAATTTACATTCACTGAAAAACAATGGTAGGTTCTTATCGCTCTGATTCATCATGCATAAGAGATACAGATTTGAGTTGTTTACAAAAAATGTAGCTAATATCAAAGCCTACCAAAGGTTCAAACACTATTTTACGGAATTCTATTGATGAAAAAAGTTAGAGGCAAATGAATGTAAATGAATGCACGAAATGAATGTAAATGATTTTCCATCCCTGGTCTGAGCAGATCTATAGCACCGAAAGAGTATACGATGATATGCACACATCTGTCCCCCACCAAAACCAATCGGAGGCCTGTGGGATATTCATGACGAAATGGTAAAGAAAGTTATTAATCTACATAGGGGAAATGTCTCTAATGTTGGCCTATGGATCTAAGATTGGGCCCATCGCTAAGAATCTGCTATTTATCAATTTTTTCTAGATGAACGCGTTATTGGGACGTTACTAATGGATATTTTTGGTTAATAAGGTCTCAGTATTTTTCTATTGGGCGCAATTCCGGAGTGTTTGGGGGGTTCAGATCTTTCGGCACGAAATCAACATCATTCGCCAAATCCGGCCAGAAGATCGTCGGACCGTCGTGAGCCTTCAGGAGAGGGAGAAGCCGCTTTTGGATGTGCTTCCGATCAACATTCAGACGTTCTTCGAACCGTTTTATGATACCAGATACCGTGGAATTTGCGATTCCCAACTTTTTTTCCGATGGCAAGATGCGACAGATCCTTATTCTCAAAGTACTAGTGCAAAACGTTTTCGCGCACGCAACGGTTCCTTCGTCGCCATTTTGAAAACTTTTGCGTACTTGCCGAAATCAACTCACAGAGTGTAAACAATACACATTAAACTATTTCTACGCAAAATTTCAATTAATTTTACCTAACGGATCAAAAGTTAGAGCAATTTCAGTGTATGTGGATTTTAAACGGCACACCCTTTACAATGAACCAAGCTTAAATGTTGCTCATTTCTACACTCAAAAGTTTAATTTAGTACAAAATGTGAATAAAACCATCTCCATTAAACCAACGACTCACGGTGGTCCAAATCAACGAAATCATAAATTAAATTTCAAAATAAAACCGTTAGATTTTGGCAACACTAAATTTTCGTTGCTTGTAGTCAAAATTGAACGGGTACTGTAAACATAAGTATCGATGGATATGCAAAAGAACATTCGGTAAACAGTGGGGACTGAAACCGAAAATGATCCATTGGATTTACTCAGCAATTGTGAAACCCAGGATTACTTATGGTGCATTGGTCTGGTGGCCAAAAACAAAAGAGAGTGTTGCTCAGAGAAAGTTAGAAAAACTCCAAAGGTTAGCAACTCTCTCAATAACAGGTGCAATGAGAAGTACACCATCGACGGCATTGGATGCTTTGCTTTATATGCTACCATTGCATCAATTTGTACAATTAGAAGCCGACAAGTGTGCTCTAAGGATTACAAGGTCAGTGAAACTCTTTGAAGGAGACCTTAGAGGACATCATAGGATTCTAAAAACTGTTAGTATCAACTCTCTAGTAAGGAACAACGAAGACTGGATGGAGAAAAGATACAATTTCAATCGACTTTTTCAAGTAGTTGACCCTGGCGTAATTCATGGCAATTTGGTGGCCCGGTTCTTCGTCCAGGATCGATTGTTTTTATACAGATGGTTCAAGATTGAACAACCAAGAGGGAGCAGGAGTAACTGGCCCAGGGATAGAAATATCGGTTCCTATGGGCAGATGGCCAACTGTGTTCCAAGCTGAAATCCAAGCAATTTTAGAGTGTTCCATTATATGTTTGCGTAGAAACTATGAGAGTTCAAATATATGCGTCATGTCCGACGAGCTTGACTTGCTCTAAATGCTTTAAAGTTGGCGACATGTACATCAAAACTTGTCTGGAAGTGTGTTCAATCACTTCAAAAATTGTCTTGTCATAATCAAGTCAACTTATATTGGGTTCCTGGTCATTGCGGGATTGAGGGAAATGAAAGAGCTGATGCACTAGCAAGACTCGGATCTTCTCATAAGTTCATCGGGCCAGAGCCCTTTTGTGGCTTATCGGCTGCATCTCTTAGAATGGAGCTAAAAGCGTGGGAATCTTCAAAAGTGGAGGAAAACTGGAAGAACACTTTTATTGCTAGGCAGTCAAAGCGATTCACTAATCCAAACATTTCTGTGACCCACAAAATCCTGGTCGTTGTCCGAGCCGTTATCACTTGAAGCTGATTGGAAAACTCCAAGATGATGTATGTCGCTTATGTGGCATAGAAAAGGAAGACTCGGAACATTTGCTATGCCACTGTCCGGCAATTTTCAATAAAAGGCGTAAGTTCTTCGGCAAAGGGCTGATAGAACCCTTTGACATTTGGAGAACAACTCCCAGTACGGCAGTGCACTTTATTCGAAGTATAATGCCGTGCTGGGATAATGCTATTAGTCAAACGATGACGATCACTCCTAATAATAGTGATACGGCATCTTGATATAGCTAAAGAAAAAAAATGGGGAATATATCACAATAGATCAGAAAAATGGGCGCAGTGATAAAAATACCCGACAAGGAAAAAAAATGATTTTAAAAATCTTAAAGCCTCGTCCGCACAAATACAGCTACTATGGATGGCTACACACATCACAAGAATGTCGGACGACAACACGGTGAAAATGGTTCTCGAGAACAAACCGCCATGAGCCGTGGATAAGGTGCATAAATCTGACGACCTTTACCTTTGCGGTCCCAATCTATGGACTACCCTACGTTTACATTCAACCACTTAAAAAAAAGTATTGGTTGTACAAACATATCGAAGGTAGAAATTCAAGCGGTGAAATAATCAAGAGACGGACAATCAAGACTGGGAGAAATACAAATAATGTATTTGTACTATTCAAAAAGACCTCGATACTAGACCGGACATCTTCGCTCCTTACATGGCATAACACCACCGATTTCTTTAAGCGTTTCCAACCCGACATACAAATGTTTGTAAATTGAGCTGTACCCGCTGCAACAATACCCTTAAATTTTTCTATTCACATTCGAAAATATTTATCCCACCATACAAAAAGCCCTTTAGAGATGGTAACCTTTCTCTCCTCTTGCCTCCTTTCTGCTTCTTTTTTTTTACTATTCATTTGAAGAGAACAGCGTTTGTAGCATTCCTGGACGTTGCTGGCTCCCTTCCCCCTACCCGAATTGACCCATTCAAAAGGAGTGTCCCATTATTTTTTCAAACACATTGTTGAACCGCGAGATTTGTAGTCCCTTATAAATCATCCTTCATCGGCATAGGTATTGTTACTGGTGCTGTTGCTGCTGCTGCTGTCGTTCGTGTGTTCTAGTTCGGTAAAGCTGGGAGCTATGCACCCACAAGTGCTATTCACAAACCTAGCATCATGGAATGGCTACATCTGAAGTAGCGACGCTTTGTTTCCATGTTCGTCATAATGGAGATTGATTTATCTCCTTCCTCGACGCCGCCGTCGTCTTCGTCTTTAGATCTTCCACTAGAAAGGGTTCGATTTAGCTGAGATAAGGAGGAAGAACGCTGTCCTTTGTGTTTTCATCAGTTCGATTAAGAGTTTCAATTGACTTTTGAGATGGCAGTGGGAAAAATCGAATGTCCTACTTTTTCGCCAACTCGGCTTGGGAAAGTTCACTGTACTGTACTCCCAATCGTAGAAAGTTTTGGACCAACCGACGACGATTGTGTGGTTGGTTAAATCGTCGCATCGCATTCCGACGCAGTACTAATAGGCTCCATAAATCCATCGGGAGCTTATGGGGTGAGGAAGAAAAGCCGCCTCGCGGGTGAGAAATTCTACGAACCATTCATAATTTGATAGATGTACCGCGAAAATCTAAATAATCAAGAATGTACATATACCTCGCCATGAATGATGATCGTTTTCTATCCGCTCTAATCCTCCACGCACGGTTATTATTGAATGGGAATATGAGATGGGAATTCCTCAAAGTAGCATCAATTTCCATTTCCCGGTCGAAGTCAGTGGTTTGAAATGAGGAATATGTTGGGTAGCAGCTTCGAGCTAAATATAGCACTCGTCGGAATAGGAGTTCAATTGAATTCTCTACAATACATATGGCAATGGTAAATGGAATCAACTCTGCCGGCAGTCCTTACGTATGCATTTCAGTTCCATCCCGTTGGGTTCTTCCGGTAAAAGAGAGGGATGACGCAAAACGGGTAGATGTGCTCTAGTTACATTTACCGAGAGAAAATATATTTCCGACGTTGAATGGTGAGGACTTGAAAACGATTTGTAACTTTTGGAAAGGGCCTATCTTCGTCGTGCGGCTCTATTTACCTATTTTTCCTTCGGCTTACTTTAAAACAACGCGTTATTATCACAAAGAAGGAAATCGATGAAAATAAATCATTAGCAAAAAACAGGCCCTTTTGTCACATAGTAATTTCCATATAAACTGCAAATGGTTTGTGCCAAGTCAGTTTCTTAATGAGTTCAAATTTTGCTAGGCGATCAGGATCCAATTTAAAGCAGTTTGAGCACTGTTGAGTGAAAATTTCTGATTTTGCATCACTCTAATGAGCACGCTATCAATTGAAATTTGAGCGGTTTTTATGAGTTTTAAGCTGGAACGATTTTTTGGTGTTGTGAGTATGAGTGCGTGAAAATGCATGAGAATCAAATTATTATTATATTTGAGAATGATTTTCCGTACACTGCATGGGGTTATGAATCAAACTGGAGAGGTGCCTATAAGATTACGCATACTTTTATTTTCAAAATGAAGCAACTTCCAATTTAGATTATTTGTTAGGCTCAAATGTCCAAAGGATTTCAAGGAGCCTAAAAGATGCATCTTAAAAGAGTTGATAGGTATTTTATCTTTGTACCGTCGCTCTCAAATAATTCGGATCTCAGGGTTGTTTTTCTCGGGTCCAGAGGAATGAAAATGGCTCAGTTCTTTCAACAAGAGATGCGGTGCATGACCAATAAACATGTTCGATATCGTGACAACCTTCACCACAGGCACACTCACACTGTACGGGCGTCTAACGAACAGTGGTTGGATATGAGCTTGGACATTACGTGAATAGAGTTACGACCCATGCCAAAACCATTGAACATATGATTTTTCAACAACTGTGAGCGAATAGAATGTAATCGTCTTCCCAAATAACCGTCATTTTATTTTTGTTCATAAGCAGTTCCTTCGAGTCGTATTGCTAAAAAAAACTTTAAATTCCCCAGGAATCCACATGAAGATCCACCTTGAATTCTCTTAAGTTTTAACCTTATAGTGTACTGAGATTCAACCGCAAATTCTGGAATTCCTGCTTGCATTTCTCTGAAATTCCCTTTGAGTTCATTTTTGGACTTCCATTTAGTTTATCATAGAATTCCCTTGGAATTCCCCTCTATGCATCCTTGAATTGAGAATCATCACTGAAATTCACTGGTATTATGCCTAGAATAACAATTTACAATACAGCCTTGATTTCTCCTGCTATACAACCTTGAATTACCCAGAAAAACAGCTTTGAATCGTGTATGAATTTAGCTCTGAAACCTCCTGGAATTTTGCCTCAAATGCTTTTGGAATTCAGACTTGTGTTTCTCCATAATTCAACTCTGAATTTTCTTGTAAGTCAGCCTTGAATTTCCGTGTAATGCTGTCTTAAATTGTCGTGAAATCCCGCTTAGTTTTTCCTTATAATAAAGCCTTAAAATCCCTTTGAGTTGAATTTCCCTGGGATTCATCTTCAAATGTCCTTGGAACTCACTCATGAATTCCCCAATGATGCATGCTTGATTTCCCTGGGATTCACCATTGAAGTTCAATGGTATGCAGTCTCAAACTCCTCTGCAATTTAGCCTTGAATTCTCTAGAAATACAGCTTTGAATTTACCAGGAATTCGGCTCTTTAATCTCCTGGAATTGGATTCCCATGGAGTTTATCCTAGAATTCCTTTGGATGTCAATCTTGAATTCACCTATATGCATCCTTCAATTGGCATTCATCGAGCATGGGAAAAATCGTTTCATTTTGCATTCACTACTGACTCACACGCATACAACATCAGAAAACAAGCAGCAGCTTGTGCGAGCCGCACTGATTTCGTTCGTATTCTCATTGCTTCTATTTTCTTCGATGAACGCAGAATTGAGCAAAACAGACAGCGGAATGATTTTGAGTGTAGAAGTGTGAATTATTTCTCACTTCTCGCGTAACATTTGAAAAGAGCCTATCCTCGTTGATCGATGCTCTTCATCGACTTTCTCTTTGGTTTACCACGGCAACATAAACGAATTTCTCGCTAAGCTCGCAGCACAGTTCGATGATGTTAGTTTGCGCCTGAAACAACGCACTCAAATTTGCAGTCGGGTTATTCGCGAAAGATAAAATAGATGAAGAGAATCGATCAGCAATGATAGGCCTTTTTCTCGTGTTGCGCGAGACTTATTATGTTTTGCTTGCTGTGCCCAGCGTTGGCAGTATTCCAGATTTATCTGGATTTTACAGATTTTCAGTCGTCTTGCCAGATACACAGACAGGTTACGTTTATTCCCAGATTTTTTAAATATGTTCCAGATTTTCCCAGATTTTTAAAATGTGTTGCTTTATAAATATCACTGCAATTAATGGACTCTATAATCAAAAAATAAAAAACCAAATTTACTACTTTAATTACTAAAGGCCATCAACGTTCGACATTATTGCAACATCATGCATGGAATTGTTACATGTTACAAGTTTGCAATGGGTTGCAGAATCTTGAAAATTGAGACATTTTCTAAACATTATTGGCTGTAAAAAATCTTCAATTTTTTTTTTTAAATATCGAGCCAGGATTTTTTATTTGAAGTTTTTGTTTAGATTATGGCTATAATTTTTTTTTTTTTGAATCTTGGATTTATAAAAATTAATATTTCAATATGGAGGAATTTTCCTCATTTTGGAATTTAGAGAAATCGAAAACTGTTCAGGATTGAAAACAATAAATTGAGTTTTGGAAAATTAGCAAGGCTTTTGAATCTAGACAACCACCAGGACATTCAAGTATGTTCGTGATATTTTTGAGGATAATTAAATAGATTTTTAAATAGAGTTTTAAAGTACCTGTGAATATTGAGTTACCTTAGCAGTCTGCAATACTTTAGAATTCTGAATTGCCCTAGATATCAGAATTTTGAGGTAATTCTGAAAATAGTTTACAGTGAAGCGTAAGTATGTAGTATGTGCAATCTTTGATTGAAGTGAAGACGGTGATGACAATTGCATGGAGTTTTTGTGAAGAAAGGAAATAGTTAGAATCCGGAAGAGAAATCATAGAAAATTCTTAAGGAGAATGCTGATACGAATCGTGAGAATTATTTCAATGGAATTATATCCAACGTTTCTATGGAGATTAGGTTTTATCAAGTTTAAGGAAATCTTGCAATTTTTGGGAGAATTTCGCGGCTATTTTGGCAAAGTACTTGAGTACTTAAGAAATACTGAGTCTGAGAAGAATGTGACGGTCATTCTGAAGAGCGCACCAAGGTAATTATTAAGAATATTCTAAGGGAATTTCATAGAGAAAAAATGAGACAAAATTATGCCAATTCTTAGAAATTATTGCCAGTTTGAGGCAGTGGCGTCGCCTTAACCTCAATCTACCTGTGCACCAACTCTCAAAACATAAACAATTATCAAAATATTGCTTGCAATGGATAGATATCGAGTTAACTAGAAGATTAAGTGTGTTTTTCAACCGATTCGAGTGTGAATATGGCATTAAATCTGTTTTTAAAAGTTGGTGCACAGGTAAAAAGTGAGGTTACGCGACGCCACTGGTTTGAGGGAATTGTGGAATCAGACAGCGATTTACAAGAGGTTACAAAAGATAATGCTAAGCACTCTTAGAATGTTGCTGAAAAAGTTTGGATATTATCAATTTTATTAGTTTTAAAAAATCATCCCATCAAAGTTGCTTGACTCTTTGCTACTTCAGAATCCTAAAAATATTTTCTGCAGTATTTTACCAAAAATTTAAATCAATTTTGAAATGCTGCGTACTGGATACTTAAACTTTTTGGGAACACTGTGTCAATACTTTTCTTAACATTTGGATGATTTTAGCAATGCTAACAAGTTGGCTTTATATATTTTTTAAACATGGATTTCATAGACATTCTGGTAGGCTAGGAAAAAATTCCAAATGATCATATTGACCTATTTTTACGGGAGATTGACACATCACTTTGATTTCAGTAACATTATGTTGCAAACAGGATTTTTGGAACAATCCAGATTTATCCAGAATTAATATTTAGACTAGGTCCAGAATTTTCAGAAAATGACCTGACAACGCTGGCTGTACCCTTTACGATTGCATTCTGCTGAATGAGCTGAGTGAGAATTTTGCAGAAAGAATCACTTTTTTATTTTCTAGCTCTAAACATAAACGTGTCAATTGGTATTACCATGTAGAAAAGTATTATATTGTAATGCATAAACGTAACCGTCATGGAAATACTGTAAAACTACTGTGGCCAAATCAACTGATCTGAATCACAGAGCCAAAAAATATCTTACTCGGCTCGGTAGAGAAAATTGTTTGGCTGTCAGTTCCGAGTCCATCTGCAGTCACTTGGTTCAGTTTGTACACGTGAGGATGGCTATTTTGTTTCAGTGGTACTCGCACGAGTGAATGAATTTTCTCATGCATGGTAATCATCACTGAATTTCACTGGTATGGCGCCTTGAAGTACTCTGCAATCAAGCCAATTCTGCTGGTATATAAAGCTATGAATTCCCCACAAATACAGTTTTGAATTTTCCAGGAATTCAGCTCTGTAATCTCTTGTAATTGTGTGTGTGTGTATTCAATCTAACCCCCACTGGCCGGCAGTGGTATTATGGAAGAAATTTGCTTACAACAATCCTTGATGTAATAATTTAAAGCAAGTTTAGTCCGGGAGTTAGAAAGCGATAGCTCTACTGCAGATTCAGCAACCCATTTCAGAATGCCTGGTAATTCACGTCCATTCCGAGGTTACTTTCACATACAATAAGCCCCGCATGTAAACACTACCGTTATCATATGAATAATGGTACTGCAAACACACTTCCAGATTTCAAAATGTGACGTTTCGAAATCTGGCGCGTATTTAGTAATATATGGAAATATGCATTTATGATTGATTATAATTCAGATGGATCTCCCCAAATTCTGTCTCCGAAAAAGGACCGGTTTGTTCACTCGCGGTAATCGAAAAAATCTTCCGCGTTGTTTTTACAACCCAACACGACATTTTGAATCACATTCGAAGTTTTTCATTTGCACCGAATTTTTTCTTGACACCTCATTCGCGTGCATCCTCCGGAAGGCAGAACGCCAGCATCAAGAAAAGAAAAAAAAAATACCTGGTAAAACTCTTCTTGGGAGGGAGGCAAAGCACCAAAAACAAGCGAAATGAAAAACCGACCGACGCGACACCACAGCAACGTGATAGATCTTAATTTACACTTATCCACACGCGAAAACTAATACTTGTTTGATTTGGTACAATTAAAAAATATGGGAAAAACAGATGATATCAACGCCAGCGAAAACAAAACCAACCGTTCGCGGGGCAGCTCTGTAATCTCTTGTAATTTCGCTTAAAATGCTATTGAACTTCAGATTTCATTTCTGTATAACGAAGCCCTGCATTTTCTTGTAATTCTTCCTTGAATTTCCTTGTAAGCCAGACTTAAACTATCTTGGAATTTTCCAGAAATTCAGCTCTGGAATCTCCTGGAATTCTACCTAAAATGTTTCTGAACTATAGACTTGTATATCTCTATAATTAAGTCCTGAATTTCCTTGTCAGTCTGCTTTGAATTTTCATCTTATTCAGGCTTGAACTGTCCTGGAATTCAGCTTTGTATTTTCCTGGATAACAGCCTTCAATTCCCTTTGAGTACTCCTTGGATTTCCATGGGTTTTATCTTCAAATTCCCTTGGAATACATTCTTGAATTCCCCAATAATGCAATAATGGCATAATGCCTTAAGCTTCTCTGCAATCCTCCTCCTTTTCTGGTTGGGGAAATGACGGCTTGGCACTTCTTTACCTGTTATCGTCAGGAGGTAAATGGAGTCTTGGAGTGATATTTTTTTGCAAAACGATGCACCTTCATGCAAAAAAATCAGAGGACTTCATTTACCCCCTGCTGACTAGGGTTGGCAATACCGGAGTCTTATTTCTAAAACCGGTTTTCCGGTGTTGAAAAATTTAATACCGGTAAAGGTATTAAGAGGAACTATAAAAAACTGCACAATTATAAGAAAATGTGTTTATTGGTAAATGGTCAGTTAGAAATGCGCTCATCAAAGCTAGGCTTGTTCGTTAAAGTAAAATTTAAGAATGCAAAGAGCGTTTATCGTACTATCTTCCAAACGATAACGGGTCTTACTGACGAAGTAAGTAGGACGTACAATACAAAGGGCATCGTAAATCATCTTCATATATTTACCTTTCAAACTCTTGTTTAAAAACTTTTATTCAAACTGTTTGCTGACGTTGACGCTGAGCTAGTTCTGAAAGCTGCAAACTTTGACTGCTGCAACCAGGCTTGCTTCAACTCACTTGCTGTAAAAAAAAATTATTTTCTGAATTTTGAAATCATTCGATGTTATAATGATTGTTTGTACTTGCAAGATACAAGAAGCAGATGAAAGGCAAGTGTTTGACTCATAAAACTTGTCAATTTTGCTACCAGAGTGTAACAATATGTGATTTTATGATTCGTGAGCGTTCATTCAGAGTGAGCGCTGGCGAGTCATAAAATCGCTGATTGTGACTATCTGAAAGCGAATTGGACAGGTTTCATGTGTCAAACACTTGCTTTTCAACCTCTTCTTGTATCTAACAAGTACAACATATGATTATAACATCTAATGATTTCAAAATTCAGAAAATCATGTTTTTATAGCAAGTGAGTGGAAGCAAGCCTGGCTGCAACCATATTTCAAATTTTTCCTTCACGGTCAAACCATCGTTCTCTACATCAGCTGTATCATCCAGTCGATTCAGCTCCTCTCTTCGCTCGGCTTATGCATGTTTTCCGTTGTCGTTAATATAAAGCTTAGTATGCCCTATGTAGCCCTATGTATCAGCCTTATATTGCGAAAAGGCGAATTAGCGGGTTTGTTGGTTACTTGGGCCTCTCTACTCCAAAATCATTTGTCATTGTATGTAAATTATATCGGATCAGAGCAATCGGACTATTTTACAAACAGCTCCGGTGTTCCTCAAGGTAGCAACTTTTGACCATTGCTATTCTCGATTTTTGTAAATGAGGCCGGACTGATCCTCCCAACTGGTTGCCGATCGTTCTACGCGGATGATGTGAAGATCTATGTGATTGTTCGTAGCTTCGCCGATTGCTTGCGCCTTCAGCACCTAATCGATACTTTCGAAGAGTGGTGCTCAAGAAACTATCTCACGTTGAATGTACCAAAATGTAATATTATCTCATTTCATCGCAAGCTGAAACCAGTGGCATTCAACTATACGATAAATCACCAACTTCTGCAACGTGTGGACAATGTTCGTGACCTAGGAATCACGCTGGACTGCGGCTTAACATTCAAGCTTCATTACTCGGGCATCGTTGCGAAAGCTAACAGGCAACTCGGATTCATTTTCAAGATCGCTAACGAGTTTCGCGATCCTGCCTGTCTAAAAGCTCTATACTGCTCTCTAGTGCGATCGATCTTGGAATTCAGCTCGGTAGTATGGTGCCCGTATCAAGCAGTTTGGATGGCGAGGATTGAATCTGTTCAAAGGAAATTTGTTCGGTATGCCTTTCGTCACCTTCCTTGGAATGACCATGTGAACCTTCCGCCGTACGAAGATCGTTGTCAACTCCTGGGTCTTGAAGCACTAGAACATAGGCGGACGATTAGTCAGGCCGTGTTCGCAGCGAAAGTACTTATTGGTGATATCGACTCTCCAGGAATCTTGGCTGAATTCGAAATCTACGCACCCGAACGAGTTCTTCGGTCGAGAAGTTTCCTGCATCTTGGACCTCGTGCTGCGAACTACAGCTTGCATGACCCAATACGGTTCATGTCTGGGCGTTTCAACGAGTTTTACGAGTTTTTCGACTTTAACTGTGCAGCGGAAACCTTTCGTCACCGTATTCAACGCAGACTCCTGAGAAGGACGAGGACTTCTACCTGATTCACGGACAACTCTATGCCATAGGAGGATAACTTTTTTTATGCTATAGACTTGATTAATGTTCGTTGCAATTGTATTGTATTATTGTGATTCATGTATTTCGAAAAGATGTGGGGATTTTACGCCTTTTCTAGACTTTTCCCCATCAGGCTTCATTTAGACACGTTAAGTCCGATGAAGAAAAACAAATTAAATAAATATTATTTTTTTGTTGTTAGGTTTTTAAAATTACAAACATTCATTTATTTATATTTCAGTCACTATGGTAAACAAGTAAAAAACAATGCAATATGCTGGAAAAATCCAACAAAAATACCGAAAATACCGGTTTTTTATCGTACAAAAACCGGTATTTCGGTATTGTAAAATAGCACGGTAATACCGGTAAAACCGGTTTCGGTAAAACTGGGCAATCAACCCTACTGCTGACGATAATAGGGAAAGAAGTCGAAGCCATCATTTTCCTTATAATGCTTTGAATTCCTCAGAAATGCATCCTGGAATTCCACCGTCAATTCTGCTGGAATTCAGACCTGCATTTTCTTATAAGTTAGGCTTGAATTTATGTATATTGCAATCTTGAAATGTTTTGGAGATCAGATTTATAATTCCTTATAATAGCCATAGTCAAAAGTTTCAATTGAATTTATCCTTGGAATTCCATGGGGTTCCTTTGCAGGTTGTCACAAAAATTCCTATTTCAAATCCGCAAAAACCAAGTCACGACGTTCAGTCATCCACGCCAGGATACTAAATCAGCGCCATAGAAAATTATTCAATTTAGAACTCAAATACCCACACACAATTAGGAATACGCTCAATTTTTTTTTAAACAGCCCTAAACTTTGGTTATTTACATAGTAGCTCTAAGGTAAAGAGTCTGAGTAGGGGTTCTTGAGTACTTAGCACTGTAGAATTGTAATGTTTTTTGAAAGTCATAGAATAACGAGAATTTCAATGTACACCCAGAATCATGAAATGTCCCATACCGTGAACAATTCTTATCAAGTCTGGGATGTGTAGATGTTTTCTTAGCGCGGGACAGAATTTTGAAATGTTGAGCTTGGATCCTTAAATTTGTTCTAAGATTTAGATTAAAAAATAATAAGGCTAAATTAACATTCTTAATAGGTAGCTGCAGAATCTCAAACAATATTCAAAACCTGAGAATGCAAAAAAGTTCTAAGAAACCAGAATTTGTTAACTCTGTAAGTTGAGAAAAATAGAAATCATTTGAAACTGTCATGCAGGTAGTATGAACGGATATTCCAGGCCTATGTATATTCAGATAACAAATTCACATTTCTCACAACCACAAGTGTTAAAAAAAACATAGGGGCCACAATGGAAACATTGGTATCATTTTGTAGCTTAGGGTATTACTTTTGATATCTTATAGAGTTTTTATAGAGTATGGCCAATTTGAGCCAATACATAAATTCAGCTAATTTGGGCCAATACATAAATTCAGCAATCGACTAAATTTTCAATAGCGACCAAAAATATCCATAAGTACCGTCCCAATGACGCGTTCATCTAGATAAAATTGATAAATAGCAGATTTTAAGTGATGAACCCAATATTAGATCCATAGGCCAACATTAGAGCCATTTCCCCTATCTGAAAAAAAATAAATTTTAACCTGATATAAGCAAACCGGGACAAGGTATGGACCTGAAGCTACCATTGGCATTGGCTAGCAAAATCTTGAACTTTGACACCCATGTTGATATGGTTCCGATCATGTCCCAAATTTACCACTTCCTACGTGGAATCCAGAACCTGCTCCAGGATGGCCATCGAAAACGATTCTGGACTCGCGCTGAAAAATCATGAGGATTGATACCCATATTTAAGTGATTCTAAAAATTAACATTACTGGTCACTTTACCCGAGTTCAAGGCAATGGATAGATGTCGGTTGTTTCTCGCATTGAATTCAAAATTAATTCTAGTATCACGAAAAAAATATGAATTAAAATAAATGTTCATACCAGAAAAAAATACAAGCGATCAGTTTTTGACATACCCTTTAAAAATTCAGAACATCTCCGGTGGCCACTGGCCGCCACAAATATTAAAATGATTTATTAAAACAGCTATAAATTTTCCCGTCAAATGCATCCAGTTACATCAAATCTTCGAAAAGTTAATGCAATTTGAATTTAGACAAAATTTTGCCTGTCCCGATCATTTTGTCTATCCTCTGTCTGTCAAATAATCATAATAGGCACTAGCCTTGGGACATTGATTCCAAATTATTCGAGTTATGATTTCAAATTCTATGTCAAAATATGACATAGAATTTGAGAAATAAAAGACTATACTTTCTTGTTTGTTCTTGTTTCACAATTATCATAGCAAAATTAAATACTAAACTGTGTTAGATTCTGCCAAGCTAGGCGTGGTACCTTGGTATATTCGGATTCCAATTCATGCACACAGTAAAAGTACTTGTTATCTGTTCGGTAGCACAGTATGTATATTCTGAATTTATTAATTACCATGTAATCAAGGCCTGCTTAGATATTATTTTGCACATCTTTTTTTGTATGTAAACTGAGACCAAGTTTTAATCTATTTAATCAACATAAATATTTAAATCGTTACAAAATAAAATCATCAAATCTTGGAGGTAGTCTTCTAAATCGTTGATTATTATCTCACTATTCATTGTTGAATCCCCGGAAAATTTCTTCAGCTGTTTTCCTCCTCTTGATCTTCTTCCATTAGTGATGTACTAAACATAGGTTTTGATGCATATGGTGTTACTAGATCAGCAGGGGTTGTAGCTGTTACGTCTTTGTCAGTTGAACTGATGCGGCTTCTGTAGGTGGAGTCCTAATTCTCTTCAAGTGTTATTAAACGTTTTTTCTAGTTTATTTGATGGCAAAAGGTTTTCCATTAGAACAGTATATCCTCTTTCGATGTCGGACTCCTGAGCGTGTCGCCTTCTGTCCTCCTTTTCTTTTCCTTTTTTCTTGTTGATCTTGTCCAGGTCACGTAAATCTAATGCTGCTGGTGTGGTTTCGATGTTCTCGATTGACTGCAACATGAATCTGATAGTACGCCCGTAGCACAGTTCTGTTGGAATTTCCCCGGTTGTTGAATGAGGAGTTGTATAATACATCAGTAAATTGTCGTTTAAATCCTTCTTCCAATCTCTTTTCAATGCGTTACTGATCTGTAGTCGCTTCAAAAGTGACCTATTTTGACTCTCTACTAGTCCGTTTTCCTGAGGCCAACATGGTGTAGTATGGTTTAACACTATCCCATGTATCTTGCAATATTCTCCGAATTCTTTCCCAATGAATTGTTTTGCATTATCAAGTGTTATTGTTCTAGGATAGCCCAGTCGCGTAAATATTTTGCCAAGTCTTTCAACTGTGTCACGGGAACTAATCCTTGACATAATTTCCACTTCTTTATACCTGCTAAAATAATCAACTACCACAAGTAAATACTCCCAGAAGTTAAAGGTCCCATGAAGTCGACTGCAACGTCAATCCAAGGTTTTGTTGGCAATTCTCGTCTGCTCATCGGGAGCGGTTTACTTGGCATTCCGATTAACTGACAACCTTCACAGAACGAAACGTAATCTTTTACTACCCGATCCATAGCTGACCACCAGGCCCGATCTCTCAAGCACCTTTTCATGATCGATTCCCCTGGATGACCCTCATGAGCTTGCTGGAGCATTCGCGGTGGAAGTTCTCGAGGTACAACTAGTTTATTCCCTCTTACAATCGTATCATCATTCAGCTCATTTCGGAATGGTTCAAATGGCTTCACTAATTGGTTATTCCAGTTTCCTGATACGAGACAATCTTTAACAGCTTTAAGTTCAGGGTCCGATCTAGTAGCAACTTCAATTTATCCTACATCAATCGCCGCTGATTCCTGAACAGCGAGAACTAAGAAATGGTTGTCTGTTTCGAATTCAACAGGATCCTCTGCTACTACCAACCGAGACAGTGAGTCTGCAATATTTCCAGAACCTTTAAGATATTTCACGGTAAACTTGAAGGATTGGGGCCTTAATACCCACCGCTCAATTCGAGCACACGGCGTGGATGAAGGTGAGAAAATGACCTCTGATCTGTCTCCAATTCAAATTATCTGCCAACCAGGTAAACTGAAAAAAAAAATTTCCACTGCCCATACCAACGCTACCCGAGCAAAGTCGGTTAACAAAATGAAAGCAAATCGATATTAAAGTGTGCAGTTTCTATCATAATGAAAACTCATTTTGATTTCAAATTTTGCGACATAAGTCTGATATCATATTGTGCTTTCATTATGCAGTCAAGACTTTTTAAATGAAAGCAACTTAACTTGAAGTTCTGCTGTTTACGTCTTGTATAAAATTTAATTGAAATTCATCTGTCGTTGAACTAATGATTATTGTTTATTTGATTTGTTTAACACATTTTAGATCATTCGTGACTTGCCCGGGGTGAGATTGGAGCCCAAGTCTTTCAGCTTGAGAGACATGAATGGTAACCATTTACTCCAGGCCCGTATTCAGTTAAACATTATGAATGCAAAATCAGTAATCAAATTGATTTCATTGAAAGCAGAATTAGTTTTCCGTTTGCTTCAACAGTGTAAAATTTTGCTCTCATTTTTGCTGTGTTAACCGTTAAGTCAACCAAAATGAGATCCACCGGAGTATTCAAAATAAGTTTCATCATAACATCAAATTTTGATTTCAATTTGATCTTCAGCTTTGCTCGGGTAGCGCCTTCTTCTCTGTTTGACAATAACTTTTCTCGCTAGATTGAGTGTTTACTTACGGTGAGTATTTTTCGAAAAATTAAAGAATCGGTGGTTTGCCATAGCACTTGAAACACGTAATTACCGACATGCGACAAAGATTATCAAGGTTGTACCTCTGCCGTTGGAAAGGCCATTACTCAACACTTGATACTCTTTTCGAGTTGCAGAATTGAATCCACTTCAGGTTGGATGTCTCATGGTATTTTTAAATGGTTTGAGGCTTAACCATTATTTGGGGTTTTCCGAAAGCCTGGATGGTGTAAGAGTGACATACCATGTCGTAGGCGTCAGGTTCGATGCCCTATTCGACCAAGGAATGTTTCGATTAGAATTTTTCTTTCAACTTTCTTGGGCATGCCACATTGCCACATATTATGCCGATACAAAAATGGTACATGCTTAGAAGGCTTTCAATTTACAACTGTGAAACAACTCAAAGAACACTAAATTGACGGCAAGCGAAAAATTCCATTTGGTAAATATTACCCAAAGACGTCGAACATTTGTCCAAGTCCAAACCACAGCTACAAAACCACAATAATTCATCTTCCGAAACCCGCCCCGGTGGTCGCATTTATCTGAGCGACAGCAAACACACGACCAGAAGAATTGAACTCATTATAAAAGTGCTATGAAATGTTGTCCCTACGTCAACTTTTTTCGTCAGATGTCTTGCACAACAAATGTTAACCCACCCATCATTGTACTTTTTGTTAGTTTTGTTCATCCACCAATTTTTTGTACACCGGCATCGCTTTTGTTCTGGCACTCCACACCGAATGGCGACATTCCTTGGAAGGCAGCCGGGTGCCGAAAATAAAAGGGTGAAAGAATTCATAATTGGCCTTCCGGACCACCCACGGGATAAACCACAAAATGTTTACGTTTTTCGACGCTTGCAATTCCAGCTGGCATTTTTGCACTCATCAATCTAGTCGCAAGTGTGCAACCACTTTAGCTAAGTTAATCCTTCATAGTGATAACAATGTGATGAGTGGAAACATATTTTGCTATATAAACCCCACCGAGGATTGCAATCAGCCTCTTCAGTCCCACATCGTACAGTAAACGATGGCTTTCAAATTCACGGTAGCTTTTCTGCTGGTCGCCAGTTTGGCACTCGTTTCCACCAGAGCCGGTAAGATTGTTCTCACCAACCAACGTGACCAAAATTCTACAACTTCCGTTTTATTCAACAGCCCACAAAATCGTCGGTGGTGAGGAGGCCGAAGCGCACGAGTTTCCTTACCAAATCTCTCTGCAGTGGAACTTCAACAACGGATCCCACACACCGATGCACTTCTGCGGAGGATCTCTGCTGAACGAGAACTTTGTCCTAACGGCTGGCCATTGCGAAACTGCCTATTCTGACAACGGTTACATCGAAGTGGTGGCCGCTGAACACGACACAGCCGTCGTCGAAGGCACCGAACAGCGCCGTCAGGTTGCCAAGTTCATTGTCCACGAGAGCTACAACCCAGGAATGGTCAGCCCCAATGACATTGCTGTCATTCGTGTGGATGAGCCGTTCGAGCTGAATGCCCAGGTGAAAACCGTACAGCTGCCCAAACAACTGGAGCAATTCGAAGGTGATGTCACTCTGAGTGGATGGGGATCCGTTTCAACGTCGCCGTACCCCGAATATCCGGATAAATTGAGGGTGAGTTAGGGTTTGGATTCTTAGAAGAAAAGTTTTACTAAGCAGCGGGAAAAATTTCAGAAAGCCGTACTTCCGTTGGTTGCTTACAAGAAGTGCTTGGCTATGTGGGATTACTCGGATGTACTGGAAGAAAGTAACGTCTGTGCTGGCCCAGTGGATGGTTCCAAGTCGGCCTGTTCGGCCGATTCCGGTGGCCCACTGGTAAAGCAGTCCGGCGATGAGGTCATCCAGGTCGGAGTCGTGTCCTGGGGTGCAGTCCCGTGTGGAACACCACTTCGGCCGACCGTGTTCGCTGGAGTTGCCCACTACGTCGATTGGATCCAGCAGAAGCTCCGTGAATAGAGAAAGGTGGGACTCTTCTCGATGCAAGTTTGAACATACGAACAACAATGGAATAAAATGGTGATGGTAAAAGCAAAACTTGTGAATTGTTCATGGTGGAAAGAAACTATTTCATTATTATGGAACTTATCCGTAACTGGTTGAAACCACAAAGTCTGGTAGACGATTTTTCTAAAAAAGATAAACAAAACTCAGCCATTCCATAACGAACCGATATAGTGGTTCTCAGAATGTCATAAAAATTGGTAGTTTTGTTCCTTATAGAAAATATTAGACTAAGGGTGACCATTTCCATGTTAGGGTGGTCCAAAAAATCATTTTTAATGACATTGATTTATAGCGACTGTAACATGGTCACGATGCATGGTAGTCTAGTCGCATAAGAGAATTGAGCGAAAACCCAAAACTTGATAACTTCAAAAAAATAACTCAAAAACGGAAATAAAACACATCGCTAATTTTTTTATGTTTTGTGTAAAAAAGCCTTAAATTTCAAGGAAAAATATAAAAATGTATTGCGCCTTCTGTCTATCATAAAAAAAAACAAATGCAATCAATATTTTTCAATACAGAATTTCAATTTAATATCATTATATTTTTACTAAGAATTATTTTTAATTATCTTTCATTTGATATTTTGATTTTTGAAATCGGCCCAGTGGTTCACAAGATATGAATTTTTGAAAACAAGTCTATTTTGAATAAAAAATCGATTTTTTTGACCACCCTAACATGCAAATGGTCATCCTAAATGACAAAATAAAAAAACGGGTCCAATGTTTTGAGATAAGGAACAAAACTAACAATTTTTACGACATTCTGAAAGTCACTATATCTATATAGGGGAAATGGATGTAATGTCGGCCTAAATGCCCTTAATTTGGGCACATTTATGTAGCAATCGACTAAATTTTCAATAGCGACCAAAAAAATCCATTAGTACCGTCCCAATGACGCGTTCAACTTGATAAAATTGATAAATAGCAGATTTTTAGCGATGGGCCCAATCTTAGATCCATAGGCCAACATTAGAGCCATTTTCCCTATATATTGACTAAAATGGCTGTGTTATGGTGACAATGATAAAAAAATTGAAACCAACCATGTACGAAGTATGCATTGGCCCGAAATAAGACTCTATGCTAAATTTGTGCTCAATCGGACATGATTTGGGGTGGCGCAAAATTGTCAAAGTTTTCATTTTTCAGTCATTTGTTCCAATACAGCTGGGAAATCATCTCGATTCTGCACAACATCAGCGGCTTTTAGAGTGTCGCGACGAGTGTTGAGAGGTTCTAGGTGTATTAATGAAGCTGAACAGTAAGAACAGATGCTGATTATTGGTTGATTTAAGGTGTACAAAGCTGATTAACAGCAGGCTGAATATATAGTTGATTAGTAGTGCATGAAGCTAATTGTATCCCCATAATCCAACCTCAATAAGTTAGCTGATCTAAAGATTGAAGAAGCCTTATTCAAACTTAACACAACTCCACAAATCAGCAATGCGTTACACATATTTTGACAGCTTGATTTGTTAAATGTCGTGAGTATCTGTGTCACTCGTTGCATTTCCGGCATTTTAGTTCTTCAAAATTCACTACCTCCTTTTCTACTTACAAGCAGTGGCAGCAATAGAGGCAAGGAAGAGGAGATTTTAAGGAATAGCTCCAGGTAGAAGTGAGCTGCGACGACGTCGGAAGTATTGACATTTGTATTTCTGTGCTTTCACTGCTATATTGCACTGAATTTTCAGACAGAATACCAAAAATATAACTTAATTATGGCACTAAAATTGCTTCCACATGACTATCGAAATAAATCACACACTTGTGTCCACATTGTGTTAACTACTTTTGAAAATGAGGCTGAATTAAAATCGATTGAACAACACTTGTTAAGTATCAAATTGTTACCTGGGACGTTCTTCATAGGGGGCAGCCTAAAAGGATTACGTAGAGAATGAATCTGCGTTGAACTGACTCGATTCGCTCAACTTCATTATGATAAAAAGGGTTCCAAACAGCTGCACCATATTCTAATGTAGATCGTACTAGGGAACAGTATAACGATTTAAGGCAGTACACGTCAGTGAAATCCTTAGCTATCCTAAAGATAAGCCCCAAAGATCTGGAAATGTGCTGTTTGAACGTCAGTTCTGAGTCCAAGATAATGCCCAGGTCCTTCACGTGACTTACTCCTTCAATTGAAATACCCACGACTGTGTATTTGAACGTTAAGGGCTCTTTTTTGCGAGAGAAGGTGATTCTGGAGCACTTGTTAGGGTTTACTGTCATGCGGTTTAAATCACACCAGTCACTGAATCTATCAGTCTGATTGTATAGAAACATAGCGTCAGCATGCGTTTGAATCTTGAGAAAAAGCTTAAGACATCAGCGAATGACAATCGAGGTATCTTTAGCACAAAGTTCACATCGTTGAAATCGATTAAGAAAATTATTGGCCCGAGATGACTTCCTTGAGGACTAGACAGTGAAGAAGTTTGCAAGTAGGGGAAATGAATCTAATGTCGGCCTAAACGCCCCTAATTTGGGCCCATACATAAATTCATCAATCGACTAAATTTTCAATAGCGACCAAAACTATCCATTAGTACCGTCCCAATCACGCGTTCATCTAGATAAAATTGATAAATAGCAGATTTTTAGCGATTAGCTCAATTTTAGATCCATATGCCAACATTAGAGCCATGTCACATAGTAAACGAAATACGTATCTGTTATAGTTTTTTTAAAAAGTGATAGTGAAAGTAAATAGTGAATTAGTGAAAGTGAAAGAGATACAATCTACTACTATTGTTGAATTAAAATTAAAAGGAATAACATCGTAATAACGTAAACATTTTTACATCGATTTCCCAAATCTCATCGAAATTCCAGTACCTAGTCGATTTTTGGCAAAAAAATGTTTCAAGTTAACACTGGATCTCGACGTTTCATGTATTTTTAAGTTATTCGGCATCAAAGATAAAATTTCGATTTTCGATATTTCCTGTAGGGCAAATGACAGCTTCGGCAAAACCCAATTCTATTACCGTCAGGGGGATAAACAAAATCCTTGAGAGCTCAATTTTGGCATGTGGATAAATAGTGTTTCAGAGCATCTATTGGCAAAATTTGAGTGCTCTAGGACTTTGTATACCCCCTGACGATAATAGGTTAAGGTATTGCCGAAGCTGACATTTTCTCTATCCCTCTATCTAGGGAGATTTTTCAGATGAAAAAAGTTCAAACTTTGACCATTTTGCGCCAAATCATGTCCGATGGAGCCCAAATTTATCTCTTTTTTCGACGCAATGTACACTTTGTATATCTACACTGCCTATAATAATCACATATCAGTCCTATATGGATGATGGTCAATTATGGGATTCTAAACGTTATCCATTGTCAATTTTGTTCATAGTTATTTTATTTGTCCTGGCTCATTAACATTAGCTTTACGGAGCCAACATTCAGTTTTTGTTTAGCAAAATTACTTAAACCTAAAATTAGTTCCATTGCACTAGTTTGCAGCATATTTGAACTTTGTACACTGATGGTCATTTCCCATGTAAATTCGTGCGCTGAATCCAAAAATGTAGTCAGAAAAATCTCAGTAGGATAGATTTCTAGATAAATCATAAAAGTTTTAGGGGAAATGGCTCTAATATTGGTCTATGGATATAAGATTGGGCCCATCGCTAAAAATCTGCTATTATTATTATTATTATTTCCCTTGATTTGTTTTCCGTCGATCTTGTTTTCCGTGCTGAGCACCAATGCTACCGACGCCAGGGAGGCAGCTCCCACACCTGGACCCTATCTATCGACCCATCAACTCATGATCCGGAGACCAACGGCTTTACTTCCCTGGTCCCGTGATCAGAAATGTTATGCCTCAGAACATCCCGGCGGGTATCAATTATTTCAAACTGAAATTAGAACCACGACATCGAGCATGTTGTTTGTTCTTGTACTTTATACTATGTTGCCAGATCTGAGTTGTGTGAATCCTATTAGGAGCTATTTGAGTTACAGGGTTGTTACGAGAAATTTGAAATTAAATCCGCGCCAAATCCTGCGCGGACTTTAAATGAAAATCGCGCGGACTTTATATCAAAATAGCGTAAGTCGACCGAAATTTGACTTGCGCCCAGGTTCAGACGAAAACAAGAAATAACCTAAGATATGCGATTGCAATAGGACAACAAATAAAGTAAAGGAAACTTCTGTCAGCGATAAACGTTAATTTTTTATCAATGATATAACAAGCACTTATTTTATTGAATTAATGCATCAAAACACTAATAATCTTCATTAGCATTCATTTTAGCCAACTTTTCTTTTTCTGATTTTTCGTCCTGCTCAATGTTATCTTTTGCTTCAAAAGAACTTTTAGGAATGATGTTTCTGGATTATTGGATGTCATTGTTCTGATTTTTTTTCCATCAAATTAAAAATATCTTCTTTTGCCTCTCTTTTCTTTCCGATCTCTTCTTCTTGTCTTTTAATGTGGTGTCTGGCTAACTTCCTTTCTTTTTCCTTCTTTTTCTGAGCTCCCATAAATTCACCTTCTTTCTTTTGTTCCTGCTTAGTGTCGGATGGCTTATATTATATATAATATTTTTAATTTTTAATCTGTCCTACTTATAATACATACACTTAATTTCGTAAGATTTCCTCGCGAACTTGGCATTCAAAATTAAGTCCTTCGAAACAACAAATTTGGTTACATCATTATCAAAAAATGCATGCCACTCAAAAATTTTACGGTTATTGAAATGCTAGTTCAGTTCTCTGGCATCAAATGCTTGGATAGTGAAAACTTCCTTTCTACTTCTGCATTGGAATGCGATACGCATGTTACAATGTTAAACAATGTGCTGAGTTCTGAGAAACTTCCATCTCGAAATAGAGGATCCAGAATTTCCAAATCACAATCTGAATCAAATGTTTGACCTGCCAATTTCACACTTGCATGTACGAGTTATTCGTGTATCTTAGATTTGTCTTATTTGAAATCAATTAATTTTGACTAAACGGATGATTTCCTTGATGTAGTCCTTATTAATGATCCTGCGAACCTTGAAGTTACTGACAAATCGAACAAATTCATTGGGAACATCTTGGGCAAACAAATACGACACAAAAGATTTCGTGTGTTATTAGACATTCTTATTGAATTGAGATGATTTGAATTGATGCTCAGCAGCATCAAGTATGGATTTGAAAACAATAACTTCTGAATCCTAAAGAAAATTGTCTTCTTTTAGTTTTTGTTCCTGATAGCTTCTGTTATTTTTCCTGGACTGTAAACTCTTGACATCATAGTGACCAAAAATGAATGAATCGAATCATGTATGTCGAAAAAAAAACTCATTCGTCTCAAGAAACTTCAGCAAATTTTCCGTCTCTTCTGCTGATCCTATCACAAAAAAGAACCGGCTCTTTGATATCCGGTAGCAGTAATATCAACTTGATGTACTAAGTTACCAACTCAAGATCAGTCAGAGCTTAAAAAGCAAGCTGCTTTGTCGCTTTTGCAGTGGTGGAACTATTTAACTGCCCTGGCCCTGAGAATAAACTACCCTGGCAATAAAAATAAACAGGCTCATGGTAGTTTACTCATTCTTTGAATATGTTTTATGTTTAACTAATTGTTTTTATATTGGTATGTTAATCAAATGGAGACTTATAAATAAAAAAAAATTATACAAAATTTAAACTTTATTGAACAAATCCACGCCAGAACAAATCTGATAAGCAAATCCGCGCCAAATCCGCGAAAATCGCGAAAACCGCGAAAATCACGAAATCCACGTTGTCGTAACAACCATGGAGTTAGTCATCATGGAGATTCTGCTTTCGAACTGTAAGCAGTATCTAAGTGCTGATCAACACGGCTTCCACCACCACTAATGTGCTGTGTCTTACATCGTATATCACGAAAAGCATGGCTGAACGGGCACAAACAGACGTCATATATACCGATCTGTCAGCAGCCTTCGATAAGCTAAACCACACCAATTGCGATTGCCAAACTACAAAGATTTGGGGTTAGCGGAAACTTCCTACGATGGTTTCTGTCATATCTCACTGATCGTCAGCTGTTGGTTGTCGTCGGTGATTGCCGGTCCGAAATTTACCAAGCCACCTCAGGAATACCTCAAGGAAGTCACCTAGGACCGTTAATTTTCTTACTTTACTTCAATGAAGTGACTCTGGTCATCGAAGGGTCTACTTCGGGATCCGTTCGGTTGATGACTGTCACTTTCTTCAAAGTTAGTTTGAAGCCTTTGCCAACTGGTGCTATTGATAAAGCGGCACCAGTGCTGTAGTGGTAAGCGTGATTGCTTCTCACCCCAGCAGGCCTGGGTTCAATCCCAGTCGGCGCCGCCGGGATGTTCTGAGGCATAACATCCTTGATCACGCCTTCGTTCGGAAAGGGAGTAAAGCCGTTGGTCCCCGGTTCATGAGTTGATGAGTCGATAGGTAGGGTCCAGGTATGGGAGCTGCCTCCCTGGCGTCGGTAGCATTGGTGCTCAGCACGGAAAACAAGATCGACGGAAAATAAATCCAAGGAAAAAAACTGGTGCAATTTGAGCCGAATGACGGTTAACCCGGCGAAATGTTCAGTAATCACATTTTCTCGGAAAAAAGAACCGATTTCGTTTAATTACGAACTTCAAGGTACAACAATCGAAGGTGTGGTTCATGTAAAAGATCTGGGAGTAATTCTGGATTCATAACTAACGTACAAAGCAGTACATCGCATATGTTGTTGACAAGGCATCAAGAACATTGGGCTTTATCTTTAGGATAGCTAAGAATTTCTCCGACATCTACTGTCTCAAATCATTGTAATGTTCCATTCTGGAAAACTGCTCTACGGTTTAGAACCCAACCTACAACAATGGTGTAGAGAGACTTGAGTCCGTACAACGTCGTTTCCTTCGATTTGCTCTGGGGAAACTGCCTTGGAGAGACTCGTTTCGTCTGTCCAGTTATGAAAGTCGATGCCAGTTGATCGATCTAGAACCTCTTCGAATTTGTAGAGATACTTCGAGGGTTCTGCTCATCGCGGACAGCTTACAGGGCAGAATAGACTGCCCCACACTTTTGGAGCAGATTAATGTAAACGTTCAACCACGAGCGCTACGGAACAACAGCAGCATGAACGATCGATGGCTTACAGCGAATGTTCAACCGAGTTTCAGCGATACTTGACTTCCACCAGCCACGAGAGATGGAGCGTCCGTCATCGCTACTGCGTGTTGATCAACATCATAACCCGCTAGTGCTGGTGATTGAAACTGCAAGTGAAAGAGATATTGTCCGTGTAGCGGACTTTGCTATTTTGAATTCAATGATTAGCAATGTCTGCTGGGAGAACCTTCTAGTTGATTGCAGTATTGATGAAGCCGTTTCGATCTTCTACAACAAGCTGTATGGGTTCATCAGTGAAGTCGTGCCTCTGAAGCACTGCGTCGACGTCCACAGAAAAAAGGCAACCTTTGTGGAACAATGAGCTCCAAAGGCTCCGTAATCGCTTACGCAGCGCAAGGAAACGTTACTTTCGGTCGAGAAATGAACAGCACAAGGCTGAGCTGCGTTCTTTAGAGAGCGAATATAACTTTATGCATGCGCAATGCTTTCGCAGCTATATCCATCGCACTGAAGCAAGTCTGAAACAGGACCCGAAACTGTTTTGGGCGTATGTGAAAAATCGGAAGCGGACCAGTGGTCTTCCTCAATTTTTTCGTTACCAGAGAGAAACAGCTCAATCACCATCAGACTCTGCAAACCTGTTCTCGTCGTTCTTTCGGAGTGTGCAAAGTAATAACCGACCACCTTCGCCTGAATCGTACTTGACCAGTTTGCCGCATGACGACTTGAACGTGACAGTTTACAACTTCTCTACTCATGATGTTCGCACTAAACTTGAGTCCATAGACACTTCGCAGGGAGCAGGACCTGATCGTTTACCTCCAATCTTTATTAAACAATGTGCGGAGTCAGTTGCCTTACCTGCAAGTATGCTTTTCAAAGGATCGTTAGCGGAGGGCATTTTTCCTAGTGAATGGAAGACTGCAGCTACCACTCCCATTCATAAAAGTGGTAGTGTTAACGATATTGAAAATTACTGTGCAATTTCCATTTTGAGTTGCTTTTCCAAAGTTTTGGAAAGTGTTATCCATGATTCGCTGTACCGTAACGTCCATCATGTGATATCAGAGAGTCAACACGGATTCGTAAGGGAGCGGTCCACAACAACCAGCTTGATGTGCTACGTCAATTCGCTCGTGAATAGTTTGGAAAAGCGTCAACAGGTCGATGCAGTATATGTTGACTTCGACAAAGTTCGACACGCATTGGCTGTGGAAAAACTCAAACGTATGGGATTCCCGGAGTGGCTTACTCCGTGAATTGAATCATACGCAATGCTTTTGTGCGCCTTGGTGGATCCTGCTCTGAAATGTTCTCTATTACTTCTGGGGTGCCTCAAGGGAGTCACTTAGGACCACTACTTTTCGTACTGTTTGTGAACGATCTTTGCGTACTCATCAAATCACCGAAGTATCTGTTCGCTGATGACCTGAAATTCTTTCTCTATGGTAGATTGCTGTGCTCTCCAATTGGACATCGACTCTTTTCTTGAATGGTGCTCATTGAACGGAATGGAAGTGAACATTCGCAAATGTAACGTTATTTCACTCAACCGATCGAGGACAACTGCAATTTTCGAGTACAAGATGTTTTCTTCAAATGTTAACCGAGTGTCATCAATCAAGGATCTGGGTGTAATTCTTGACATCAAGCTGACATTTACCGATCACATAGCAGCAACAACCGCCAAAGCCTACGCGATACTTGGATTTATCGAATGCAACACGCAACAGTTCGAGGATGTCTATTGCTTTAAATCATTTTATTGTTCTCTGGTGCGAAGCATACTTGAATATGGCGTTCTAGTATGGGTACCTTATCATGTCACGCTTTGCTTTCGCATTGAAAAGATTCAGCGAAACTTTGTTAGATACGCTCTACGACTGTTACCCGTTTGTTCTTCTCCCAAACGAGAACCGCTGTGTTTTGATTGACCTTTGCACATTGGCGGATAGGAGAATACTCAAGAGAATACTTCTGCAACGGCTGTTCATATTTGAAATTCTGAACAACAATATTGATTGTGCTGAACTTCTTGGCAAACTTAATTTCAATGCTCCGGTTAGACAAACACGCCAGAATGATCTTCTCCGCATTCCTCAACATCGAACACTCTAGGGGCAAAATAATCCGCTTGATGTTTGTTGCCAGCGATTTAACGAGTTTCGTGACAACTACGATTTTAATGTTTCTAAAAACGTTTTTAAAAATAGGATTAGCTCTAGATTAAGGAGTTAAGATGTCTGTGCGTTTTATATACGAGGACAAGTGAATAAAAAATAAAAAAATTAAATAAAATAAATCTGTAAATTTAAAAAAAAATCTGTGCTCTGTATATACAGATATCCGTATAAAGGGTGATACGGTCAAAATTTGGTCAATATCAACTTGACGTATTTCTTTCAATTTTGCATTTAAAAAACCTGAACACCCCTCATTTTGAAGGTGTGTGTGTGTAGAATGTTGCTCCCATTTTGATTTTGGAATTCACTCTTCAGTTGTCAAAATGCCGTCCAAGCAAGAAGAGCAGCGTATCAAAATTTTGCTCGCGCATCGCGAAAATCCGAGCTACTCGCACGCAAAGTTGGCAAAATCGCTAAAAGTTGCCAAATCAACCGTTACAAATGTAATTAAAGTGTTTGGGGAACGTTTGTCGACAGCCAGGAAGTCTGGATCGGGGGGAAATCGAAAACCGGAAGCCGCTGAGACGACAAAGAGAGTTGCCGGTAGTTTCAAGCGAAACCCTAACCTCTCTCTCCGAGATGCCGCAAATAAGCTGGGTGTATCGTCTACAACCGTGCATCGAGCCAAAAAACGAGCCGGACTATCGACTTACAAGAAGGTAGTGACTCCAAATCGCGATGATAAACAAAATACGACGGCCAAAGCGCGATCCCGGAGGCTGTACATGACAATGCTGACGAAGTTTGACTGCGTGGTAATGGACGACGACCTACGTCAAAGCCGACTACAAGCAGCTTCCGGGACAGGAGTTTTATACGGCAAAAAGAAGGGGAAAGGTAGCAGATGTTTTCAAGCACATGAAACTGTCAAAGTTCGCAAAGAAATATCTGGTTTGGCAAGCCATCTGTACCTGTGGCTTGAAAAGCAGCATTTTCATAGCTTCCGGGACTGTCAACCAAGAAATTTACGTGAAAGAGTGTTTGAATAAACGTCTGCTGCCTTTCCTGAAGAAACACGGTTGTTCCGTACTGTTTTGGCCGGATTTGGCATCTTGCCATTACGGTAAAAAGGCCATGGAGTGGTACGCCGCCAACAACGTGCAGGTGGTTCCCAAGGACAAGAACCCTCCCAACACGCCCAATTGAGAAATACTGGGCTATTGTCAAGCGGAACCTAAAGAAGACCAAAAAAACTGCTAAGGGCGAGCAGCAGTTCAAGGCAAACTGGCTTTCTGCGGCGAAGAAGGTGGACAAGGTGGCTGTACAAAATCTGATGGCAGGGGTAAGCGTAAGGCCCGGCAATTCGGATTTGGAAAAGCGGAAGCCTAACTGAATATTTTTCCTGAATTTTATACTAATTGAACTTGAAAAAGAAATTTAATTTGATTTTTTAAATAAACGATTTCATCGATTTACACGCGTTTTCCCTTGACCAAATGTTGACCGTATCACCCTTTAAACAGATACCCGTATTACTGTATATGTGGCATCATTGTTGCTGGGGATATGTTGCTGAAAAAATTACATCAAAACACCTTCAACTTTAGTGAAGTGCTCTAATCTTGTCATTGCGGTGTAGATTTCGTTGTTTGGAAGCTTCAAAAATAGTATACTTAAAAGCCTAATTTTGCCATACAGTTCAGCTATTGAAAGTTCGGTCCAAAATTACCAAAGACGATAATAGTTGCTAAATGTGTATAGGGTTAATGTCCCTTATGTTGACCTAAGTGTCCCTAATATTGGGCACATACATAAATTTCGATGGAAAGCATTTTTTTCCAATTTTTCACTAGCATCCAAAAATATCCATTTGTATTATCCAGATGACGCATTGTTCTACGAAAAATCGAACAACAGGAGATTTTTATCGAATGGGCCCAATTTTTAGATCCATAGGCCAACATTAGAGCCATTTCCCCTATATATAAGAAATTTACATTAATTTTTCATACGGTGTATGACCATTCAAAAACGGAATTCATCAATTCTACCAGGAAACCTCCTATTCAAGCGAAATTCCAAAAAAACATCAAATGGGACTACTAAGATATATTGTAAGTACAAGTGAGCCAGTAAAAAAAGTGAAAATAAAAACTTTAATCAAAGTCAAAACCAGGCTACAAACACATACCAGCAATCAAACTCGAGATTATTTTTAGCTAACTTATACTATCCCACTTGGCAAGCCGCCACAGAATCCGGTCGAACACATTTTATCTGCCCTAAAACTAAATTTCATCCTCCCGGTTGGTCGTGCGCCAACTGGTTTTCTAATTCCGGAATCGGGAAAATGGAAAACAAGATCTGCCAAGCTTCGCAAAACCAAGCCAGCAGGTGATTGATATTTGCCACCGTCACCTCCCCTGACCTAACACAATGAATATTTGATTAGCTCCAGCCTCGACATCCCTTTGATTACGACGACGGTGCACTTCTGTGTACAAACACCGCAGCGCCCTGTGCAAGAATACTATCCTTGCAGGGGACGCGCAAAATCCAATAAAGAAACTATTATTCGCATACAAGTCCCACACTCCTGAAGACTCACAGCTTTCCCAAGCCCCAAGTTACAGGTTCCGTTGCAACCAAGTTTGTAATTAAATTTGGATTGTTACCGTCAAGGAATGTGTTGCACCATAGCCGGGATGGGGCGGTGGGAGTTGTGTCGCCCACACATAAGTTTAATATTCGCTCAGTCACTCTCACTTCTCCACTTATCTCATCCTGCTCTGTATAAAACAAAGCCAGGGTGGGGGCAGTCATCAACCAGACGGACAATGACAGGCTCCACCGTTAGCAGTTGCGAGCGAGCGATGAAAACAACAACAACGATGACGATGGCGGCGGCGCGGCGTTAGCTAAATATGCAAATACACGTCCAATGCGAACATGGCCTAAAGAAAAGCAATTTTCCGGACAAAACTTTTCTCATTGGCTGCGACGAGGGAACACCATCGAAGTGCTTCATCAGTTGAGAGTGTTGTTACAATAACAAAAATAAATTACGACTCCGTAAAGCTATACGAGAAAAAAAAACTAAATTCTACCAAAAGGGAACGAGAAACTGAAGCGAGATGGTTGCAGGACATGCAAAAAAACTGTCAGGAAGCAATTGACATGTCAGGCAGCCGGATGTACACAGGATTTGAAACTTTGTAATTGTTTTCATTTGGTAGAACGAGTTGATCCTTTCAAACATTCGAAACTGACCTCTGCAAATCTGGAAGAGTCTATGCTCGACAGCTGCTAATCCAAAGAGTTATCCAAATCGTTCAATCACTGTCCGATAATTTTTTAACACTTGATTCGAGACGCAAATCTACTCCGAAAAGCCACTGAACTCCATCTGAGTAGCACTTTTTTTTCTCTCTACAACCGGACAACCCAGCCCGTCTGAAATCAGTACAGATCACTTCACACCTTTTTCCCTTGATTGCACTGCACAGGACATTCGCCTTTTGGTCCTTAATGACCGACACTTACAATGGCGGCTACTCTCCGACGAACTTCAAACCTTCCCAACAAATTACGCTAAATAACACCTCTGCAAAGCGGATTATCAAATCGCAATCATCATCAAAAAGCAGGAACAAATTTCCCCGTGAAAAAAAATCCTTTCCTTCACCCGCACAAAACCACCGAACGGGAACCGAATTATTAGCGAAAACTTTTCACAACTCACAATTCACGCGACAGCGGCGACGACGGTACTACTGTGTACAACAACAAAACTGAGATCCTAGTAGCGAATTTTCCTACCGCAAGGATAGGGCGGCTCCTGGTTCTCTCGGATTTTCCACCAGCACCAATACCACCGACACACTGCCGAGAGCACCAATACCGAGAAAGAAGCAGACACGAGAACAACAAACCCCCGCATCATAAAGGGACGCTGGGAAGGGCTGCATCCCTCTCGGTGTTCGAAGAAAAGGGGTGAAGTCTCCTGACGTACCCATATAATCCTCCTGGGAAGGTGATAAGCACGGAAAATGCAAACAATAACCCACTCGGTCGACTCGGTCATAGTACTACTCTACACGGGTGCGGATGTGTGAGTTGACAAGAGAGTCGAGAGCCGACCGAAGGCTCTCAGCTTTCATTGAGGAATTTTCACCCGGTGAAATTGATAGCCACATAACGCACAATCGAAATATAAGGACGAGAGAAATTTCCTTCCAATTTTTGGTTGGAGATTGAATGCGGTAGGATCGTTATGGTATGGATGTGTGGCTTCTCGTTACTGCAGTGTCAAATGTAAGTTACGACGAATATCAATTATGAATGAGTTAAGTCGGACTCGAACAGATTTGCCAAAATCGTCTGTTATAAAATAATATAAATCAAAACAATGTTCAGAGTCAAGCCTAACGAAATTTACCAATGCCTAGACGACACTGTAAGACTAGTGGAGGATTCAAGCATTTTGAAGCAAAATCCCAATCTAAATCTCGCAAAACTTCAGCTGGGCTATAAGCTAATGGGATAGATGTTCCTAATGTCCGTGTCCTTTATATTGAGCTCATGTCTAAATCCATATTTAATCATAGTTTGCATCGGTGTTAACAGCCGCTTATATTGTCCAGCTGACGTATTATTCTAATAAAAATTGGCAAATAGATGATGTGTATCGATGAGCCCAATCTTTAGATCCATAGCCTAACATTTCAAGAATCAACGTTTAAAAAGACGTATCCAAGACGTAGACCATCATCAGTGGGGCGAAATAGTGCATTTGTTGGATATAAACAGTTTTTTTTCTTAGATTTGTTTTCCGTTGATCTTGTTTTCCGTACTACACGGCGAATGAGAACAACCCAAATATGAGTTTAGTTAACTCATAAATCACATAAAGTGCAGAAACTCAGCGATGAGTAATTTTGCCTAAGGTTTTCGCAGGTATTTCCAGGAAAAATATTCCGAATATAAGAAAACTAAAGATTGGATTCACTCAGTCTATTGGTACTACTCCTAGACTGAATAGAATTTTCGTTAAATTCCTCATTTTCCGGCAGATTTTTTAGGTTTTCCACAGGAAACCAGGCAAATTTACTCATCACAGACAGTCTTCTAAGCGGTCACCGTTGTCGACATATTTTCTGTGATAATCGACTGCCTTTGCTTCCGACACTTGCAAAAGAAGCTATCAAATGACAGTACCAAACTAAAATATCTAATGAAAGGGTCTGTCATACGACACTGTCACCGAAGAGCGTCACGAATGGATGTATTTTAGTTTTTCTCATAATAAGAAACGCTGATGTTGCGCTTGAGTGAATTTTGAAAATAGTAAGCAACGATGTCCTAGTAATAACATGTCTGAACAGAAATGGTTTAATTTACACCAAATTGAGGAATTAAAACGAAATCACACATGTCATATGATAGTTATTTGATAATTTTCTTTTTGTTCGAATGTTGTTCTACTGTTTGTGTTGTGTAAGAGAGACGACGGTAGAGCATGAGAGTACGAATACAAGCAGACTGTCGCGCACGACAACGAAGCGAGTGTAGTAAAAAACGTCAACAGTTTCAACCCCTGATCGCAGAGTTCCTGCACTTTTGGCGATTATGAGTGAACTAAACTCAAATTTGAGTCGTTCTCATTCGCCGTGTAAGTACCAATGCTACCGACGCCAAGGAGGCAGCTCCCACACCTGGACCCTACCTATCGACCCATCAACTCATGGACCGGGTGTCAACGGCTTTACTTCCCTTTCCGAAGGAAGGCGTTATGCCTCAGAAAATCCCGGCAGCGCTGACTGGGATTGAACCCAGGCGCTTAGGGGTGAGTGGCAATCATGCTTACCACAATACCACCGGCGCCGCAGACATAAACAGTGCTGTCATTGAAAATTTAGGGCTGGTTACTCACTTATTTTAGATGGGCGCGCTCCGCCAACCTTAAATTCATGCGCCTACAATTATTGGAGGCCCATTGGAGTATGGAAAGAACTTGCGTGCAATTAGCTCGCAATCAATCTTAAAAATGCTAACAGGGAAGAGCGCCATTCATAAAATGCCATCAATTCCTTATGTTAGCCATGGATATCTGAGACGTAAAATACTTTCACCAATTAGAGTTGACCCTCGCCTTGATAAGCCAAACCCCTAATCACTGATCTACCCCACTATGCAAGTTTCACTGCCTATAAACGTCTATAATTCAAGTGATAATATGTATCTCAAACAGATACCAGTGGACAGAAACAAGACTGGTTTGCTACAGTCAAATCAGTGTTGGGAAAATATCAAAAAATCAAATCTCACCAATGCCCAAGATCACGCTTGATTTTTGTAGACAAAAATCAACAAGTATACAGCTGTGGTTGATTTTGCAAGCTGTGATATCCCAGCTCGGAATATCAAGCCAACAAAACTCACCAGCTGCAAATCTCAACAAACTGTGGTGATATTGAGTTTAATGATTTTTGCTTTACACCCGAACGCAACCGAAACATCCGGCAGTCACTTCGTGCAGCAGCTGGCAGCAGTCACTTCGTATCTACCATCGGTGAACAGTAAAAAGAGATAGCAAACTATACTTTCTCTTTCTAAGAAAACGATGTGCAACTGAATCATTTTTGTGTCTAGTCAACTCTCCGCTTGATTTTTGCACGTTGCGAATAGTCTCGCAATATCAAAGGAGCTTGTAAAATCAATATCAAGCATAATATTTTGTTCCAATATCACGCGTGATATTCAGAGCGTATGAGAGCGGAAAAATATAATTTGATTGGTGATTTTGCCAACACGAGTCAAATATTAAAAGTAAAGCAAAGGCCATGCAATTTTCCAGCTGTTTATAGAACAGCCCTGAAGATCCCGGAATTTTCCTGGAGTTCTCGGAACTACTCTGAAGAACACGTGATTTTCTTAAAAAATTCTAAACTATCGTAAATTTCTCTGGAGTTCCCTGAAATTCTCTTCTCAAATTTCCCACAGTTTTCCTGGAGTTAATAGAACTGCCTTGAAGTTCTTTCAAAGTTTTCAAAACTACCCTGCAACTCAAGGAACTTTCCTTAAGATTTTTGGAATTCCCTAAAGTTCCCTCAATTTTCAATTTCCTAATGATCATCTTCTCTGAAGTCTTCGATTTTTTTTTTTTGAATTCTAGGAAGTTCCTAAAGCTTTAACAATTTCTCGAAACTATATAATTCGAATGTTTTGTAAGTTGCCTGAAGCCACTGGAACTGGCCTGGGGTTATCTGTAAATCCCTGATGTATTCGGAACTTCTCCAAAATTCTTCCAATTCTCCTGAAGCTCTCGGTACTGCCCTGATTTTAAGGGGGGACACCTGTTGGTGGGTTCTTAAACAAATCGCAAGTTTTGTGTTTGAACTTTCGGTATCCTTATTCCTTTTAGAATGTAAATGTCTTATTGTGATAGTTTTGTGCTAAACGCACTTAAATATAACTCAAATCTTTAAAGGCGTTTTTTCTCGAAGCCACATTTTTTTACCTTGCGAGACAAGGATCTCAGACTAAACGATCAATTTTGCTGATTCATCTGTTCGCGATGTAAAAAATAATTATCTAAACTCTAACATATGATTTTTCGGATATTCCACTTTTCGAAATTTTTTTCCAAGCGCCGCCATTTCGGTAATTTTGCGAAATTTTAGAAAATCCTATGTTAGATTTAAGATATTTTAATGAAAAACTCAAAACACTAATTATTTCTTTTCTCCGATTTTTCAGTGCTGACAACGCTATCCCGCAAGCGACAAAAACATTTCCTGCATCTGTTTGGTGGCAGTGATGATAAAAATCATTTCTTCTACGCTTAAATAAGCTGAAAATGAAGGCAAACTTTGAAAGATAAACCAACTACCTGCATGAATTTGAATTTTGACATGATAACATGCACTTGATCAAGGCAACCGCTGAGTTTCGAAGCCAACATTTGTTTTTGTTCATTCAAAGATGCGTATTCATTATCGCCTGTACTGTTGTCATATCAATATTCAAAATCATCTTGGTGGGGATGATTTTGAGTATCAAATCAGGGGAAACATGTCAGTAGAGTCTAACTCGAAACGTGAATAATGACTTGGATCGTCGATTTCTTACGAATGACTACATACCCACTCAAACTAACTAAATCATCTGACAGAGAAATGTTTGTTCTATGAGCTAGTGTAATCAGATTCCGTGGGTGTGTGGTCATTCAAGAGAAATCGACGCTCAAAGTCATTGTTTACATTTGGAGTTATACCCGTCTGACATGTTTCCCCTGAAATGCGAAATGATTATTTTTGTTTCACACAAATATACCGTTGTGGAACGTTCTTTTTTTTTCTTCTTTGCATTTCAAGCTTATTGCATATCGCATATTAGCTTATTGCGTGCTCTCAACTTAGTGTTCTACTAGATGCACTTCCACAGTTATTAATTGAGAGCTTTCGATGCCTGTACCATTTTTGCATTGGTATAATTGTGTGGCAAGTCCAATCATACTTCTATGCCCAGGGAAGTCGAGAAATTTTCCAACCCGAAAAATTCCTAGACCGGACCGGGAATTGAACCCAACCACCTCCAGCATGGTCTTGCTTTGTAGCTGCGCCTTTACCGACTGAGCTAAGTGAGGCCCCCCGTTGTGGAACGTGTTATGTTGCTTTTTTCAGTCAGATCGATGGAAGATTATTGCCTGTTGCAGAATTGATGATAATATCGAGGTTTTAACCTCTGCGATCAAAATAATCATTTCTGGCAAAATGAATTTGATTTGTTTTGCTTTTGAGGATCATTTCCGATTTTGACAATTTTGAGTTGGAAATTCAAGCGTAGATGAACATTAACAAACATGTATTCGTCGATGGATAATGAACTTATTTGTTCATTTCACTCGTACGTTGACAGCGAAGATTTTCAAAACAAACACAAATCATCTACACTGGGTAGAAGCGATGTGAGGGTAAATGAGAAAAATAGACACTGGGCAGGGCTGCCAACAGCGGAAAAAAAAACAATATTTTGGGCTGAACATTTTCGAATATAAAGCTGAAATGTTGCTTAATAACATACTGGAAACTTCGGGTTGCATTTATTCTAATGTTCTAAACAAATTACAAAAAATACAAATTTTTAGAGATCACAACATGTTTAACTTCTTGGTTAAAAGGTGTTTGTATGTACCCTTCCCGAGCAAAGTCTGAGATCAAATAGAAATCTAAATTTGATGTTGTGATTTCGCTGATAATGATTACTCAGGTTGCTGTCCTTTTTGCCATTTTAACGGTTAAAATATCAAAATTGAGAGCAAACAAATCTTCCTGTGACATCACATTGAAAACTATTTCTGCTATTATTGAAAGCAAACTGGAAACTAAATTTGATATCAATTTTTCCTGTTGATAACAAAACAAGTATTCAATGTGATGTTATGCTAAGGCAATGGAAACAAACCCGCAACAACATATTTTTGAAGAGCAAATGTACAGCAAAATTAAAACAAAATTTGGTATCAAATTTGTCCATTGCGTAAACTGAAATCAAATTATAATTTCAGTTTGATGTCATTTTGATGCTGGACTTTGCTCGGGTTATTACACACTAATCGAGTCAGTACGGTTTTACTGAGTTTTTGAATTGCGGAACTGTTCGGTAAAAGTTTAAAAATCTGTGGAAAATTTATTAATTATAAAATTTGTTCTGAACTTGTATATACTTAGTTATGTTAACCCCATTTAATGATAGAAAATAGAATTGGTCGATTTGATTGATTCCTTACGGATAACGGTCATTTGATTTTTACCGACTTTTTCAGCAATTCAAAAACCCAGTAAAAAATACTGACTCCTGTAAAAAAAAATCTTAGTGTATAGGGTTAAATACCCCATTTCCGGCCTATTAAGCATAACACGCACTTAGTCTTTCTTAATCTAGATCAGTTTTGCACCAAACGGAATGTTATTATTACTGATGGCTTCCAAATTTATTTGCCTCTCCGTACGTACCATAAGATTTGAAAACGAGAAACCAATCGTTGAGATATTGTCAAAGATCAAACACTGCTTCTTGACGCCAAACTCGGCCTACGGATTTTAAACTCGGCCTAACGCATTGAAACGCAATTGAAACGCCAATGAATTCACTTCGGCCTATCGTATGAAGATAAAAATTGATTCGGTCAGAGCGCTTCTTTTTTTTTGGGAATAATGTGTGCAAACTTTCATACCACGCGTTCTCATTAACTTCGTTCGGTAGCTTATTAACTAAATTATCGTACCAATCGCATAATTGACTTGTTAACTCTGAAATCATGGATTTATTTGAAGTTTTCTGCTCGATAGGCCCAAAATGGGCGATTAGGCCGAAGTAGTGCTCTGCCCTACTTACTCTCATCACAGCATCGTAAAATGAAACAGAAGAGGGGAGGGGGCACAAAAAATAAGAGATCGCTATCTATCTATCTAATGTACGGCTCTGGCTTTTTCATCCAAATAAAGAAATAAATAAATATAATTTGTGACAGTTATTTTAGATTTTTTTTCATTTCTTGCGATAACGAAGAATTACGACTAATCTGAAATTTAAGGATCGAACATATTCAAACTTCAAACAAAGCGGAAATCCACATTCAGTTAGATTGATTTTGAACCATATTCGAAAGAATATAACAAAACGGATCAACCTTTTCCTGAATTCAATCATCAATTATCAAAACAAAAACAAATCCTTGCCAAATGCAGAGAAAAAAAGATCGAATTCACATACATACCTACTCGAAACACACCCCATTCCGTGATCTGACACAAATCCTTACGTGACCCGAACAATTTTCTCCATCTTAACCAATACTCTGTCACCGACGTGAACCATTGGAACTCGGAGAGAGGAAAGTTGGGAAAAACTCACCAATACCAGCACTGCTACTCGGAGTTTCCCTCTATCACAAATCGCACACCCTCTCTGCCATCGACGACGACGTTAGTCATTCTCGCGTGCCAGCTAGACAGTTGGAGGGCTCGTGCTCAATTAAATTTTTTTTTTCGCCACTTTAACCCCTACCTTCAGCCGTCAGCTACATCGGAGGAACTTGTTTCCCTTCACATTAATGTGGTTGGTACACGGGACGAGATGATCCACAGAGATGGTAAACGGAAGCGAGTTTTCGTCTGAGCAAACATCATTTAGCCCGAACGAAATGCACAAATGTGTACGGTGATGAGGGTTGAACCCATTTCCAACGCCACATAAGAGGTTTTATCCTGCTGAAGCACCCCGCGAGACCTGCTTGTTTTATTAATTCAATTTGCCTCAAGATTCCCCGCATGATTCACGCATCTGAGAATCGCAGATCCTGAATCATCGTCACCATGTCGTGTGACATATTGCATCTTCCATTCAGCGACTTCACCGCGTGAGAAACGGCAAAGTCAATAATCTTTCGAATCTTTTCACTTTACTACTTCGAACAACAACAATCCGCTTAGGGTCTCTTGGGTCTCGCTGTTGTTCAACCATCAAAGAGCCAAGCAATTTATCACCTAACCGCAAAGTGCTTCAACCGTACGAGTATAATACTTGCACTGCATACATATTCGAATACATATTGAAATTCCTCAAGTACTTAAATTCATAATGGCACACAGGCCGCATGCGTCGTCGGACCAGCCAGAATCGCTTCCTGGGAAGCTAAGCCAACCGCGCGCGCTCTTTCTTTAAAAGAATCGATTTGCAAATATTTTCCTTTCGTTTTGTGTTTTGATGACTCTTTCCCATTCCCCCCTCCCGGCATTGATTCGTGAGGTGAAAACCGCAAAGTTCCATCATGCTTCAAAAACAACAAAACTCAAAGAAGAGAATAGTGCGCGCGCGAAAATATGTTCGCGAGCGGCTTATTTCAATAAAACACGCTGATCGAACTCTAGGGAGGGACATGGGACATGGCAGACCACCTACAGGTCTCCGACCGGCCAGACGCGGTTAACCACTAACAACTCCGACACCGTGAGTCCGTTTGCCGGGATGGGTCCTAACTGGAATTGATTAACTCATTTTTGGGCGAAAGGTGACGTTTGCGAGGTTGTTTGATTTTGCCGCACACTTTGGAATGATTCATCAAAGGCGGCCAAACCGCCTGCAGGCAGGCTCACGCGGCTCCAATGAATATCGAGAGCGACTAACGAGTGCCAAAACTGCTGTATATCACGGCCGATTAAATGGCGGATTTTCGATTAATGGGTGGCCTGCCGAATAGGATGTTCGGCACCTATGAGTTGGTTCTTATTTGCATTCCTTTTTTATCAGCTTTCAGAAAAAAAAATCTCAACATGCTGCCTATCCTGGTTTTTTTTCCCTTGATTTGTTTTCCGTCGATCTTGTTTTCTGTGCTGAGCACCAATGCTACCGACGCCAGGAAGGCAGCTCTCACACCTGGACCCTACCTATCGACTCATCAACTCATGAACCGGGGACCAACGGCTTTACTTCCCATCCGAAGGAAGGCGTGATCAGAGATGTTATGCCTCAGATCATCCCAGCGGCGCCGACTGGGATTGAACCCAGGCCAGCTGGGGTGAGAGGTAATCACGCTTACCACTACACCACCGGCGCCGCTAGCCTATCCTGGTTGAATTTACTGAAGTTTCTGATGGAACTTTCAAAAAATCCCAAACGGCTGCGATTCGTGCTTAGCGGGCTCACAACTGGATTTAAAATACTGAGCTCCATCGGCGATGTCATCAGAAGTCAATGTCTACAGAAAGAGAACGTGAATGTTAAACCACGCACTAAGAAAGGGCGGAAACCAATCGCAACAGAGATGCAGTAAGGGGCTCAAACCGATGTCAAATCAAAGAAGTCGACAGAAATTTGACAAGGTTGCAGCAAGCAGTGGTAATGGGTCACTAGGCCGAATGCCAGTAAGTCCTTTCCAGGCGTGTTCGTATTGGTGCGATTTCTTTATGTTAGTAAGATAAAAAAAATTTGTTTACTGTGATAGAGATACCAGACATGTTTTGAAATGTCAGGTACTCTATTTTGTAGTCCTTGAGAGGGAAATCACAAATCGAGTGTCATCAAAATACGTAGCATGTTGAGAGATTGAGCTCGTTAAAGCGAATTTTCTCTCTCAAATTTGAATCTTTCCTTTACCTGAATATGCATCGAAAGCAAATTATTCCCACTTCTCTCAACTTCTATATGGAGATTATTATTACTTCCTACCAGCGGAACAGCGCCATCTCTGTGGAAAATGGCCGGACGATATGGTTAATTAACAGCACAATTTGTGACACAGATGTAACAAAACTGCCATTGGATTTATTGATTTAAATTATTTAGCTCTTCGATGATGAGATATCTTTAGTTTCTCCTTTTTTCAACCTACGTTCAGGCGGATTGATTTATTTTTTTAGCCATTCGATGATGGAAAAACTTTGGATTTATATTATAATGATTCATTTTTTCAGCCTTCGTTCAGACAAGATCTATTAAATTAAATTATTCAAGTACATTTTCAGGGGCCTCCCTTAGCTCAGTCGGTAAAGACGCAGCTACAAAGCAAGACCATGCTGGAGGTGGCTGGGTTCAATTCCCGGTCAGGTCTAGGAATTTTTCGGGTTGGAAAATTTCTCGACTTCCCTGGGCATAGAAGTATGATTGGACTTGCCACACAATTATACCAATGCAAAAATGGTACAGGCATCGAAAGCTCTCAATTAATAACTGTGGAAGTGCATCTAGAACACTAAGTTGAGAGCACGCAATAAGCTAATATGCGATATGCAATAAGCTTGAAATGCGAAGAAGAAGAAGAAGAAGAAGAAGAAGAAGAAGAAGATGTACGGTAAGAATCAAATACCTATTTATTGGTAAAATTCCACTCAGTTTCAATAAACGTAGGTCTACTCATTAATTATTAAATTATTTCAACAATTAATTATTAAGAGCTTTGAGTGGGTTGGTATATTTCCTTTTAATTCCGTTATAATTGCTTATCTTTTGACAGATACGCGTATTTCGTCTACTACTTGCAGACTTCATCAGTGCCAAGTACTCAACACCACTGTTGTCCAACACCAGTGGTGTTGAGTACTTGGCACTGATAAAGTCTGCAAGTAGTAGACGAAATACGCGTATCTGTCAAAAGATAAGCAATTATAACGGAATTAAAAGGAAATATACCAACCCACTCAAAGCTCTTCATAAAGGGATTCCGTTAAGAGGTTCGACAAATTTAAAGGATTAATTAATTATTATTATTAAATCAGGGCTTGTAGTGGAGCTGCAATATAATAGTAAATTACGGAAATAATGACCAACGTTAACGTTTTTTTTAACAGTCACTTTAACACTCTTGGGTCAATCGTGACTTGTCCGGGGGTGAGATCTGAACTCGTGACTTTGGCGTGAGAGGATTTTAACCACTACGCCGGGGTTGCCCCATATTGTCCAAATAGTGACTTCCAAATATTTGAGTTAAGTTACCAATAGTGACATTAAAAGGATGACTTCGTTAAAGAAACATAAATTCATACTTCATAAATTCCTCTAATTTTATCAAACCTATTAACGGAATCTAAAAAAATATTTGGAGTGGCTTGAGTTAGTTCCTTATAATAACATTATAAATTGGATTGTGTGGTTGGAATCGCTGGAGGAAGATGTTTGTGAAATGATGGTCATGTATGTCGGTTTGGGCTACAAAATGGTGAGTTGACAACCTGGAAAGAGCGGAATACCTAGCCCTGGCCCTCACAAGTTCCTGCTTCACGTCTCCCCGAGTCATATGATAACAAAAGACTGCCAGCTGAAACATGGACACAGCTGGGTGGCGTAGTCTGGGCAATGTTGCCAGTCCGGCAATAGCAAAGTGATGAGGTGCGATGCGAACACTGGCGCGGTAACCATAGTACGGTGTTAGAGGAAATGCTTCACCAAACCCGAGCGTCTGTTCTCCATGTTAGGAGCGGCTCAAAACGGCGTCTGTTCCCCATGTTAGGAGCGGCTGATCACCGTCCTAATGCCAGCGTAGGACTCTAAACAGAGCTGTGCACGATAGTCCCCCGGCGAGACAGGGGGTTTGGGGTAGGCCCCACAAGCCACCCTGGAAAAAACATAAAGTTTCAAATATCTAAGAAAGAAATACGGATCGGAACAATCGGCACAGACCTACGCGACGAAATAAGGACTACGATTGAAAACTCGGAACAAGGCAAATCGCTCGGCTTCCCGGGTTGCGATAGGTTAATCTATGACGAACTTCAACCACGCAACTTCGAAGTCGTAGCACTGCAGGAACTTTGCTGGATGGGACAAAAGGTATGGAAAAGCGGGCATCGAGAGCCTACTTTCTACTAGAGCTGTGGCACTACCAACGAGCTGGGAACCGGCTTTGTAGTGCTGGGTAAGATGCGCCAACGCGTGATTGTTTGGCAGCCGATCAACGCGAGGATGTGCAAGTTGAGGATTAAGGGCCGTTTCTTCAACTACAGCATCATCAACGTGCACTGCCCACACGAAGGGAGACCCGACGACGAGAAAGACGCGTTCTATGCGCAGCTGGAGCAGGTGTACGACGGCTGTTCGCAACGGGACGTCAAAGCCGTCATCGGCGACATGAACGCTCAGGTAGAACGGGAGGCAATGTATAGACCGGCAATCGGGCCAAACAGCCTGCATGCCGTATCGAACGACAACGGCCAACGATGCGTGAACTTTGCAGCCTCCCGGGGTATGGTAGTTGGAGGTACCTTTTTCCCCCGCAAGGATATCCACAAAGCCACCTGGAGATCACCTGACCAACACACAGAAAACCAAATCGATCACGTTCTAATCGACGGGAAATTCTTCTCCGACATTATCAACGTCCGCACGTACCGCAGTGCGAACATAGATTCGGACCACTACCTAGTTGCAGTATGCATGCGCTCAAAACTCTCGACGGTGCATAACACACGTCGAAGTCGAACACCGCGACCCAACATTGAGCAATTACGGGACGCCGGAGTTGCCCAGAACTACGCGCAGCAGCTGGAAGTTACACTACCCACGGAAGAGCAGCTTGGCGCAGCTTCTCTTGAAGATGGCTGGAGGGACATCCGTTCAGCCATAGGTAGTACTGCTGCAGCGGCACTAGGTACTGCAATCCCGGACCGAAGAAAAGACTTGTTTGACGGCGAATGCAAACTGTTAGTAGAGGAGAAGAATGCAGCACGGGCGAGAATGCTGCAACACCGCACGAGATTGAATGTGGAGCGATACAGACAAGCACGGAACAGACAAAACTCGTTTTTCCGAAGGAAGAAGCGTCAGCAGGAAGACCGAGATCGCGAGGCGATGGAAAACCTGTACCACGTAAACGACACACAGAAGTTCTATGAGAAGCTAAATATTTCGCGCAAAGGCTACGTGCCGCAAGCCGATATGTGCAAGGACTTGGACGGTAACCTTCTCACGAACGAGTGTGAGGTGATTGAGAGGTGGAAGCAGTGCTATGACGAGCACATCAACTGTGAAGCAGCAGAAAACGAAGGTGGCACGACAACAGACCTTGGAGCACGCGCAGAAGACGACAGGCTACCGGCCCCTGATCTTCAAGAAGTTGAGGAGGAGATCGGTCGGCTGAAGAACAACAAAGCAACTGGTGTAGATCAACTACCAAGGGAGCTATTGAAATACGGTGGTGAAGCACTGGCTAGAGCGCTGAACTGGGTAATTGCCAAAATTTGGGAGGAGGAGATATTACCGATGGAAGGTGTCGTATGCCCAATCTACAAAAAGGACGACAAGTTGGATTGCTGCAACTACCGCGCGATCGCACTGCTGAGCGCCGCCTACAAGGTACTCTCGCAAATTCTATGCCGCCGCCTGTCATCATTTGCAAGAGAGTTCGTGGGGAAATACCAGGCGGGATTCATAGGTGCCCGCGCTACCACGGACCAAATTTTCGCGATTCGGTAGGTTCTGCAGAAATGCCGCGAATACAACGTGCCTATACATCATTTCAAGGGCCACATGTGAAAAGGGCATACAAGCTTTTTGTAAACAATCCTTTGTATGCCCTTTTCTCACCAACCGAGGGTCGCCCACGCAAACCAACAACATCATCGGGAAGGGGAAAGTTTCCCCTACCCGATGATGTGGATGATTTGCGTTTGTGTCATATGGGTGGCGAGAAAAGGGCATAACAAGATTTGTTTACAAAAAGCTTGTATGCGCTTTTCACATGTTGCTCTAGATTTGTTCATCGATTTCAAATCTGCATACGACACAATCGATCGAGATAAGCTATGGCAGATTATGCACGAGTACGAATTTCCGCGATTTGTCAAGGCGACGATGGATCGAGTGATGTGCGTTGTTCGAGTATCGGGGACACTCTCGAGTCCCTTTGAATCTCGAAGGGGGTTACGGCAAGGTGATGGACTTTCGTGTCTGCTATTCAACATCGCGTTAGAAGGTGTGATCAGAAGAGCTGGGATAGACACGAGTGGCACGATCTTCAGGAAGTCCATCGAGCTTCTTGGCTTCGCCGATGACATTGACAATGGCTGAAGCTAGGCGGATTGGACTTGCCATCAATGCATCAAAGACAAAATACATGAAAGGAAGAGGTTCTAGGGAAGACAATGTTAGCCTCCCACCCCGAGTTCAGATTGTCGGTGACGAAATCGAGGTGGTCGATGAGTTCGTGTATTTGGGCTCACTGGTGACCACCGAAAATGATACCAGCAGAGAAATTCAAAGACGCATTATGGCAGGGAATCGTGCCTACTTTGGACTCCGGAGGACGCTCCGATCGAATAAAATTCGCCGCCGCACGAAGTTGACTGTCTACAAGACGCTGATTAGACCGGTGGTCCTATACGGCCACGAGACCTGGACTATGCTCGTGGAGGACCAACGGAAGGTGTTGCGTACCATCTACGGTGGAGTGCAGATGGATGGAACGTGGAGGAGGCGAATGAACCACGAATTGCACCAGCTGCTGGGAGAACCATCCATCGTCCACATTGCAAAAAATTGAGCGACTACGGTGGGCTGGGCACGTCGTAAAAATGCCGCACGACGACCCAGTGAAAATGGTTCTAGAAAGCGACCCAACAGGAACAAGAAGAAGAGGCGCGCAGCGGGCAAGGTGGATCGACCAAGTAGAAGGCGACCTGCGGACCCTTCGCAGACTACGAGGCTGGCGAAGTGCGGCCATGGATCGAGTAGAGTGGAGACGACTTCTTCGGACAGCAGAGGACAACAAGGCCTTAGCCTGATTGGTAAGTAAAAGTATGTCGGTTTGTCGGTGACTACGGTGACGGTGAGAGACAATCACGCTTACCACTACACCACCAGCGCCGCTGGAAAACTTAAGCTGCGTTACATTTATTATTAGTATTCCAGAGATATGACCAGAAAAGGAAAGACAATTCCGAAAAAAAATCAACAATTCCGACAAAGATTTTGGAGGATGTCCACATGCATTTCGTACAATACAGACTAGTATTTAAGAGAATATATGCACGAACTCAAACCGGTTCCATAGAATCTAGGAATAAGAATATCGGACAATCCTGACAGGAATGTTTCTGCGGATATTGTTCCGAAAGTCTTTTATTATTAATTTAATTTATTTGATAAGGCTCAAACGAATTAACTTTACAGAGCCGAGGATTCTTGGTCACTATACAATACATCTTAAAAATATAGTCAAAAGGTACAACACAATAAACACTTTATCTTCCGCTATCCAAAAAGCCTCGTCCATCAGAACTGGAGTCGCTTCCAGTGGTTTCATTATATGGAAGTTACGCCATCGGGGGTCAGAGCGCTTCCATTGCAGCAATGGACGCAAAACGTGGTCAGCACTCACACACTCAACTCGAAACGGTTGCTTTCCAAAGTCGACGACGCATCGACCGAAAGAACTGCTGATGAAGAACAATGAGGAGGACCACACAATGGTTGCTGCCGATAAAACAGGCGATCGCGTGGCACACATCGAGAGTGGCCTGCCTTTGTCGACAGCCGAGTGAACACTGTCGAAAGTCTTTTAAACCTCTCAAAAATGTTTTCACCAGCTTCCACTGGAAATTTCTCATGATTTATTGATAGATCTAGGTCTAGATATTTTGAGTGCCTTTTTTAGCCGTTTCAAAGAAATTTATCTAGCATGGAACGTGTTTTTTGATAAAATGCACGGAAATAGTTTCCCTGGATGATTACAAACAACAGAAAGAAGCGGCACGTTCCGGTTCATCTAACATGTAAAAAATCATTGCAAGACGTCGTATGTTATAAGTCAAGGTCATAGATACTCCCCGCAACTCGTCATACACACTTAGAATTTTTTTGCCGAGATGGGCACCACCGAGCAGCTCGGCAATCTATTTTGCTGGATTTCAGTGAAAATTTTGCCGAGATCTCGGCTAACAAATAAATTTTTCTCAGTAAAAATAAATGCTGAGCCTGCTCGGTGGTGCCAATCTCGGCAAAAAAAATCTAAGTGTGTAGGCCTCTCTAGAAGCAGATCCAGCAATCAATTTGTCCTGGCCAGTGATGGAAAAAAAATCGCATCGCCTAACGTTCAATTTGAAATCATTCAAAAACATCTCTATGGAGAGTAACGCTTTCCCGTGAATGAAGGAGAGAAAGCAAAGGAAAGATAAAGATATGACAGCGATCATTGATGTTTTTTTCATGCGTTGGTTCATTCCTACAATGCATTCATATTTCTATGAATGACAGACAGAACCCAAGTAACAATTTTGGTTTTATGACGGTTCTGATTTAGACTTGTAGCATGCTTTAAAACCACTATAAAACTTGCAATGTTACTTGGGAAGAATCGTTTATGAATGCATTCATTGATTCACAAAGATTGTTTACAAAACATTCATCTGGATCGTTTTACGAGTTTTACGTATGCTGGTTGATAAGTCATTCTAAGCTAACGAGATTGTCAAATAACCTATTGTGAATAGTTACCTATTGAAAATCACTACTGAGAAATTTGAGGGTCGGCACCATCCACCGCGTAAATCGGGAGATTCCTTTAATGTACTATCGAAATAAAGGGATTTTGAGAATATTGAGCAATATTTTTTTCAATTTGTTCTGTGGTAGGTGCTTTTCTATGGATTTATTACAGGAAGCCATCGAATAGCACGGTAAATGGATGAGTGATGAGCCTATTAGGTTGATACTCATCACGTAGGAAAAATCAGTTTAATTGGATGGAACACAGCCAAGAAATAACTATGGGAGAACTGAACCACCCACCGTGCTCTTGCAAGAATTCTCGTTTTGTTTGCCTTTTTAACAAAGTGGTAAGGTTGTTTGCGGATGAAGTTTTAGCCGGTATCCCTTTTTACGAATTCTTTGCTTCCTGATTTTTGATATTAAGAATACTGACCACAAATGGTATATTACCAAAAATCGGTTACCAAGGAATAAACAAATAATTATGCCTAAAACTTCATCTGGAAACAAAATATGGAGTTGGTTGGAAATGCTAACATGAAGCTTTAGTGTGATGATTTATTAGCTCTTGTTGCTCATAAACTGAGGGACGCACATTTTTGCCTGTGGACTTGGAGACATACTTCAAGTCCCCGCGTACATCGTACGGGTTAGGCAAAAATGTGCGTCTATCTTGAAAAACGGACGCATTAATGGCCCTTCGCTCATTTTCAACTTCTATTCAATTTTCATACTGCCGTACTCTAACGGAACTATCCACCTTCCCTCTTCTAAAGATCATTCTCTAGCTAATAAATCATCACACTAAAGCTTCATGTTAGCATTTCCAACCAACTCTGAAAATCGTTAACTTCGCGTATGAAGTAACATAAAAAACACTTTGAATGTAACAAAATATGGTTTCATACTTACTTGGATCTGTTCTTTATCTTTCGAAGAAATTCAAGTCTAAATCATGGTCTACAAAACCCTCATAAAGGTAGGGAAATTTTTTTGGTGATAGTGAGCTCTTATTCGCGAGAAATAAGCGATTGAAAACATTGTTTGCAAAACCATTTAGGGTAGGTGTACCCAGAGTTGGTAACGGTCAGTTTGGTCAGTGACGTTTGACGAAAACCAAAAATAAATTGTCGCGCTACAAAAACCATCATTTCCATACATCCTTCGTCATTGACGAAGAGAAGCCGACAGTAATCCCTTTGAACAAATCCTATCGCATCTTCTACCTTCACTTCTCTTTTCTGTATGATGCATGGTGCATGTGCGCAGACTAGTAACCACACTATGAGCGCTTCTTGTTTTCCTTTAGCCTATCCATTCTCCTAAGCGTTGATAGACCAGTAGTGAAGACACAAGCCTGTTAATATCAACGTTGGTGGTTCGAATCCGTTTTGCACCCATTTTAAGTTTTTTGTGTTGCTTCCAACGATCATCATTTTTTGTCAAACAATACGGAACGGCTGACTAAAACGTACAGTTTTTAATCCTCTCCGAGTAACCGACCGATCTAAGAGAGAGAGAACGTACTGAGCTAGTTTTTTTTTTCACGGCGTAAATGAAAGAGGACTGTCTTCATACGGAATTTGTCATGCGCTGCTTGGAGTGCGAAGAATATAGTAATACAATATTTTTCATCACTGACTTTGCTCTCTCTACGTTGATGCAAGACAGCCCTGGGTGTACCTATAGTTGCGGTATCAAGGTTGAGCCGGAATTGTGAGGATAAGGTTATTTTTCATCGGTAGCTCTTCTAAAATAAAACATATTTGCATATTTCAGATTGACGTATAAAAGTTTGTATGTACATTACGTAACATTATTCCTGAAGAAATCAATTTAGGAGAATACGAATGAGTAACAAATGTAATAGGAAAAGAGATCCAGTTTTGCTAGTTCATTATTTTCTAAATTTATATCGATACAAGTTTGGAACAAATATGTTACCTTTACCTACACACTAAGAAATATCAATTTTTACCATTCAATGAAAAATTAAGTGTTCTCAAACCGAAACATAAGCTACTCAACGAAGAGAACGTTTGATTGAATTGATTTTTTTGTTCCTTTCAGCTGATTCTTACGTCAAAAGAGCCGCTTACATGTGTCGGTCTCAGGGAAACGAAATTCAGGGCTGTAACAAGATATTCTAAATTTGATCCGCGAAATCCGGGATTTCTCAAAAGAAATCCGCGACTTCAAGTACTAATCCGCGACAAAAAAACTGTTTTCATTGCCGAAAAATAGCATTACAAGCTTATTGCTTATAGCATATTAGATTTTTGCCAACTCTCAACTTAGTGTTCTTTAAAGTACTTTCACATTTTAATTGAGAGCTTTCTATGCCTGTACCATCCTATGCCCAAGAAAGTAGAGAAATTTTCCAACCCGAAAAATTAATAGACCGGACGGGAATCGAACTCAGTCGCCTCCAGCATGGAGTTGCTTTGTAGCTGCGCCTTTTGTAACTTTTAAATTTTTTTAATAGCATTGTATCATCTTCAGTTATTTAGGTATAGTTTAAATTCTGAGTAATTAGTGAAAGTAATGTTTGTTTGTTTGTTTGTTTATTAAGGACATTTTACATCTCCGCGATGCATTCATGTCCGTAGTGAAAGTAATAAAACACCCTTACATTATGAGATTCTATTGAATAATATCGGCCTAGATTTGATGAAACAATTTTTTTTTTTTTTTTTAATTAAAGCATTTTCATTTGAAATGCAAATTTTCTTGAAAATTAACCTTTGCGTCTCTGACGTATTTTGCTGTCCTAAATGTTGTAGTTAATTTGGCTCTAGTTTTCTCAATTTTTTTTTTCCAATTCAAACCAAACACCCTGCACATAATCGAGAAATTACCAAAGATTCATAAGTCACACTTGTTGGTCACGTCGCGGTTGTGTATTTACACGAATATTCCTTGGGTTCTGTCCAATGGTGAGACATTTTCATATTTTTTTTTATTTCTAATACGAACCTAGCACTTTTCGGTGTCAAATCATATTCGAATCGTATATATGTGACTTTGTGGATCATGTACGACTTATTACTATGTACCTATACCGGAAATTATAGGTTTTCCGAATCGTCCAGGACATCAGTTGATTTGTTCTACTAGATCAACCAAGACTGCAATGTCTGTAGTATCGAAAAATGTACAATCAGATTCAAATTGTCTACGTGGATTATGCATGATATATTTCCGAGTAATCCAGATGTTGTAAGTTTTTCAAATTGTCCTGGAGTTCAGATAATTTGATCTACTAGATCAACCGAGATTGGGACAATGTCTTTAGTATCGAAATATTTCCAGACAGATGCACAGAGTCTATGTGGATCATGCATGAACTTTTGTCATGTATACCAGATGTTTTAGGTTCTCCAAATCGTTCTGGAGTTCAGATGATTTATTCTACTAGATCAACCATGGACTGGGATAAAGTCAGTAGTATCGAAATATGTCCAAACAGATTCATAGTGTCTATATGGATAATGTTTAATTATTTCCACGTTTACCAGATGAACTAGGTTCTCCAAATCGTCCTGCAGTTCAGATGATTTGTTTTACTAGATCAGCAAAGACTAGGATAATATCCGTAGTATCGAAATATCGATTTGGAAATCCTAGAACATTTGGCATACACGAAAGTAGGTTGGCATGATCCACATAGACACTGCAAATTTGTTTGGGCATATTTCGATACTACAGATATTGGATTAGTCTTGGGTGATCTAGTAGAAAAATAATCTGATCTCCAGAATGATTTCAGAACCTATAACATCTTATATACGTAGCAATAGGTCGGCTACAATCCACATAGACATTTTTAATCTGTTTGGACATATTTCGATACTACAGACATTATTGGAGTCTTGGTTGATGTAGTAGAACAAATCAACTGAACGATTCATTTATGATTTGACAACGAAAATTGCTATGTTCATATTGGAAAAAAAGAGAATGTCTCACATTGGACAGGCCTCAGGGAATTATAATCCGGAACGGAAATGTTACATTGAATTCCACAATTTTTGTGACAGCACATCAGTCCCTTCACGATTTCATCGTCCCTTCATCATTTAATGTTTTCGCGATTTTCGCGACTGAAAGTTTAAATCCGCGACAAATCCGCGAAAATCGCGAAATCCGCGAAATTCGCGGAATCCGCGCCTGTTGTAACAGCCCTGGAAATTTAAAAGACTTTTTTGTAGTGCGTACGCAATAGAATTCATGATAATTTATTTCAAATTTGATTTAACCCTACGAAACACTGAAGCTTTAGTACCATAAGTTGCACACTTACCCTGTTTTGTTTTTTTTGTAATTACTTTATTTGTACAGGCTCAATCGAATAAACTTTACAGAGCCGAGTTATCCTTTGCGTTATACATTATTACTGTCTTATATTTAAAGTTAAAGGAACTGGACTCGCGGTCGTCTCGAGGTTAGTGGAGATTTACAATTTTTTGGATGGGAAAAGGGAAGAAGGAGGTTTTAAATGTGGTTTACGATACAACTATTTAATTAATCCTAAAGCATGAAATTATTTCTATTCATCTTGAAAACAAACATTGAAAAAAACTGTACGTCTGGGGTTTTTTTTTCAACACAAACTAAACACAAGGTTAATCAAACTTACAATCTAAGGTTAATATCCTTAAAGTAAACATATATAAGTTTCATAAACTCCAGATCGCGTCTAGCCAAAATATCCCGAACTGGAACATTAGGTTGTCTACCTCGAGCCCGAAGGGAATCATAAAAATGTGATCTGACTCCACGATACTCCACACAAGACCAAAGGATGTGATCAGCGTCCTGGTAACCTTATCCACATTCACAGAGATTGCTGTCTCCCAACCCCGAGCGTTTAGACAATAGTGATTGGACATGAGACGAGACATCACACGTATGAAGTCTCGACTCAAGTTAAACCCTTTGAACCATGCAAACTTCGACACCTTAGGGATAATTGAATGTAGCCATCGTCCCAAGCTCCCTTCACTCCATTGAACCCTGTTTTGTTATCAAAACAGTTTCTCAAGCATCCCTCATGTCTTGATACCGCGAAATTAACGATTTCCAGTATTTACGTCTCGCAGGGGTCTCAGATAACCTCGTCAGTAAAGGCACGATATTAGAAAGCCGGAGGCAGCGGGTTCGGTCGAAGGAATCTGTCGAGTTGTAAATTTCCTCGACTTCCCTAGAGTATCATTGTGCTTGTGGTTTGCATAGAAAGCTCTAAATTAATAACTGTGGAAGTGCATCTAAAACAGTATGTTGAGAGTTCGCAATGCGCTCCCTACAGATGCGTAAAAAATCTAGAAGACCGATAAGAAGTGCATCTAGAAAACTTTGTTACGGACCAAAAAAAAAACTTGCTAAATAAGCCTAACAGCTACAAGCACAGAATAATAGCATTTGCCAGTTGACTTCTATTCAATTCTACACACAAATTCATGAACGCAATCTTGCATTCATATAGATTCAGAAATTTGATTCACGAATGATTTTTTAGAAAGCAATACTATGACTCAACTGATTCTTAATGAATGTGGATATAGCGTATGTCAATTTTTTAGAGTCATTCAATCGCTTCATTTGCTGATTCATGAATTCATCGGTATAAACAATGTACAGAGTGCATTGGGAGAGTTTTTATGCGACTGGGAATGATCGAAAGAGAAACGTCAAAGCAAAGCATACAGTCGGCAAGAAGAATGCAAGTGAATGAAATTTTCCATCCTTGGTCCTGGCTCCGATATCCTCCGGATAATTCTGATTATCAAATTCCCTACTGTAGAAACGAAATGCAACATCAACTTACGATACAAACATACACAAACGCACGCACAATTATTACCGGATGATTGATGATGGTAGTCTAAAAGTCTTAATGCTTTTCCGAAAAAAAGAACCATCGTGATTGGTGATGCTACAACGCTAAGGCCGAGCGTTAGTACTGGTATTGTCCGAACGAAGGGTCAGACGCATGTTAATGTGATGATGTTTCCAGCATTATTGATGAGTTATTATTGGCGCACGATTTGACGATGTCTTGTTCAGCGTGTGGATGGAGTTCTGTGTAGAGTGTGTGTTGATGATAGGTTAATCGATCGAATGGACTTTGTTAACACGCTTTTGTTAGATATCGCTCACGCACAACTCGGCGGTGTCATCGGAAAATGGTTTGCTATCGGATGATCATTACCACACAAACACACACACACACACACAACACAGAGAAAGAGAAACGCACTTACCTCAAGATTGCCGATATCGTAATAGGACAGATAGAACCGGGTCAACTCGAACCAGCGCATCTTGTAGTTGACTGGGGTGAAGCGTTTCTTGTTTTGCGATCGCTTGATCATGTAGCCGGCCTTGATCACAAAGTCACTGCGACGCTCGTTCATTTTACTTCTTTTTTTTTTGGCTTAGAACTTATTCGATAAAAATTTTGATTGGAAAAAACTAACGATGATAAAAATATATAGCTATTCTTCTTTTTTCTTGACTATAAACTTTATATGGCCACCTTGTGAATTTGCTTTAAATGTAGTTGCTACATTGATCCCTTACACACTAAGGAGTTCCCTGTATTGTTGAATCACATCTTGCGCGCTGTGAGAAGGTGCTGTGAACAATTGAGAGAAGGATGAGTTTCACCGTTTTGTTGGGACAATGCGTTTGACGGATTTCACGCCAACTCATCCAGTGGTTGGCAGCACCCTCTCAGAACCTTATGGAACTTTGTGGGTGTGGAGACTTAGCAATTTTAAGCAACTTTGCGTACTTATTTTTTTCAAAATTTATCTCGCCTAACATTTGATAAGGGTCAAAGTTTTTTGTCGATTTTTTTTTCAAATCGATATAGCTTAAAAATGACAAGCCCTACAAAAAAGTGATGTATGGCGAACTTTTAGCAAATAATCTGAAATTTTTTTATTTAATAAAATAAAAAATCGGTTTCTACACTCTAAAAAAATATATTTAAAAATTAAAAGTCATTTTCCCAAAAATGGTACCCCTCAGATTTGCTTGATATTTTTTCTCATGAAAGGCAATATAATTACCTAACTTTTCTTCATACATTGCAAAGTGGGCGCTTTTAAGGAAAAAAAGTTGTTCGAACAACAACTTTTTCATGTTAATTTTTTTCTAGCGTGTTTCACTGAAAGTCGAATAGTAATACGCGCACAACCTTATTAAAATTCGATTAAACTTTATGGGTATACTTTTCGATAATCTGGGCGAAATCTAGCCTAACATTTGAAAAGGGTACAGAGAAGTTACCTGCAAATCGTCCAATAAGAGTTCAGAACAAAACGTTCTAATGAGGAACAGCCATCTCAGCATGGTTTGCACTTTCCTGTGATGGATTGTATTATAATATATGCATACACTCTATCCAACTTCTATAAAACCACCCTCAAATTGTTCCAAATCAACAAAATCACTTAGTATGTTTTATTCATGAAAAGATTTCAATTCATGTATTTGTGATTAATTTAATTAGAAAAATAATCATTCATTTATTTTTATGTATTAGGTGTGTCCATTAGTAAGCAATATGCATATATGTTTATACCTCATCTCTCAAGTGAATACATATAATAGCGCAGGTAGCTTAACGATTATTTAAGGCATGCCTAAAATAATCGTTAAGTTACCTGCTATATAGCAGTTATATAACAACGCAGGTAGTCACATGAGAGATATAAGGTATAAACTTAAAGCACCGCAGTCTGTTTCTACCGACATAATCTAATATTTAAGTTTGGTGATATCACAACAATGCTCATAGTTGCTGTAGTGCATAGTTGTTGAAAGTGTAGTGCTGCATAGTTGTTGAAACGAAAAAGTGTTTATATATACAACAATGGAAAAATCTGCTGAATTGATTATTAAAAGGGTGCAATGTAGTGCCAACATAAACAATCCCAATTGCAGCCGCAATAATTTACGTAATTTATCATCAAGTCTCATAGAGAAAATACATTCATGGGGCTTTGATCATCAATTGGATGTAACAATGCGTATTTGTGAATCGTGTCGTGGAATTTTAGTGCACAATAGGACACCTCTCCCGAAAAAGAGGCGATCGGATGGAAAAGAATCAAGCCATGCTCGGAAGTTTGAAGAGCCGCAACCATCAACAAGTCATCAGCAATCAGAACATCAGGAATTTGATGATACACTAGGTAAATAATAATAACTTTAACTGTTTCAACTGTGTGGTTTAAGGATTGTACATCGAAGATACAACTTCATTTTCAACATTTTTTTAGAGCACGAGCTGGATGAACCGCTTATCGTACAAATTTGATCGATTGGTAGGCCAACCTCGGTGAACAATCTATCAAATTTTCACGACTGTACGATATGCGGTTTATGCAGCTCGTGCTCCACAAACATGGGGAAAATTATGGAGATTATGGAGATTATGGAGATTATGGAAACACAATCACAACTCCACAAGAACTGTATGACTGGGCAGTTAAACAAACAGATACAAGCATAACAAAATTGAACTTCTGCTTCATTTCAAATGATCAATACACAAAGATGTCCGATGAACTCAAGGAGCTGTTCAGTCATGTAAAAACTATACCTGGTACACAAAAATTTCATTGTTTTGTACCTATTTCTCAAAACATAATTTCTACTAAGCGATTTTCACATTCAAAGGAAACTCCGAAAAATTTCACTCTGTTTCCGATAGACTAATAATCAATGAAAAACTCAAATTATGTATGGAGAATTATAGGAAAATAAATTATGCACTAAACAAAAACACTAGAGTTTTCATTTATTAAAACACCATTCGAAATGCAGGAAAATCCTCTGTATTAGGCCCTTTCAAATGTTAGGCTAGATTTTTGTTTTAAGCACGCCCAGATTATCAAAAGGTCAAAATCTTTATGCTCATTAAGTTTCAACGGATTTTAATAAGGTTGTGCGCGTATTACTATTCGACTTTGAGTGAAACACGCTAAAAAAAAATTAACATGAAAAAGTTGTTGTTCGAACAACTTTTTTTCCTTAAAAGCGCCCACTTTGCGATGTATGAAGAAAAGTTAGGTAATTATATTGCCTTTCATGAGAAAAAATATCAAGCAAATCTGAGGGGTACCATTTTTGGGAAAATTACTTTTAATTTTTAAATATATTTTTTTAGAGTGTAGAAACCAATTTTTTAATTTATTTAAATTTTTTTATAAAATTTCAGATTATTTGCTAAAAGTTCGCCATACATCACTATTTTGTAGGGCTTGTCATTTTTAAGCTATATCGATTTGAAAAAAAAATCGACAAAAAACTTTGACCCTTATCAAATGTTAGGCGAGATAAATTTTGAAAAAAATAAGTACTCAAAGTTGCTTAAAATTGCTAAGTCTCCACACCCACAAAGTTTCATAAGGTTCTGAGAGGGTGCTGCCAACTCCGAAGACGAGTTGGCGTGAAATCCGTCGTTTATAATATATCAACTATCGCTATTCGCATAACAGTCTCATGACTCTCATGTACTATGCAATGCTTATTTACATGGGACTGTTATGCAGTGGACGCCGGCAATGCGTTGACTAATTAGATCTGGAAAACATGACGTTCTAGAGTCTGAAAAAAAAACGATTGCAGAAGTTTCAAAAATCACCAGTGCTGCAAAATATCAATATCAATACCCACAAAATGCTGAATTTCACTAGCCACCTGATGTCAGTTCACATAGTTAGAATATCAATATCATTTGCCTAAATGTCAATGCGCAAATGACATTGACATCGTAAAGGGACCACTGATATTCGAAGTTCTGCCTCAAGTGTTTCTTATATACGCCAGCTAATCAAGTATGACATTTGATATTCATATAGGGGACATGGCTCTAATGTTGGCCTATCGATCTAAGATTTGGCCCATCGCTAAAAAACGCGTCATTGGGACGGTACTAATGGATATTTGTGGTCGCTATTGAAAATTTAGTCGACTGGAGAGTCGAGTATCGAACGCCTTTGGATGCGGTTGTGTTTTAAGTTTGTTCTCTGTTTTGTGCGTGCATTCGCTTTCATAGTTTTCGGCTGCATTTGCCGGATTAGTGCTGGATCTCTGCCTTCCGGACGGTTATACGTGTGTGAGTGGTGGTTTTCTCGCTTTCCGAGAAGTTTTAGAATCGAGAAAGAAAACATGGTTCTTCATGTTTGCAAGCAACAGAAGATTTAACGCTATATGCGTTGTTTGATTTTTTCTCCCGGTCCAGAAATTTGTGGCATCGCGAGTTATAATTTTAATTTTAGTTTATTTACGCGGTGATGATGTTGGTTCACTCGCAACTATTTTAGAAAAAAATTAAGTGTTTTCGAACGAAAGTGTACCAAAAGTGCTTCTGAACGTGTTTCGCAGTTGGGTGTGGTGAAATTCGTGCATTCCCGGTTGATTGTGGAAATCCGTATCACAAAATTGCCCACCGATTCCTTTTTTTTTGCCGTTCGACGACAACGGGTGTGCTTTCGCGAGAGTGACGTTTATTGGATCCGTTTCTTTGCACGGGTGTGTTTTTTTTTTGTAACTAGCGTAAGTGTGCCTGCGATTTGCATTGAGTGTCGGAGATTGTGAGTAAGCTGAAGGATGTCTCGCTGGATACGCCCAAGACTGGACGGGCGGTAGCTGGTGGCCGGAAACGGTTCCTGGGGAAAGCACTAGATGCAAACCTCCTCCCAGATGGCCATGACAATACAGAAAGTATTACAACAAAGGTAATTACTATTAGATATTTTGCAAGCAGTGACAGATAGCGGACATGAAGAACCAGTGGAGGTGCCGGGCAAAGGTGTTTATCCTAGACATATGGTAAGTTACAAATTCGCTGCTGTCGCTGTCGTAATCGCCGTCGTAGTCGCTGTCGTAATCGCCGTCGTAGTCGCAGGCAGTACCGTTAGTATATTTAAAATTAACTATCAACCGCTGAAAATATGAATTATCGCGTATTTCTGTTGTTCATTACATGCCAAGTGAAATTCGAGAACGTAATTTCATTTGAATAGCTTGTTTAACCAGGTCTTAAACAATCGTCACGTCAGTCATAGCTTGTTATGATTGCCTGAACCATGCATAAAGAGAAAATCGAAACATTGAACGTTGCGTGAAAGTGGATCTTAATGAAGGCCTAAGTACTCTTTCGTAGCTTTTAGCTTTAGGATTCCAAAGATCCTCGGTTGCAGTGGCTTGCTTACTGAGCAGAAAAACGCGGTCCCAGGTCCTTTCATATTAAAAATGTACGGTGAGATCACTTGTTTATCGTGTATTTTGTAAAACTTTTCGTTGTCGTCGGTGCCGGGTTTGAATAGTTATAAAAACTTGAGTAACGCTATAATGTGATATGAGGGGCTCGGTGGCCTTAGAGCAACCGGTTTTGCTTACTGAGCAGAACATCATGAGTGTAATCTCAAGCTCATCCACATTCAAGATTCGTCAATTGTTTTATTTGTTAACATGACTACATGGTAATAACAGCAACTCGATGATTAAAAAGGAGCTCGTCTGCCTAGTGGCAAACTGTTTTGCTTACTGAGCAGAAGACCATGGGTTCAATCCCAAGCTCCTTCGCGTTATATGATTGTTAGGACATCAATTCAGCTTATCGTTTACCAAAACGAACCCTGCTGCAAACCCAACCCTATTACCTAATATCCCAGTGATTCCTCGTGGAAACACATTCCTACCCCTTCCTTTCTTGACCTGTGTTCGGGCGCGGCCGGCGCTGGTATTGCCTAGTTTTAGATCACCAGTATTTACACATTGAGGATGATTGCTAGTCCCAAGCATCGTCTATTGGTTCTCTGTGTAATTACAGCTGGGCTGGCAATAACAGAGTAGCAACCGTGGGCGGTCAATCATGCTCATGCTCACTGTACCGCTACGACGCCTTGATGGCTTCTTCCGGGAAACAGACAAACGTTCCTTGAAACATTTTAGCATTCCACTGACGGTGGTTTTGGCCATTTTAAACTCCTTTGCGATTCTCGTATCTTGTGTGCAGAATTAATTCTCTTTTGTTTTGTTCCATCGCGTGGCAATTCAAGAAAACATTTTTTTTTTTAATTTTTGCGCAGGATTTTAAGAGACAGACGTTGTAAACAAATGTCTGTCAAAAGATTCCAGAAATTCCGCTGTACACACTAATCCAGGCCTCCGTCGTTCGGTAAATTTTGAACTACAGAACTGTTCGGTAAAAGTTAAAAAATCAGTGAAAAATCCAATTATGAGAAAATTTATCCCGATCTTGTACAGCATTTGTTCAGTTTACCCCATTTATTGATGAAAAATAAAATTTATGAATTTTCTTGGTTTCTAACGTGTAACGGTCATTTGAAAATTTTACCGACTTGTTCTGCTGTTCAAAAACCCGGTAAATTCCTACCGACTTCGGTGATCTGAATTAAGTGTGTACCGGACAAAAAGAATCGTACCGATTCTAAACTGACAGGGCTTTACTTAAGACATACATACAACACCAGAGTCCTCCAGACTCAGATCCTCCAAATTCAGCAATTGTTACTGCATTGGAAACAAATTTATTTATCTACGGATTGTACGCCATGAAAAGCCTCACCTTTTTGAGATTCTCAATCAGAGTTCCCGTCTTTTTTTTTTCTTATTTGGGCGGGGCTAAGCAAGCAATTTTTGTTTTGAGAATGCCAAAAAGGAAGTAACCCCGAATGTCAATCTGAACCAGGTATTTTTGGCAGTGCCAGGGACTCTATTTTGATGTCCACGAGAGGAATATCTAGGCTATCTATCTATATGTTGATAACTCACGGAAACAGTTATTGTGTATTTTCCGATAGATGATACCATAAGCAAGCGTAGTGACAGCTGAAGGAAAGTAAGTCCAAAAGCATGATTAAAGGGCCAACCACAATAGTCCGTCACCGTCACCGATACCGTCAGCGTCAACGCATCCGTCGTGTACTAAAAATTCTGACGGACGCATTGACGCAGCGCTTGCGCACAATCATGCGTCACGCGTTGCGTTTTGACAGTAGCATAATTTCGTTTTAATCATTTGTTTTGGTAGAAGATTTAGTATTTTAAAAAAAGTTCGAACATTCTGAATTTGGGAGGCGATTGGTGTATGGCGAGTTGGATTTGCCAGCACCGGGCAAGTTGCCAGGCTCAAATGAAGTGATGTCGTATTTCATTGTTCTCCATTGATCTACCTCCAAGACAACTTCAATCAAGGGCTGTGCAGAGCCAGGAGGACTATCGAAAACAGCTTTGGAATTAAATTAGTGGCGAGGTGGAGGATTTTGAAGAACACCTTAGTTATGCTTCGTGGCTCGGTTGACAAACTTGTGAAAGCTTGTGTCATTTTGCACAACTTTGTAAAGAGGAATTCAGCGAATGATTACTGCCCGCCATGCTTCGTAGATCGTGTTGATGGTGATGGGAAAGTCAGTGAACCTGGCGAATGGCGTACATTATAGTAGTTGATCCTCTGAGATGTATTAACTCTGTAGCCCTTCAGAGAGGCATCAATGCCATGTGTTGGCCAAACATGTATTCACACAATATTGTTAAAGGATATTTAAAACATTGCAATAGTTTAAATTGTCTACAAAGCTATTTCACTAGTTGTATTTTATTGAAAAATTTCACTGAAATTTGTTTGGGAATTGGGGTTGGTCCTTCTTACACACTTCTATTATACACAAAATACACTTCTGATTACGCTGATGTGAAGAAAAAGCAACATGACACTGCGTCAATTTTGAAAATTTTCAAAATTTAGCACAACGTCAGCGTTTTAGTACTGGCGCGCAGTGAGCGCAACGCACCTTTGTGGGTTACTAAACCGAATATTGTTGGCTCAAAACAAGCTGTCAGTTGACGCTGGCGGACTATTGTGGGTGGCCCTTAAGTGATTCGTCGAACAAATTTTGTAAGAATTGCCTACTACAGTCAACTTTAGCTCGTAGCTAAAGTGAAAGGCTTTCGTTAGTTGAGCTGAGCGGTTAAGCTGAAAATTAGTCACCGATTGTTTATGATCATCAAAAGCTTTTAGCAACTTTCTCAAAATGGAATCAGCACTGTCCGAAATGACGTGTGTATATGGCTTGTACTCGAAAAAAATGCACCATTTTTATCCGCGTGTAACTTTTTTATCCGAGGGTAAAAATTGATGTAAATCTGGGTACAACTAGCTTGGAGTGAATTGTTTACATGTGCAAAATTTCATAACAATCGGTTCAATGGTTATTGAGATGTCATCGAAACAAGAAGAAAATCGCCGGAGAATTTTGCGCGTCGTCATGGAAAATCCGACTGCGACCATGAGATGGATCGGAAGACAACTGGGAATCACCCATACCACTGTGTCTCGGGTGGTAAAATCATTTAAGGAGCCCCAGACGACCGAGCGGCGGGCTGGAAGTGGAAGAAAATCGAAGACAGCTGACCCTGTGAAGGCCCGGAAGGTGTTGGCTTATTTAAAGCGTAATTCGAACCTTTCGATTCGCGACGCGGCTCTGAACGCAAAGTGTTCCGCCTGGTTCGTTCAGCAAACCATGAAACTAGCTGGGCTTCGTGTATTCAAGGTCCGGAAGGCATCGAACCGGCGTGATCAACAAAACACGGCGGCCAAATCCCGCACAAGTTAACGAAACCGATGTGTGTGGTTATGGATGACGAAACCTACATCAAGGCAGACGCAAAGCAGATACCGGGGCTGGAGTTCTACGTTGCCAAATCACGGTTTGATGTTCCGGAAGACATAAGGAAGAAGAAAGTGGACAAATTCGCAAAAAAATACTTGCTCTGGCAGGCCATATGCCAATGCGGTAAACTGAGTAAACCGTACATCACAATGGGTACCATCAACAGCGAAATTTACCGCACTGAGTGCCTCCAGAAGCGTCTGTTGTCCTTCCTGCGGTCCCACGGAGGCGAGACATTATTTTGGCCGGACCTGGCATCATGCCATTACGCGCGATCGACGTTGGATTGGTACAGAGTACAGAGACAATAGCGTTGTTTTTGTACCAAAAACCGCCAACCCCCCAAATTCACCAGAGATTCGTCCGGTGGAAAGATTTTAGGCCATAATGAAGGCCAAAGTTCGAAAGGCCAAAGTTAAAGAACGAGCTGGAGTTGAAGAAAGAATGGATGAAAGTGACCAAAAAGGTCGGCTCCACCATTGCCCAAAATGTAATGAAGGGTCTTAAGGAAATGGTGCGGGCTTTCAGCGATGGAATGGACATTGAATAAAGTAATTATGCCGAAACATAATCCATATGTATTAGTGCATTCCCTGAAAGTTTCAAGAAAATCCGACATAAAATAATTTTTTGGCGAACACTTTCGTGTGGCGCATTTTTTTCGAGTACAGGCCTTAGTGGCTATATTTATAGTCTGGCTATATTTATAGTCTGGCGGACAGAATTTCAATCTATAAAAAAACGGAACCAATTCAATATATTGTAGACCAACAATTGAAAAGGTACTACCAACTTTTATGAACAAAACTTTGATAGTTCTTTCCTCGCCAACCGAACGCAAATTAACAGCATCATCGGATAGGGGAAGCTTTCCCCAACCCAGAGATGTTGTTAGTTTTCGTAGGTGAGCCTTGAGTCACGAGAAAAGGGTTTCCGAAGTTTTGTTCGCAATAACTGATGTGCACTTTTTGGTTGTTGGTCGTGATTTGCTCGATTGGATCCGCTATTTGACAGCTCAATTGGTTCCCGAGATTCTATCCGCCAGACTATGAATATAGCGACTATAGGCTACAGCACAACTAACGGGAGCTCAACTTAAACGTAACCCGGATAGTCCAACGAGCAAAATTCAACTGTACTATCAAGAAACGTTGATAGCACGAATCTCAGAAACTACAAAGATTCCGCCAAAGCCGAAAACTACTATCCAAAACACTATTTTGTGTAAATTACGCCACGATACAAAGTGCACACCTTCAAGAAATCCATGAAATAAATCCCAGATCCGAAATTTAAAATTCTCGACTAAAACTGCCGTCCACGCAAACCAATGGCATCATCGAGTAGGAGATACTTCCCCTACCCGATGATGCCATTGAAAGCGTTTACAAAGCTTTGTTTACAAAAGCTGATAGACCCTTTTCGATAGTTGCTCGAGATTTCACCTCCTAAACAGAAGTCAACAAATAAACCAAAAATGCTTCAGCAATGCAAGAAGATCGGCAGATGAAAGGTATATCTAACTACAAAGAAAAGAGTAAGCAAATTTTTATGCAAAGAGACGTAGGTATTAGGACAAAAACAATAACAACTAAAGTTGACGGCAAAGCCTGCGCGAATAAGCAACTAGAAATCAAGAACGTTGCACGTCTTTCCACTGGCAATGAATTATTCTCCCCCGATTCTGGTAAGTCTGTGAATCGCAAACGTTCCGACACTGATGGAAAAAAAAAGTTCGAAATAAATAATTTGTAAGAATCAAGAGTCGTTGCTGTCGCTCACGCCTGGCCTGGCACCGCAACATTGAGCATCAAATTCTTTTCTATTACATTTTTTTCGCAATTGCACCCATTCATTCTCGGTTTTGCATGCCTTCTTGACTGGAGGAAAAAAAAAAGATCTCCGTTGGAAACAACACTTCACTTGAGTGGAGAATTTTCTGTTTCCAACCCAACCCAACCGGACGGGACGGGAAGACGAAGAACAGCGTCGAGTACGAGTTCTCGCCCGACTCGCGCGGAGGAACTTGTTCTTCCTTTTTCGAAAGTGGAAAGTGTGAGAGCAAAGCAACACTGTCATGGTGTCGTGTCTCTTCCAGCAGGAGGCAAAATCCAGCGCAACCATTATAAAATATAAAATCAAAAGGCAATCTTGTCATTAACATTTTATAACGTATGGGAGTTGCGCTGTGGGAACGGAAATTGGCGACGCGACGACATCACCGTGGTTTTTCTGTGTGTTTATTTTAAACCCAATGACCGTTTGCGTTCGACTGAGTTCTTTTGTTTCAATATCGTTTGACATCAGACTTCGTTTAAGTCATGAAATTTAAACACTCTAAATTACCTACGACCAGTTGGGTTGTACTCTAGTGAGGGCCGGATAATAATGTCAATACAAATTTCCACTTCCATTCTTGCATTATTAACAAGCCAATTAACACTTATATGTTAGGTACTAAGAGATTTACATCTCAAAGCTCAACTACTAACTGCCAGAGCGTAACAACGCATTAAAAGTTTGTAGTCTGGAGAAACATCTTTCCCAACATATTATTGAATTCAACAGGTTCTGCAAATTAATGCCCGGAAATGTTTGCGATTCCCAGCCCAGTTCGTAAAACTGCTTTGAAGTCAACTCGCCATTCGATGAATAATACAAACTGATACCTATCGTCTGTTATAATTTACAACCTGAACAAACAGAACTTATTGTCCCACCCCAACAGAACAGATCAAGCCCCAATAGAGAAAAACAGAAACTGAAATCGCCAATGACCCTGAGCGGAAAATAATAGTTTGTGCCAGCTTTCAGAAAATGAAAATATTTACAGAACAGCAAGAATGATAAACAATTACTTCTTCTTCTTCTTCTTTTTCTCCGTTCTTCTTATCACACACTCTTGCAATCTATCCTGATTGCACTGTTCCTTTCTTTCCTCGGAAAGGAACTCCCGGATAACAACACAAACACTATCCTCTACCGAATTGCCAATCCGCGACGATACACCACCGGAAACATTCCTACATAATTCTCTAGGCTCCCAGCTTCATGCACTCCTCCGGCCAAAATAAACTAAATTAATGCCGAGTAGTTCCGCGAATTTGCCACTTTTCTTCTTCCTTCTGTTCCTCCACCTGCAAGCCGCCCACGAAGCCGACGATCAAACGAGATCACGGAGCCCAATGGTAGAGGTCACCTCACTAGTATTCCGGTTGTTCCCTACACAATCCAGAGTCCCGAATTCGCGCACTAACAATAACACTACGTCTAATCGGGCACGGAACAATCACACGATCCAAAAACAGTCTCTTTCAGACGCAGAGCAGCCAGTCAGCCGTCTCATTACTATAGGGGGAACTGGCTGGAAAACACCAACACTATCAATTCGCGCAGTTTCAGTGATTATAATATTAACGTTTGACAGTTACTTTTGTACCGCGCTGCTGGGAGCGAACCGTGATCATTTGCCAAGGAGGAAAGAGTGCAGAAAGGGTTCATGCCGTCTCTTTCCCGCTCAGCCAAATGCAAGTCGGAGGACAACTCAGCAGCGGAGCCATTCATAGACAAAAAAATAACAACAACAAAGCTACGAACAGTACTGTTCGTTTTAGCTGCCTTTGTTTTGACAGCTGCGCCCCAAACTCGGATAATGTTGGTGATAGCAAGGGAGATGTGTTTGTGTGTGTGCAAACTGTTCACGTTGGTTGTTTACTTTTCGTGGTGGCTGGTGCTAGCCGGATAGATATCGCGAAAAATATCGAAACTTTCACGGTGAAGCTAGAATACTCATTACTGAGGGATGGGAATTTACACGGCTGTTTAATCTAAATATTGTTAGTTCCGTTTACTTAAATTTTTAAAAACGAAGGTCACCCAATGGGTTTTTTTTTAATTATCGGCAGGTTTTGGCCGAAGGGTTTCAGAAATTTCACTCACATGTAGTGTTTATGATCATATGACCGAAAAAAATTTCCCAAAAATTGGTGTGGATAATTTTCTTGGAAAATTTAAGTTGTAGCACAGACAAACAGACATAGCACTTACAATCACATCCTTCATACGCCCTAACGTCAATTCAAATATGGTTTCAGTTGGAAATGTGCTCGCCTTCGCCATGGTGGCGCCACTTAAGCAAGCTACCACATTTCGAACTTTATTTCTTTATTAGCTATTACAAGCTATTAACAAGCCCCAATGATGCAACTTAATTTTAATAACAGTTGACAACTAACACTTTCTAGTAGAACAACAAATTTGAAAATAAAATAACTGTTAAAACTCTAGGGAATATCATACACAAAAAGTTAGATTGTTCAACAACAAACGACAACTTAATTTATAATTGATGTAGGCTCCCATATATTGTTCTCCGCATTTAGAAAGGGACGAAATCGCATTCCTTTTGGCCAAGTCGATGTTTCCATTGCCAATATTTAAAAAAACAGTCGATCGTTGATATGTATTTCCATGGAGGCACTAATTTCCTTACTGTTATTTCACCATCGTAAAGAAGAGAATCTCGTACCATATTATGTATATCGTCTCCAGAAGTGTAACTAGCAATCCACGACTACATCCAAAACCAACGTGATGGAGAGCTAGTGCTACAACCCGAGATGCTTGGTGAATTACCTTTGTTATCACATAGGAGTGTTGACGGGTGAGATGCTTTCAAACTTCAAGTGGTGTTGGGTGATTTACTGTCATCATCAGATGCTCTTGAACGAGCGATCATTTGCTGAAATGTTTCGGTAATGGGGGTGATATCAGTTTCCAGCTGAGTAATTTGGGTCACAATTGGTTCGGTTTCTACAGCAGAAATGAGCAAATTAGCAGAGCGCTTACATGTGTTGTGATTTTTGATTTCCCAAGACTGTGCACACTCCCCCTTTAGAGCGTAATATATGCATAAACTCTAGTGTTTTTTTTTTATGTAGTTCGCGTTAGCTTTACGGAGTGGATTATTCATTGTTCTTTGTTTGTAACAAAATTCACTTAATTCCGAGCTTAATTCTATGTATAGTAGGAATTGGACCGAATACTCGCGGCTTACCCTAATAAAATTTGTATGGTTATTTTGCTTAACGACGTGGTCAGAGTTTGATCCAAACCATTCGTGGTATTGTTCTATCATTTGCAAGGAATCAAAAATATCTCCAAATGACAAAATGACAAGCGCTCAACGAACCGAATGATATCGCTATGTCAGAAGTGGAAAGCAATAATGATATAATCTTCTTCATTCTTTTTCATGACAAGCAGCCCGTGCGAAATAGCTCACTCAGGGCGGTAGAAGAAAACGAGCAAATTGTTGGCAAGCCGAGGAGGACGACTCTATCTACGATGCAAAAAAGATTGTGTTTTGCTGTGGCTAGCTGCGCGCACGCTGAGTAGATAGAAAGAAGATTGATGACGATTCTAAAGATTTCCTGCAAAAAATTGATGAGCGATGCAAGTAGATGCGACAAATGAAAGAATATTGTTCGAAGATTGATTCGCTAGTGTGAGATTTGTTGACCATCTAAACTTGAGATTTAGATGTGTCGCCCCCCTCGTGGCAAGCTGCTTCACGAAGCAAAGCCGAAGATGATACACGTGTGTTAATGAGATTTTTTTTATTATATCTTTTCTCGATTCAGATCGAGCTATGTCCTCATCCGTGTATATTGCAACAAAGCAGGCAAGCAATATATCATTATCCTGCTACCACTCCGATCGAGCTGTGTTGCAGTGAGAGTTTGTCGTGGTAGTCGTAGCAAGCATTTTGTCTGAATCGTTGGTTTCTTTATGTGTTTTGATTCGCTGGGTATGATATTTTTTATTAGGGTACCCGAGGTTAGAGGAGTACATTGTCGAAGGATAGGAAAAGTGAAGGAGCTTGGGGTAGGGATTCGTTGTCTCATCAGAGCGATGTCACCCATTACGTCACTGAAGGGATATACCCAACAAACAATTTTAGCTGCCGACCAGCTTATACAAGCAAAAATTAGCTGCATAAGGCAAATTTTGGCTGTATAAGCTTATCTGCAGCTAAAATTGTTAGTTGGGTAGGATTGTTTTCCTTGGGCCGCTCTCTGACGGTGTCATTAAGCCTTGGTCACAGACAAACAGACATAACACTCACAATTACATTCATCGCAAATAATGTTTTAGTTGGGAATGTGCTTGCATTTGTCATGGTGACGCCACTGAAGCATTGAGCAAGCCACCACATTTCGAACTTATCAGTGATGACAGTTCTTTTTCACGTCTAGTTAGTGGATGTCAGCTCTTGAAAATGATGAGTGGTCAAGGCATACCACTGGAGATACATACCACATCTGACGAATACAAAAAAAAAGTTGTTGAATATTACATCAAAACTGCTGCACATTAATCATTCCGTTCCTAACATTACGTTGTACGATGTACACAGAAATCAAGAACAAATCATGTTGATGAGTGTAATATTCTATCAACTTTTACCAGTTATTGATGTTCAATACTTCACCATGACTATCATTGATTGATACATATTACATTGACACATCTACATTTAGAAAGGGTACTAATAAGTGATGCATTACCTCGTTTAAAAACTTGTTTCCAGCAAAAGAAAAAGCACAATAAACAAACAAAACAAGTCCCTAAAAAAAGTCTTAGCTTCTGTGAATTTTTCATACGGATCCGTTTTTCTGCAGAATTCATTCAATTCTATAGATCTACGGAAAATTTCGTATAACCGACATCATTGACTTCCATCTGTTTTGTTTTTATTCAACACAGCTGACGCGTTGACAGAACGAGGGAAAAGCAACTAGTGAAAAAATTACATGAACGAAGGATGCTCCGGTTGCAAAACAATGCTTGGGAATGTGGATGATAGATGGCAATATGATCTTTGACAGTGTGCACAGTAGAGTGATGCAAAATTTGAAATTTTCGCTCCACAATACTTAAACGATTCCAAATCGGATCCTGACTAACCTCTCAAAATTTGAACCCATTTGGTGAGAAACTGAGATGGCACAAACCAATTGAAGTTTGTATGGGAATTACTATGGTAAAACCAAGATTTTTGTTCATGTCTATCTAATAATTCACCATATTGGTTTGCTTCAAAAGTTTTCAACTGTACTTGTAGGAAATTTTCCCAGCTACAACTTTGCTCAAGACAACTTTTTAATTAAATGCAAGGATCGAAAGTTATCAATGGTTCAATGCGCTGATGTCTTATGATCATGCTCAATCAACTGCTCAGCAGGCAACATTGGTGTTTCTGGGGCGTTGAATAGGACACACAAATCATGGCTACTGTCACATTGCAAAATACAGTGTTGCCTACAGAGCAGCTGCTTGATCATGTCATAAGTTTACCAATCTCTTAAATAATTAATAACTTTTTCCTTTCTCATTTTACATAGAAACAATCTTCAGCAAAATTGTAGCTGAGAAATTTTTCTATAAGAATGGCTATTGAACTGTTCCGCAGCTCAATATGGAAAAAGACTAGAAGGCAATGAACAAAAAGTTGAGATTTCCCATAGTAATTTACATGTAAACTTCAAATGGCTTGTGCGAAGCCTGTTTCTAGCCAAATGAGTTGTAACTTTGAGAGGCTAATCAGGACCCGATTTGAAACCATTTAAGCACTGTGGAGCGAAAAAGTCAAATTTTGCATCAGTCTAGTGCACAGAGTGTATCATTTTCTCATTTTTTTTATGCATTTCAGTTTAGAGTAGAGTGAAAGAGATAGAACCAAAACATTCTAGTACATTTAGTGTTGCCATGTGGTACAATCCATTAGTAATGTTGCCATGTGGTACAATCCAGTAGTAGTGGTGTTGCCATGTGGTACACTGAAAAATTGAAATAGCAGGTTAGTCACCAAAGTTTTCGAGCCGCTCCGTCTGTCACTTCGTTTGTGATTATACCATCTGTTCTCTGTTTATAGCCGTACGACTGCGCCCATTGATTTACCACACGGCGGTTCGTTACCCAGGATTCGCTCCTCAAGCCGCTGCCATAAAATACTATCTAAGTTACACACCTGTGTAAGAATTATATTATGGGCGGGGTTGCAACGCGCTAATGAGCGGCACGCTCCGACCGTCACCAAATGAGAATTTAACAATAGCGCGACAATAGTGCGCATACAAAGTACACTTTCCGATATTTTTTGAAGTATTTTCTTCTAAGTGTTATTGGTGTTTGATTGTGCCTTAGTGTTCTAGATGCACTTCCACAGTTATTAATTGAGTACTTTCGATGCCTGTACAATTTTAACATTAGTATAGTTGTGTGGCAAGTACAATCATACCATATCATACTCTATTGCCTAGGGAAGTTGAGACATTTACCAACCCGAAAAATTCCTAGATCGGACCGGGAATCGAACCCAGCCACCTCCAGCTTGGTCTTGCTTTGTAGCTGCGCCTTTACCGACAGAGCGAAGGTAGGTTCCGAAGAACACCTCCATCACTTAATATTTAATATGCCATCCGCTAGGATCTTGACCGTTTGACGATAACTTCAGACGTTTCGGCTGACTGAAGTTGAATCAGCAGTTGTTGAAGCTTTCCGCACCATCAGCACTTATGCTGGGTTTAGACTAGGCAAGTCAAATGATCAACTCAGTTGAATTCAATTGGCTTGATAAGTTGAGCCTGGTTCAACTTTTTTAAATTCTAGTGAGTTGATCAAGTCAGTTGAATTGCATGGTTTACACGTTCAATTCGCGTTCAAGTCAGTTGAATTCAACTGACTTAATCAATTGACTTGCCCTGTCTAAACCCAGCTTTATGATATCCAGAAAGCAACATCTCCTATATTCCCGTCCAATGGGGGAGTTTACTCTAGAAGTGAACCACATATCCTCGAGTTTGGAGCCGTCGACGCTCTTCTGCTAATCGATTATTAAGGCTGGACATGCTCGAAACAACATATCCGCTTTGTGTTAATCTTTGGACCGCAGTGTCATTGATTCTATCAGATATCAGAAACGGTTTTGATATGATAAAACATTAACATGGACTGTTTGGGGAATATTTTTAACTTAGAAAAAAAAAAGCATAGCTTCGGCCTCGGCTTCGACACTCATTGACTGTTTTCGACAACCAAAAATTGAATTTTAATAAAAGAAAATACAGTGATTTTCTCATCAAAACACTTCGCTGAATGTATTTAAACAATTTCTTAGGCTCTGAACCATTTGGTGGATTATTTTAACTTTTGGTTAAACTTTGACAGGTGGAAAGTTATCGATTAACCCTGCTATCCGAGCGTGGTTATTTCTGACAGACAAGAAGTTAAATTTTGACAATCGTGGCTAAGTTCTACTCGAAAACCGATCGATCGGTAACACAGGGATTTTCGAACATAAGAAATAACTTTCGAAATGTCACTTTTAACCACCGACAAACCGACATGACATTTAATTCTGACTTAGGCCCGAAAATCGTAAACGACCGATTTAAACGTGCAGTGATCCGAACTCACCGACAAACCGACATGAATGATCATACAAATTACAAAGGAAGTTCTGCTCAAAGACTTCAAAACTGACATCTGCCGCCGTGTTCGCGGAAAATGTTTATCCTAGCCACGAACACGCGTACAAAATTTATGAGTTGATTCGTGTCTAATCTATTTCGGACAAATTATTTTTATCTAGATAAAACATTTCTATGGTTTTGACAGATGGGATCGCTGCACAATTGAATCCGCCGTTATGGATTCTCGATCAAGAGTTAAGTTTAAGTTTCATGTCGGTTTGTCAGTGCCGAACTGTCAAATCCATAGGATTTATTGATCTAGATAAAAATAATTTGTCCAGAATAGATCAGACACGAACCAATTCATAACTTTTGCATGCGGGTTCATGTTTTAACCACGAGCTAAATTTAACTCGGCAAATGGTTCACAGCCTTAGTCTTTCAGTTTCAATCTGATTACATTTTATACGACTGAGCAAACCTGTTTTGCCAGGATTAACTTCAAAATGACACATACGCACTACAAAATGCGGCTGATTTCGAGTAGCCGATAATAGAGCAGCTATTTAACGCGCAGTTCAAATGGAAAGGTTGCCGAATAAAAAGCGCCTTCCGACAATAGTCACACTCACCTGAGAAGTTTGGAGCATTGTAAGAACGTTTTCAACCCGTTTTGGACAATTCTGTCGATTGGAATGGATAGAATAGCAAGCAGCAGATACATGTCAACAAACAAACACGTCATATGTGTGTATGACCGTGAGAAATTGCTAATAGAAGCACCGACAAACCGACATGAATGACCATAGCAAAAACAATAAAATTTCTGACCAAAGCACATTACTGACATCTGGCTCCGTGTTCGCGGAAAATATTTAGCTAATCCATGAACCCGCATGCAAAAGTTATGAATTGGTTCGTGTGTGATCTATTCTGGACAAATTATTTTTATCTAGATCAATAAATCCTATGGATTTGACAGTTCAGATCACTGCACGTTTAAATCGGTCGTTTGCGATTTTCGGGCATAAGTCAGAATTAAGTGTCATGTCGGTTTGTCGGTGATAGAAGTGCGGACGCTGCTTAGATTGCCGAGAATACGTAAATTTCCCTAGTTAAAAGAATTCGGTCAAAATAAATACAGATATATTTTTAAATTCAATCATGTTCCCGGCTATTTCCTGGTTTTTCCCAGCTGGTATCGATTCCCGGTTAAGGCTATGAACCAATTGTCGAGTTAAATTTAACTCGTGGTTAAAAGTGACATTTTGAAAGTTATTTTCCTTGTTAGAAAATCCCTGTGTTGTCGATCGACCGATTTTCGAGCAAAACTCAGCCATGGTTATCAAAATCAAACTTCTTGTCTGTCAGAAATAACCATGCTCAGATAGCAGGGTTAAAATAATTCGCCAAATGGTTCAGAGCCTAAAAGCCGATTTTTCCGATATCACACATTTTAATAAATGAAAACGCGCTTATTTGTTCAGTTTGGTGAGAAATACGCAATATTCTGCGTCTTTAAGAACATGGAATCAACAAATTTTCAAGATTCTGGGACTTTTCAAGATAGAAAATTTTTGTTTACAAATTATATGCTTAGAAAAAACTACAAGGGACAGTCTTGTGTATAGTCGCTATATTCATAGTCTGGTGGATAGAATCTCGGGAACCAATAGAGCTGTCAAATAGCGGAACCAATCGAGCAAATCACGACCAACAACAGAAAAGAGCACATCAGCTATTGCGAACAAAACTTCGGAAACCCTTTTCTCTTGACTCAAGGCTCGCCTACGCAAACTAACACCATCTTTGGGTTGGCGAAAGTTTCCCCTATCCGATGATGCCGGTAATTTGCGTTCGATTGGCGAGGAAAGAATAAACAACGTTTTGTTTATAAAAGTTCATAGTACCTTTTCAATTGTTGGTCTAAAATATATTGAATTGGTTCCGCTTTATGATAGATCGAAATTCTATCCGCCAGACTATGAATATAGCGACTATATCTTATGGGGTTGTACGCCATGGTGACGTAGGGCTACGTGGTATTCTATAATAAATCTTATTTGTTAACTGCAGCAGAAACTTGTGTTTTGTGTAGGAATAGGAATTTGAGCAGGTTCTCTCTTTAGTATGACGCGCTTGACATAGATGGCATACAGCAACTCACGATGAGCTACTGATTCCGATCAATAGCGGTGCGGCTCCTTCCTCCTTCTATAGATGCTCATGTGGGCTGCAGCTCGCTGTTTGCAGGCAGCCTTCTGTGTGTACTGGAGAACACCACCCCTCTCCACGCGGTGAGTGAGACCGGATGGAATTCAACTTTGAACTCTGTGTTAGGGAAATCGCTTTTCGCAGGCAATCGGTGATAATTTTAACTATCAAAGCAACAGTTGCACATTTGTGAAATTTTCAATAGTGACATTTTGCAAAATCTCTTAAATTTAGCAGATGCGTAAAAATATATCTGATCGATTGGTGATAAAATTATTGAAATTGGTCCAGGGGCAGCTGAGTTATTAACGTTCAAAATCTTTCATAATTTTGTTACTTGTTCCATTTTCGGTTTTCACAAAGTGTACCCCCATATAGAAATCACAGACGTAGTCCTACGTCAAAATGCATGGTTCTGGAACATCAATAAAAATTATCTTGATTGTCGGTGGTCCGTATTGATCGAAAGCGAAAATAGGGTTGTGACTGACTACACCACCATGAACAACAAAGTTGAGCTTTTAAATATATATTTACCTCAATCATTTCGATACAACAAAATGAAATGCATTTGCTCACGCTTATTCGAATCGTATCATTTAAAAGGCAATGAACTTAAAAATACTCTGGAATAACTTCCAATTCCAACCTAAAAAAAAAGCTAGCATCAATGCATGCATGTCTGTACCATTGGAGAAAGCCCCGACCGGAGAGGAGAGATCAACTGCGATCAGTTCACATGTTCTTTTCGCAACTGCCACGCTCCTATCGCATATCGGAACCAGATGAAAATCAAATCCCTTCCCATCTGCAGCCAGGACCAAAATGGCGTCAGCTTGGAACCCTCGATCTCGGTCCATCGGACGGCAATCTCGTCGATCGGAATATTGTACGATTGCGCAATGAACAGCAGCTCCACATCGAAAGCCCACCGTTCTACGTGCATCACGGCAAACACTTTCCTAGCGGACGACCGGGTTAGCAGCTTGAAACCACACTGGGTATCGCGTATCTTTTTCACGGCAAAAGTCCACACCAGAAAATGGAATCCATGCATCAGCAACGTTCGGAAAAGGGTACGCTGGGCAGTGGCTTCCTGCTCCAGATGAGCCCGCGACCCGATCGAGATGGCATCTTTGGTATGGTCGTTACCGTTGAGTTTGCTCATGCTTTGTTCCAGCTTTGCATAGTCGGCAAACTTGGTTGCACCGTCGGCATCGGCAAACAGAAGGAACCGTCCACGAGCGCTAAGCATTCCCAAGCGAACGGCACCGCCTTTGCCACGGTTCTGCACCAGTGCCAGCACTCGAACCTTGTCGGTTCCATATTTGGAGGCATATTTCTGGGCAACTTCGACCGTTTTATCCCGACTGCCATCGCTGACCACTATCACTTCGTAGGAGAAGTCTTTCTCTGATTTCCGCCTGGATTCCAGATATTCGAGACATTCGTCCAACATCAGAGGTACTGGAATAAAAGGAAGAATAATGGAAAGTTGATTGAGGAACCGGGACAGGGACACCTTACTTCGTTTTTCCTCATCGAACGCTGGAACTATTACGCTCAGTTCTACGGATGGTTGGTCTTCAAGGGAGGGAAATTTCTTTTTCTCATCGGTGGTTGGGTCCAGGAAGTATTGTTCTTCTTTATGAAGGACAATGTGCGGGAACGGGATGGTTGTGACCTTAAGGATTATTCCAACCTGTAAAAGACACAAATTTTGCGAAAATTTAACGTCAAAAAGGGTTTAAAAATTAAACATGCATTCGAATGAAACCGTTCACGATGATGTGATCAGTTGCTTTAGCTTTAATCCAGTGATATTGTATTTCGAGTTTTACAAAACTGTTTTATTTGTAAATGCTTAAAAATCTGAATATTTTTCCAAAAAATCTGTAAAATCTGTACACAGATGTCTGCAACGAAAATTTTCAAAAACCTGTACCAGTGCAAATAAATATGTATGTGTGTAGAACATAGGTTGTAGCATAGTTTTTCAACTTCTCTGCTTATGACAAAGAATTTAAATATTCACATGGCTTTTAAGGGTTGGAAATATCGAATATCCTTACGCCCGATAGCACAAACCTCTTCACAATGTATGGTTGAATTTGTAATGCATTTTTAGGGAGTTTTACATATTATTTAGCATACAGTTACAGATATACGTACCACCACTAGCAGGAAAAATATAAATCCTGATCCCAGAAGAAGCGCTAGCTGGACATATTCCGCTACCGACATTCTGTCGTCGTTTCACTGGCTTGCTAGAGCCAACTCCGTTAAAAACTTAATATGTTCACACTATTTTCGCCGCCTGAATAGATGAGATATTACCACACTTTATGAACCATACATATGCTAGTGAAAATTGTAAAAACGCTACTACATTCTGATTCGAACTACCCGAACACGTATTCACTCCGGCGGTTCTGAATGGCTGGATTGTGTTGCGAACAGATGCGCGAACGAAAACAAGTAAACGTCAGCCGGGACACATCGGCAGATGCCAACAAAACTGTAAACAAAAAGAAATCGGCGGCAGCCCTTCAGAAACTATACAATATCATGGCGGGGAAAAGGCCGTTTACCGTATATATGGCTGCATGCTGCATGTTTTGATATTGTGTCTTGCAGCGGTGCCAGATATACAGATATGTCTGTATTTATACAGATTTTTGAAGTCTCGTACAGACCCAATACAGACTACAGACATTATACAGATACTTGAAGCTTAATATAGATTTTGTACAGATTTTTACCAATTGGTTCCTGAAATTTAACATAATATAAACAAAATTATTTTCGATCGTGTGCATCTTGTTATGGTTACCCTAATAAACAAATACCATAAACGAACTGTATCCCGGATGGGTAAACTATCCCACAAATGGTTTGGATAATACCCCGAACACGTCGTTAAGCTCTCTTTTATGGTTATTTTTATTAGGGTACCCAACAAACAATTTTAGCTGCAGATTAGCTTATACAGCTGAAAATTGGCTTACACACTTAAAATTTTTCGCCGAGATTCCAACAGCCGAGCAGTTCTGCAATTTGTTTTGCTGAGATTCAGTAAAACAATTGCCGAGACTCAGCTAAGAAATAACTTTTTGCTGAGATATCAGCTAACAAACAGATATTTTGCAAAGATATCAGCAAAAATAAATGCCGAGGTAATCGGCTGTTGGAGATTTTACCGAGCTAGATTAAGTGTGTATACAGCTAATTTTTGCCTGTATAAGCTAGTCTGCAGCTACAATTGTTTTTTGGGTATGGTACGTATTATGATTATGCACAGCTTTTCGCGAGGGGTACGACACATCCAAATCTCTATTTTACATGGTCAAAAAATCTCACGCTTGCGAATCAATCTACGAGAAATCTTTTTTCATCTCTTTAATCTAACTCCATCTACTCACATCGCTTTCCACCTTTTTGCAGGAAATCTTCAGAATTGTCCTGCATCTTAGATAGAGTCGCCCCCTTCGTTTTCGGCTTTTCGACTATTTTAAAGCAACACTTATGATAAGACTAAATAATAACATCTGTTCGGTAAGTTCTGATCATTTCTCGTTTATTTTTATTTGAAACAATAGATTTTCCCTCTTTCAAGCTTTACCCACATGTTACTTTGTTATGTTTTTATTTTATTCCGATGGTCTGGTATATGGACCTTGAATAAGATATTTATCTTTTTAAATCTCGTGATTTTCAACAGCAAAATGCTTTTTTTAGTTTTGACTTCGTATTAGAAATAAAAATTAAAATAAAAACCTACACACAAAAAACAAAAATTGTATCTATAAAAATAATGTATTTTCAAATTGAAAGTTTCTTAAAATACGTAGTTTCAAGCACGAAAACATTTAACACAAAATTTATCCTTTTGAATTGAAAGTATTTCTTTCACTTTCGACTTGTAATTTTAAAAGTGCATTTTTCAAAAGAAAAATTGTTCAACTGTCAAAAATTAATATTCACTGAACGTTTTCACTGTCAGCACTGAAGCACTGAAGGCGTTTGCCGCCTTTTTCGGTAGTGAAATTTTCACTTAAGGAAGTCAGCCGTGTATTCCAGAAATTTGTGTCAAAAAACAAAAAAAGCCGTCATAATTAATTTAAAATCTGTTGGAATCATTGCTGGTTTTACGAATTTTTGTATTAGAAAATTATTTTCCTCAGAAGCAATCGTTTACCGATGTGGTAGGACACTTGTGGGAACGGTTTTTGAGCGGTATAACCAACAATCAATACGAAACTAACGATTTTAAATTGGCTCACCACTTTAGTAGCCTATTGGTCCCAAGCAAACGATTAACGTACCCTATTCCAGTTGAAATTCTATTACTACACTATGTTTGTTTTGATTCGCTATGAAAGTTTGACAGATAACATCAGGGGTGTGTGGATTCATGCAGAACATGCAGGGGTGAGTGAAATAGCTTGGGACTGCTTGGGACCGTTGTTCTGGTACTGAGTGAGCCAAAAATAATAATGATTTTCTTTCGAACCCAGTGGTCTTAGAGTTACCTCTATGGTATAACCGCCAAAGTCATGTGCATCGTGGAGGATTTAAAAATGCTGTGGCAGTCCTCCAAAGAGGTAAATGGCTGGGATATTTAATGGCGAGTTTAATGGTTGGTGTAACTTTTTTTAATTCCAAAATAGTACAAAACTACGATCTACAAATTACATCTTCCGTAACGTTCCTGTAAAACTGATGGAATGTACTTGCCGTATCATTCGAAACGATGGATCTCCTGTAGCTGTTCCAATGAGAAAAATGAGAAAGTTATCTAGTTGTCATTTATTGGACCATTACTCGAAGGTCAAACCCTATATACAATCCTACCTTGGAAAGGTTTGGGAGTGCATAATGAAGGCTCAATTTCTCAAAGTGTCACCATAATCACCGCCTTCATGTCGATCGTCGTCATCTTACGGCAACAATCTGAGGTCATTAAATAAAATGTTTGTTTTTTTTTTTATTGTTAATGGAAATGGGAAATACATAACTATTGAAAATGATAAAAATACAAGCTGGAATCTAGGTTTAGAACGAGGTTTAGAAACTTTCTTTTCAATTTTGTGAACTATTAATTTGAAAATAATTCCAATTTGAGGTAAAAATTATATTCTTGCTTTGAAAATAGCATCTTTTGATGTGAAACAATCCGTACTTCATTTGAAAAACCTTGATTTTTAATTTGACATGTCTTCAATTTGATTTAAATGTTGCAACTTTTAAAATTAATAAGAAGCGAAGCTTTTGATTTGAAAGGCTACACATTGTTATATTGAAAGCTCTGGACTTTCTACCAAAAAGAACCAATGGAAACTTTTAATTCTACCAATGGATTTTTTAATTCTATCAACGATTATTTTGTGTGTGTATAAACGCACTTTTTTAAGTACACAAATATTTATTTATTCAGTTTAGTGTTTGGCGAGCAATTTTATAGTCAAAATACATGTGGGAAATATGTGGCGATTTTTCTAGTGTACAGATGAATACAGACATATTTTTTGACACTCATACAGACTTTTGAAAAAATGATCTGGCATCCCTGGTTTTGTGATATTGTGTGAAGTTGACCGATAATACAAAATTATCCATGTACCATAAGGTCCACTCACCGTAGATCCAGATCGGACGCGTTGCGGCAAAGTGACAGCTAAATCTATTGCTCGATCTATTGTCTAAAGGCCCAAACGCAATGTGGACGGAAGCGGAACGGAAACGGAAAGTTTGACAGTTGTCACAAATGACATCAAGAAGCCTAACCGATGTCGATTTGGTTTTAACTAGTTTTCAATCCGACAAGTAGGCTTACTCAGATCGGGCTTTTCCGCTGCCGTTCCGCTTCCGCTATCATTGCGCTTGGGTCTTAACTGTCAAATTGACGTCAATCACGCAAACGGATCTAATGTGGGTGGCCCTTTACTGACTACCATAACCATTACCATTAAGGGAGCAGATGAGTGTGCTGGTCGAAAGATCATATATGATTACCTTTGTATGGGTCCCCTCACATTGCTCAATCCAAGGCAATGAGAAGGCGGATTCTCTCACAAAGGAAGGCGCGCAGGAAGGCGAATTTTATGACAGGCAAATTTCACACGATGAATTTTACCATTTAGTGCGTCAGAGTACCCTTTCGAGTTGGCAAACCGAATGGGACAATGGAAATCTTGGACGGTGGTTACATCCAATTATTCCTAATGTTTCTTCGAGAGCGTGGTTTAAAGGCTTGGACTTAAGTCGTGACTTCATTCGCGTGATGAGTAGACTTATGTCCAACCACTACTTGCTAGATGCTCATCTCAATAGAATAAACCTCGTGGACAGCAACATCTGTCGGTGTGGAAACGGTTGCGATGACATCGATCACGCAGTTTGGCAATGTACGAATAATTACGCCGCCAGAGAGCGACTTTTGAATACCCTTGAGGCCCAAGGAAGACAACCCTATGTTCCTATCAGAGACGTGTTGGGAACTCGCGATATCTGCGATATGCAGTCGGTTTATGTGTTTCTTCAAATGTCTAGTATAAGAATTTAATTCCTTTGTCTTTTGTCTCTCTTTATTAGTTTTTGTTTGTCTTGTCCCCCCCCCCTCGATGAGTCTCATCGTCGCCCACTGGTCACCCACCATAGCCGGTCGAACTCCACACGAATCTAGAATCACACTACTGTTTATACTGGCGACAACGCTCTGATGAGGCAACAAACCCCTGATGAGACAAACAAAGCTTCTCCCCTGATCCTATCCTTCGACAATGTACCTCTCTAACCTCGAGTAAGCCGCGAGTATTCGGCCCAACTCCTACTAGACATAGAATTAAGTGAATTTTGTTACAAACAAAGAACAATGAACTATCGGCTCCGTAAAGCTAACGCGATTGAGCCTTCCAAATAAACAAACTAGCTAAAAAAAAACCTTTAGCAGTAAATTTCTCAAACCATAAGTAAAAAGGTTCTAATATAGTTCTCTTTCCAAAAATGTATTGAGAAAACAACTATTTCAAATAGTAATGGCGAGGGGTGTGACACATCTAAATCTCAATTTTAAATGACGAAAAATCTCACACTAGCGAATCAATTTACGAAAAATCTTTTTCATCTCTTGCATCTAAACCCATCTACTCGCATCGCTCTCCACCTTTTTGCAGGAAATCTTCAAAATCATAATCAATCGTGTTTCTATCTATTAAGCGCGAGTGCATCTCACAACAGCAAAGCAAAAATTTTCCTGCATCTTAGATAGAGTCGCCCCCCTCGAGTAATGGTTATTAACAACCCATTATTCGTAAGGTTCACTTCCAAAAAACCATAATACACAAGGTTAAAATTTTACCACACAAACCTTCATGTAAAGTTCCGTAACCATTTCAGTTAAAGTTTAGTAGGGATTATAAACAATTTTTAACCATTTTTGGTAAGGTCAAGTTATGGTTTATGCGGGAAGGCAATAAGAAAGTTTTACAAGAGTTTCGCCGTTTCTTTTTTCTAAGTCCCGGATTTGGCTGACTGAGTGACTTTTACTCAGTTCGATATTTCTCGTTTACTCAGATTTTGACAACCTAATGCATCAGACGACATTGAGTACGATCGACTCACCCGGTGAGTAAGCTGAAGTAAGCGCGTACACGCTACTTCAAAACTACCCATATTTGGGTAGAATCCACCCAGATCGGTCAAAACTCAGGTTCAGTTTTGACCGATCTGAGTGGATTCTACCCAAATTTGGGTAGTTTTGAAAAAGCGTGTAGAATACCTAACTTTAGATTGGCCCCGCCTTTAGAAAATGAGCACCAATCATGTTAGGCAGTCCGAATGACCGAAGTAGCAATGATGTACCCATCATTTCAAACTGTACATAGACCTTTTTGACGTTTAATCGTCTTTCTCTATCTAGCACACATGGATGAATGCACGGTTTGTTTTCCCAAAAAGAAAGTAAATTTGGATGGATATTTTTGTATCACATACAATGATAAAAGAGCAATAGTTTGTATCGCTTAACTCGATTTGTTTACATTTGTTGCTTAGGACCTTTTGAAAAATGACGCGAGAAATGGCTGCATACCTGTTCATGGAGAACGACAGCAATTCTGAAGGGCTCTGTGAATCCCGCATCACATTCTGGTCAACTCAAAATTGAGTCGAATGTATTCATCTCAGCGGCAAGTATGGCTACTCAAAATTGAGTAGCCTTATGTTGACTCACTTTTGAGTAAACTACGTTCTCACGTAGACTGAGTCAAATCCACTCGCCGGTATTTTCAGTTGCGGGGAGGGTTTTTATTTTGAGTTTTATTCAAGGAAATGGGAATTGCCTGCTCCGGATTCATTCTACCGGAGCAAAAAACGGTTCAACACCGTTTCCCTAAGCAATTCGTACTTACCTGAAGGCATTTCAGCCGCTTTAGAAAAACATTTTCTATAAGGTTTCCTCCTACATGACTGGTATTTTTTCCAAGTCCAGGATTTTGCTGACTGAGTGGCTTTTACTCAGTTTGACATTTCTCGTTTACTCAATTTTTGACAACTCGATACATCGGACGAAAGTGAGTACGATCGACTCACCTGGTGAGTAAGCAAAAGTTAGCGTGCATGTGCGAGAGTGGGTCGTGTGATAGTAAAGTGTGGAAATCCAACATTGTGTATAATCATATTCACCTACTTTTGCGTACAACTAACTTATTTTTGGGTAGAAAGCGAGTGGAAAATTCCAGGTATGAATTGCACAGTCAAACTACTTTAACCTAAAGAGCCTGAATTTATAAAGAGACGACATGTCAAAATTGGAACAATCGACTATCTGTCAAAGCCATACGAAAAGTCATTCCAATCGAGCAGAAGACCTGTCAAATGGATAAGATGTCGTCTCTTTATAAATTCAGGCTCTTTACTTTAACCCACTTTACCTACTTTTGGCTTCCTGCCCATCCTGGCACCAATAGTGCCGAAATGAGTGAAAAGAATTTACTTTCGGGGACTATTTTATTCTTACCGTGTAGAAGTCATTTTACTTTTTATTTGTAAACAAAAAGATGGCCGAATCACAGGATATACCGATCGATCGTAAACTTTCCGAGATTTTCCAAGAGGGATACGACCTGATGAGCACCCTGGATACGTGCTACGATCCGACCAACAGTTTCGAAGTTCAGGTATGTGAAAATTTCCCGATTGTAGGTCGTATTCTTGGCCGAACTGGATGATCGAGAGAACTCCATTTTCCCACGCCCACAGACAAAGATCAAGAAGTGCATCGGTCTGTTCGAGGATTCTACCCGGCTGGTCAGTCTGTGTGGACTGTTCAGTTCAAATGAAACGGACGACGAGGTGGCCACAGACAATTTACGCTACTTTTTGTTGCCCTTCTTCCTCGGCCAGTTGACCTTGAAGCTGTGCAATGCCGAACGGAAGGAGATCGTCGAGGTGGCTGAGGTGTACTACAAGTAAGTATTGTAATTTTCCAGGTGGACATTTTGGGATTTTGTCTGAATGGGTTATTTTGCAGTGATTTTCTGCGCCGATGCGAAGATTATAAACTGTGCGATAAACCGGCGGCGGTGTTAGTTCTGGATCATGGACACCACGGTGGCCCGGATAAGTTGCAGGATCTAACGAGGATGGTTCAGGGACGGAATGCCAAGTTGAAGCAGTATGAAGAAAAGAAGGAGCTAGATGACCAGATCAAGACGCTCAAGATTGCAATGAAGGAAGACCACGTAGATGATGAGGTGAAGAGGGACTTCTACCTGAAGCTGTTGAAGTCTTGTATCATGGAAACGCAGGAAGAACTGATCAGCATTAGCCAGGAGAAGCAAATTCTCGAACATCTTGCCGTCATGCGGAGGAACAGCGGAGGTGGAGAGGAAGGCCGAATGCATCCACCGAAGGGACCGCAACCGAAACCGTTGAAGCCGATCATCATTACGAGGGATGCGGCTCAGAAGGCGGTCTATGGGCTGGGCTATCCGAGCATGCCAACGATGACGGTAGCGGAATTTTACGAGCAGCGTGTAGCCGAAGGGATATTCCCCGACGCCGAGAGGATGAAGGAGATCAACAAGAACAGTCTAATGAATCGCGTCTATCAGGATAATGAAGCGGATCTGGACAAGGAAGCCGAGGAGAAGGTAAATGGGTTGATGGCTTAGATTGAGATTTGAGATAATTTTCTGGTCATTATTTAATAGGAAATGCTGGTCGAGCAAGACGATGAGGAGTACCTGGCCCGGCAGCGTGCCAAGGACGAGTTCAAGGACGATCATCGCCGCGGCTACGGCAATCGATACAACCGCAGCTAAACGATGCAACGTAGAGCTATCAGAAAATTACTTAAAATATATGAATTTGATGTGGAAAATATGTGTAGCACATTGAGATCATATGCAGCACGAACTGATTTACCTATATGTTAGCAACAGTGTGAAGGAGAAAATGAAATACAATTTATGTCACTCGCTTAATTTTGATTTTCATAAATTTTCAATATGTGAAACGACGTTTATTCTATTTATATCGGGAACTTGATGTACTACAGAGTTATTCTAATGCAATGCGTGCCTCCTTTCCGTCGATTGTGATGTTCATGCCGTGCTTCAGACAGAACTCGCGCTTGATGTAGGCAAAGAATAGATCGGTGATGAGGAAAATCTGCGCCGTGCAGAAGACTAGCGTCATACCGAAGTAAAAGTTTGCGTTGGCCGAATTGGAGTAGATCCAGAGGTGCCATACGGTCGGCCCCAGGATGCTCGTCACCAGCATCGTCGCTCCGACGATAAAGTTGTGACCCATAACTGAAAAAGGGGGAAAAACTCATTGTGGGCAGAATTCTTGGCAGGACCACATTGATTATCTTACATTTTGAGATCGATTTCCACAGCGGAAGCAGCGACAGATACATGCTGATGTCGCCGATGCAGGGATAGGGACGGAAGACTACCCCCAAGGCCAGCAGCATCGTCAGCAGCATGATCGGTTCCCGATGGAGCTTGAATGTCAACGGAAAGAGGTACAACAGAGTGGCGTTGATTTGGAATGTGTACAGGAACAGCGTCCGGAAGTGGTCGAACATTTCGGTGAAAAAGTACCAGAACAGACCAATGTTAGGCTGCAAGTCTCGGCAGTTTAGGCTGCGGATGAGAAATGTGCAATTATTTTCGGAAATCTTCGGTTAGGTCTTTCTGAATTCTTACATAAACCCATAAGTTGCATCCAGGAAGCTCCAATCGCCCATAATTATGAAAGCACCGTAGTTAACTCCCAAGAAAGTCAACAGAAACGTTCCGCAAGTGATGAGCATGCTGACCAATCTGTTCTTTTCGTCTTGTGCAATGAACAGCGCCGCCGGAATGATCAGAACGCAAGGGTAGATGTTCATTTGCGTTTCCAGAGCCAACGCCACACAGGCCACCAACCTCAACCGGTGTGCCATTCCCAGGACGAACAGGGCTAGTAAAAAGTTGCTCAAAACCGTCGTCGTTTGGCCAACGCAGTTCAGGATCGAGTACGGATTGAACATGTACGCTAGAGCGACATAGTACGGTACCATCCGCACATCATCCGGCGAAATTTGCAGCTCTCTCGTCCCCTTGGCAAAACTTGCAAACCGACTCCGTTGGGTGTCGTATAGGTTACGGATGAAAACGCCGGCAGCACACTTGAGCATCAGAATCGTTCCCACTTCCAGGTGGATGAATATGGCACTGGTAAAAGCGGAAAACTTCTGCATCAGGCACCAAACCGAAACCAACACAAATGGGTTCTGGTGATAGAGATCTCCGTCGTAGGGGTTGGTCCCGTTGGCGTACAGGAAAGCACCTTCGATTGCTGTAACATGCTTCGGTGGTGATTTACATTCAATTTTAAGAACTTAAAATTACCTCGTTTCCATGAGTTGACCGGGGTGGCCACTTCGACCCGATTCTGTATCGTGCTGGCGTAGTTCGATGTCATCAGCAGATAACGGAGGGCAGCGCCCAAAACTACGGTCGTCATCCACTTCATCGTACAGTCTTTGGTTATTTAATGCCGCTGGACTTAATGTAGGATAATACTATTTTTTTTAGGTTTAAAGGCTACATCACTTCGTGGAAAAATGCAACTTTTTGAAAATCTTTTGTTTTGGTGACTGCTTGATGCCCTATCGGTGCTATTAGCGTCGCTAAAACGTCATGTCGAATTTTGACAATCGTGAGCGGCGGGTTTATTAGGGCCCTTCAGAAACACTTCAACTTTAGAACGAACGCACGGCGAATGAGAATGACTCAAATTTGAGTTTAGTTTCACTCATAATCGCCAAAAGTGCAGGAACTCAGCGATGAGTTAATTTCACGGCGAATGAGAACGACTCAAATTTGAGTTTAGTTCACTCATAATCGCCAAAAGTGCAGGAACTCAGCGATGAGTTAAGGGGGTATTCCCAATCTTTTGCCTTTTTTCGGCCTGTTTTTCAATTATTTTTTTTCAAGGTAAATGAATAGTAATGCGCCTAACTCTTTGGGATTCTTGTTTATTGAACATTAAAGTTAACAAATAAATTTTTTTCGACATAAAAAAAGACATTATTGACGTCACAAAATGGCGACAAACAGACCCCTGTTCGCCGCAAACGCCTGGACGGGCGAAGACTTTTCTCTGGAACGGCTTCATCTGAAACAGATTTCGTGATGAATTTAATAATCTGCATAAGATTCTCTGGAGCTTCTCCTGTTGGCAGCAAAAAATCTTGCAAATTAACAAAATGGCGGCCATATGAAAAAACAGGCGATTTTTAGCCCGCTTTTTTGCAGCTTTAAGGTGCTTCAAACAATGTTAAATGTTAATATTTTTGGCTGAAAGTGGGAGAAGCTCCAAAGAATTTAATAAGGAACAAAATGCGCAAGTCAATATCTCTTATAGTTTCTGAGAAAAATCTTCGCCCGATAAAAAAAATGTGGTTTCGAGAAAAACGCGTTTAAAGTTTTGACTTTAGTTAAAACCATTTTGGGGGTTCTTACCATTAGTCAGCTATGCCTGAACACCGAATTCGCTGATCGGAAAACGGCTTGGGGGGATGAAAGTATATAGTCTAAAGTACAAAAAAACGTGAAAAAAAAATTTGATTTTTTGAAAAAAAAAAGATCGGGAATACCCCCTTAATTTGCCTCATGTTTTCCCAGGTTTTTCCAGGATTGTCCAGGGAAAAATTCCCGAATTTGAGAAAAGTAAAGATTGGATTCACTCGTCTATTGGTACTACTCCGAGACTGAATAAAATTTTCGTCAATTTCCTCATTTTCCGGCAGATTTTTTTAGGTTTTCCACAGGAAACCATGAGACAAATTTTACTCATCGCTGAGTTCCTGCACTTTTGGCGATTATGAGTGAACTAAACTCAAATTTGGGTCGTTCTCATTCGCCGGGCGCTTACTTGAGTCGGTGAGTCGATCGCACACAGAGAAAAAAAAATTACCGTAAATTTAAGTTCTTTTTACTTAATTTTGGGTAATTTTGAGTTTTGCATTCCACTCTTTTGTTGTTGTCAAAAACGGAACAATCGACTTTCGGCCTTGAAGGCCGGCGCACAATAGATACGTTTTCGGGTTTTTGACAGATACTGCATGGACTATCATTAAATATACGGTAACCAGCGTAAACACATTAATGTGTAAAATTTCACACATTTCGTGGAAAAAGGGGTCTACTGATAAAATGTGTAAACTGCGTTAGAAATATTTATTAGCTTAAGTTAGCATTTAATTCATTTAGTTATAATACTACTTACAATTATTCGGTTTTGAGCGTATGGGATATTAACAACCGGTGGAAACTAACGATTTTAAATTGGCTCACTACTTGACTAGCCTTTTGGTCCCAAGTAAATCGATTAACGTACCCAATTCTAGTTGAAATTCTAGTACTACACTATGTTTGTTTTGATTCGCTATGAAAGTTTGACAGATAAAATGAGGGGTTAGTGGATTTTCCTATGTTTCGAGGGGTGCATCGATTAGCTTGGGACCGAAGAGAGTACCAGAGCTGAGCCAAAAAGTTGAGCACGTTTCTTCGGGACCTTCTAGTCTTAGAGTTACCTCTATGATATTAATGCCTTACCGAAATCCTCGTATGTGAAGCAATCTGCGATAAATTTTAGGTTATATATAGTTTCTAATAGTATTTTATATAAACTTACGGCTGTGATCTTCTAACTGTGATAACTAACTGTGATAGTATAGGGTAAGATAGTTTAAGTACAACTTTAGCTGTAAGAACTGAAAAATATAGTTTTAGGCGAGAGGGGCGAAACATCTAAATCTCAATTGATGAACAAAAAATCTCACACTAGCGAATAAATCTTCGAAAAATCTTCTTTCATTTCTCGCATCTACTTGCATCGCGCATCATCTTTTTGCAGGAAATCTTCAAAATCGTGATAAATCTTCTTTCTATCTACTCAGCGTACGTGCAGCTAGCCACAGCAAAACACAATTTTTCCTGCATCGTAGATAAAGTCGTCCCCCTGGGTTTTAGGCTTAATTTAATGATTATTACAATCACTTTACTTTACTTCTAACTTTTTTTTCACTTCTAAGATTTTCTACAGACATCCTCTCATCGGCCACGTCATTGTCCGTCAACTTTTACGTTTGACGTTTTAAATCGTGGTAACACCGTTCGCCAGAAGCGGTGATGTCGTTCGGTTGCGGTAACCGAGGCGGTAACACCGTGGGGCAGTGTTGGCAGCAACATCCTCCCCCGTAACACTGGCCACCGGTTCCAGTGTTACCACCAGACTCAACCTCCAACACGGCCGACTTCGACACTGGTCTACGTAACATCCCCCTCGCAGTCTGAACTATAGCTTGCCGAACTCGTCCATCTTCCGAAGCCACGACATCCTTGATCCTTCCTCGAATCCATCCGTTCCTACGGGCGTCGTTCACTACAAGGACTAGATCCCCAACAGCAACAGGCGTTACTTCTCCACCTGTTTTCATGATGAATATTGCTCACTAAAAGATATATCATATTAATGTATATTTTATTGGAGTTGCTTTTAATGATTTTTGACGTTTGTTGATATGTCGCGTGTAAACAGACATGAAGAAACTATTGGACTGTCATTTAACTTTGCAGTATAGGAAAACATGTATATCTCATTGGAATAGCTTCCTTTGATTTTTGAGGTTTAAAGATTGTAAACAGATCCATCCCAATCATTTAATAGTCATATAGATATGCCTTTTAAGAAATCCAACAGCAAACGTTTGTTTTTGCATGTTTTTCTGGGCTGAATATCGCTCCCAATAAAATACATCTTACATGATTGTTCTTTATAAATTATTGAAACAATTTTCAACGATGTTATCGTACACTCATTAAAATGATTAGTTGAACTAAATACTACTAACAACAATGATACTGTATTGAATAATCTTTGTTTGTTTCCGGAAAAGTATGTATTGAGATTGAAAAAAAAAATGATTCTACTGCAATATTTACTTTGCTATGATTCTAATTGTAAGCCTTCTACACGGCTAATTCAGATTCCAGCCCTAGTACTCGAACTTCATGAACCAGTTACATCAACTTATATAATTTAGTCGTTGATTTATTGCACACAGGTGCATTAAGAAAGATTTGAACAAACCACACCACCGAAACGGAACATAAATTTGTCAGTGCTATTTGTCTTCACTCTAGCAAAACGAGCATAACGTTGCACTGCATTCCATGTCGGGAGAGCTGTTCTTACTTCATGCTATTTGAACGAGCTCAATCTTGAAGTCAGCCGTGGCCCAGTGAAATCGAGCGCAGACACCGAAAGCATCACACCTCAACAGTCCTTGATCGAATCCCAAATCAGCTACAATAAAAAAAGGCACAACTGTGAAAGCTCCCACTGCCTGATGTTTATTTTTCGATTTATTTTTAGAAATCGATTAAATATATGTGTCAAAAGAAGAAGTAAATTTCATGTGATTTTCACACAAACTTTACTTCGATTGATTCATGACACATATATTATATTGTGGTGAAAAGTGTAGCTTATGCTTATGGGTTTCAAATCCATTTCAGTTAATTATTATAATTTGATCGATTTTCACTTATCATACGACGATCATATAAAAGTTGCCAAATTATCAGCATTGTAAATGTATCAGATATTCATATAGAATTTACCTGGCACATTTTCAATCATATAATTTTCAATGGATTATCTTATAGCGCAAATTTATAAGATTTCCACATAACAGGAATATGTCATATTGGTTCAGTGTAGATAGGCCCTTTTGACATGTTGCTCTAGAAAATCAACGTATATATACGTTGACGTCACTATTGCTTGTATCGTACAGTAATTTTTCAATGATGCACTAACCGATTGCTGAACCTCCGTAATCGACTCATTGACGAGTGCACGGATGAATTTGAGTTCACTCACTCGACAAAAAGTGACACAACAGCGGGGCCCTGTTTACTAAAAATGAACATATATGTGTTCATTTTTAGTAAACAGGGCCCCGCTGTTGTGTCACTTTTTGTCGAGTGAGTGAACTCAAATCCGTCCGTGCACTCGTCAATAGACGAGTGCACGTATGGATTTAAGTTCACTCATTCGACAAAAAGTGACACAACAGCGGGGCCCTGTTTACTAAAAATGAACACATGTGTTCATTTTTAGTAAACAGGGCCCCGCTGTTGTTTCACTTTTTGTCGAGTGAGTGAACTTAAATCCATCCGTGCACTCGTCTATTGGTGCGAAACAAGTAATTTCGGTAATTTCCGTAATTTCACGTGGTGCGTCGATACAATCTATTTTAGTTTTTTCCTACGTAAAAAACCGGTCAAATTTCTTCAAAAAGGTCCGAAACAACAGGTAAAATGTCTCTTCTACCGGTTCCTATCTGCTTCGGGTGCGCTAAGGCAGCCCAAATGGCGATTTCCTGTTCCGAGTGTCTGCAAATCAGCTGCGGAAGCTGTTTCGGTCTCAAAGATGACGACCTTGACAGCAGCCAAGCTCGTTTCATTTCGTTGTTGACGGCCCGGGTATGTCCCAACTGTACCGCCGCTCAAGCTTGCACCAGCAGCAACATCAAGAAAGAAGTGGAAGTGACCATCGAACCCGAACCTGAACCGCCGACGACGGTCAACAAGGTAAAGCAAGAACGTTGCTGGTCCCACGGAAAAGAAATGAACCTGTTCTGTTTGACGTGCGAGGCCATCATCTGTGGGGACTGCTTTCTGGCCGGAGCGGCCCACATGCGCCATCAGATCGATTTCGTCGAAACGGTCTTCCAGGAGAAGCGAGTGGAAACGGAACGGAAATTGGCCCGGTTGGAGGAAACGGTCGGCGTTCTGCAGCGTGAAGCCAAACATTGCGCGATTAACCTAACGACCATCCAGTCGGCGGAACGGGCGGTTCTGGACGAAATCGATGCGATCTGCGAGGAGGCAAAGCAAAGTGTCAATCGGCTCACGGTCAATCGCAAGAGAAAGCTGGAAACGCGTGCCCAGTTCCCGGCCAAGAAACAGAAATTGGCTGCCACTCTCCACAAAATGATCGACCAGATGCCGCCAGCGGAATTTTTTCAGAAGCAATCGGAGGTCTACCAGCAGTGCGACGAGCTGATCGCCGATTGCGCTCCGAAGGGCTTCTACGCGTTGCAGTTTGAGGATGTTGGATGGTAGTTTCAAAAGTCAACTTATATTACATCCGGTAATCGTTTCTATTGATTTCAGCGAACTTGTTCCACCGTACGAGATGCAAAAGTACACGTTGATGAATTTTGATGGCACGTTTGCCGGTTGGCCGCAGCATTTGACCACGTCCTGCGGCACGATGTGGAATGCTTTTCTGCGCAAGAAGGAATTGCTCTGCATTAAGGTCAGCCCTTACGAGGCGGAAGCGGCCAAGCATCCGTACAAGCTGCTGGTGCAACTTCCCCATCCGAACGACATATCCAAGAACCTCACCAAGACGTTCACCATTCATGGTCCGCCCAAGGAGGAAGAGATTGCTACCGTAGAGTACATCCTAGAGCAAGGCTTCATGCGTAAGAATAATGAACTCGTGGTTAAGGTGGGTTTGCGACCGTTGAATGCAATCACGGAGAACCGGTTCTTCAAGAACCATTGTCGTGCCATGAAGAGCTCGATTACTGACCTGGAGAAACAGGTGACATCCTCGGGAAAAGACATCAATTGGTAACGCTTATTCCTATATAGAAAAACGCAATAACAATTTACAGCACTTTCTTTTTCTATTCCAGCAAATACTGCATCATGCACTTCGCTCTCAGCCTGGCCAAAACCCCGAAGAAATCCCCGGAAGCAATCCATTCCAACGATCTCGTCGACAGTTCGGAGCGTCATTGGTGCCTCCGGGTGTACCCGTTTGCACAGACACTGGAGGAAACAAACCTGAAGGTTTTCGTAGTCCTGCGAAAGGGAACTCGCACCAAGTGTCGCTACTTCATTGAACTGCTGCACGACGACCCGAAGAAGAATGTCATCCAGTGTACGGAAAGTGCATTCGATACCATTGATGCCGGCTATGGATGGCACTGCTTCATGGAACGAAAGCGACTGCTCAGCGATACCGGATTCTATTCGAGCGGAGTGCTGCGCTTCCGGTTTGGTGTGCAACCGCTGGATAAGTAAACCGACAACGCCGGAAAGGCGATGATTTTTTTTTAATTTTGTTTCTTGGACATTCACTTTTGTTCGATCCCCATGGTTCGGTCGATAACAAGATTTAGGGTTATTTTTCTTAAATATGCATTGAATTTGAAATCGTTATTGATAAATTGATAACAGAAGGGGTATTTCTAACAAGCTAAAATGATGAAAAATGTTAGAGAATGGATCCGATGATAATTTGCTCAGTTATAAAATGTAATCGCAATATATAACCTTCGCATAAGTTTTCTTTATGGATAGATTTCATTGAATTAGTACTATTTCTACTATAGGCGTTCGTTCCGTTGTCAAAGAATATTTCGAAAATCGTTATACAAATTCCACTGTATTTGTCCTGTGTTCACTACGTTCATCCTGAAGCCTGGTAAATTTGGCTAGATAATGTTGTCCATCAGTATGCATCCTGGGTTCCTCGTGAGAACCTTTCTATATAACTTCCGAGCGTGTTTTGGCCATTTGGGTCTGTTTCAGTGTACGATTTGGCTGGTTGCTGGCACGATAGGAACGATTGACGCGTAGATCGAGGGGCACGCAATACAAAGAACCGGTGCGTTGAAGTTAAAATGCAATCAAAATACTTAAGGGCTTATTACGGATGTCATCTGGTGCCATCTGGATGAGCCGCTATTAAAAACTTGACTGTCTCACTTTTTTGTAGTTGCTGTGTAGTGAGACGCAGCTGCCTTCGAGGACCCTGGCGTTTGACATCTAACCTCGAAACAATCAACGATGAAGACCCGCCTTTCACCATATAGTAACTTGAACTCTACGGGTGTATGTCGGAGCAAGTTACTTACAGGCGTTGGTTCAACAGCCCACTGACAACATTGGTAAACAATGTACAATGTACGATGGAAATATTTTGAGATGGTACATTATAGTCATAAGCTAATGAAGCTAGTGGTGTGTTGAGGCGCAGCTTAGTCAGAGTCATAACGAACATCTGATCCGTAGAAAGACTGCAATGCAGAGTGTCCAAAGCAGGCTCAACGAATGCGAATAACTTTTTCAAAACAACTGTGTTTTGAATACCAGTAAAATAATTACATTTTGCATCAGTTGTGAGAAATGTAATCCCTCGTCTGTATGCTGCCACCTGGTTTTGTAGCTCGTAGCAGTGATCTTGGAGACGGAAAATCTCATTATAGTATTTTTGAAATGTTTCGTTCGCACTTTTGAATGAATCTGTAAAAGATAGGCATTATGGTTAACTAAATTATAAATTCAGTAACACTTTTCCTACCTCCAATTTGTATGGCACGATCTAAGCAGTTTGGCAGTTCATCATCATCAAACTCTGGGGAAGATGCTTCGCTATCACAGTTGCTGAACCGGGGTGAAGACGTGGGGGATCCTACAAACTCGCGGTTGTCCAATGTTTCGGATTTTTTTTCGGTATTCGCTGTTGGTGTAAAAGAGCTGCCACTGGTACGACCATCACTACTATCCTCCTGTGCCTTGATTGAGGGTAAATACGAGGATGAAGACTGGTTTGAGCTACAACAAATACGAACATTTTCGACTCCTTCGATTGTTATACTCGTCGTATTCTCCTGTTCCCTCGCCTGTTCCTCTAAGCTTGAAATCGAACTGGAACTCGAACTGTAAGTGGAACTTGAGTCATCCGGTTGGGACAAATTTTTAGACGGCACCCAATCCACTTCTCTGACATCAGTTGCTTTGGCAGGGTTTCCTAGAATCAAAAAATTTCATAAGTTTTACTTTCAACAAATAACGACAAGCTTTACCGGAACAAAAATGTCGAGAGCAAACATATTTGAATTTCCACTGAAAATTCTCCTCCAGCTTCAATGCATAAAACCACAGTTTTCTACGCTTGGCATTCAAAGCGTTTAGGAACGAGTTTAGGAAACGATTTTTGGATTCTGATGGAAACTTAAAGAACCGACATCCTTTCCGATCTCTTTTAGATTCGCACTTTTTTAAAACACACGTCCTGGTCATGTTCAGATCACAGTCAACTTTTAAGCAAGGTTGCAAAGACTCATGTCAGCTAAAACAATGTTTTTCTAAATTATGAAATAATTAGATGCCATGATCAAATTTTGAATTGGTAGGATACAAGAAGAGGTTGCAAAGAATGTGTTTGACATATTAATCCTGTTTATTTCACTTCATGAGAGTCACAATCAGCGATTTTTCACAAACTCACTCACTCACTCAGCGATCAGCAAATCGCTGATTGTGACTCATAGAAAGCAAAATTTACAGGTTTTATGTTTCCAACGCATACTTTGTAACCTCTTCTTGTAAGTTACAAGTAAAACATGCCATCATACCATCTTTTGGTTTTATTATTCCGAAATACATTATTTTAGCTGAAATGAGTCTTTGCAACCTTGCTTTTAAGAGCACTCGAATCGAAACTTCCGAAAAACTACTATGTCCATGTAAACAAGCTCCCTGAACTGTCAAAATTTTGTTGGTGACGTCATCATGCAATGATCTATCACAGAAAAACAAAACTACCCACCGCTTGAGTTTTTTAAACTCAAATTTGAGTTATTTGACCTCTACCCGTTTCATTTCCTCTCGCTATTGTTGTCAAAAATAGAACGAAAGATTCGACTCAACCGTCTAGTTCCGTACGAGAAGCCAAAATTAAGTAATATGCGATATACCCAAATTTGAGTTAATTGAACTTAATTTTGGGTAGAAAAAATTGAAAATAACTTAGCGATGGGTAATTTTTTTTGCCGTGCTTAAATGCAAACTACTTTGAGCCGGTTTACCCAAATTTGGCTTATCGTACGGAACATGGGAGATGAGTGAAAAGAACTTAATTTTGGGTTGTTTTGAATTTCTGTGTATTCAGTCTGGCGGATAGAATTTCGATCTATCAAAAGCGGACCAACAATTGAAAAGGTACTATCCACTTTTATAAACACAACGTTGATTATTCTTTCCTCGCCAATCGAACGCAAACTGCCGGCATCTTCGGATAGGGGAAACTTTCCTCAACCCAAAGATGGTGCTAGTTTTCGTAGGCGAGAATTGAGTCATGAGAAAGGGGTTTCCGAAGTTTTGTTCACTAACGCTGATGTGCTCTTTTCTGTTGTTGGTCATAATTTGCTCGATTCACTGAAACAAAGACCATAGTTAGAAATACTATTTTGCAGAAAACACTTATTTTCGGTATAACTACGCTTAATGCCGTTAAATTTACCATGATTTCAGTATAATTGACTATAAATGTAAACAAAGTTAATACCATTCTGTCAAAACTACTATGCTTACTCAAACGGCATAGTAGTTTTGATAGAAAAAATAGTAAAATTAAATGAATTTCGTTTCTGCACAAATCTATTGGTGGGAGTATTTAATTTAAACCATCAATATAGTAATTTCGGCTATGGATTTTGTTTCTGTGTTGGTTCCCGAGATTCTATCCGCCAGACTATGAATATAGCGACTATATTTAAAACTAGAAATACTCAGAGGGAGAGAATGTTTTGAGCCGAATGAACTGTCAAAGTCTGAGCCAATCGAACATTTCCATTAGAATTTTTCCGAGGATTTCTTAGTCTTATTCAGTCCAGTGGCAGGCGTGTAGGCAACATGTTATACCATAGAGGTAACTCTAAGACCAGAAGGTCCCGAAATAACGTGCTCAACTTTTTGGCTCAGCTCTCTTCGGTACTCTCTTCGGTTCCAAGCTAATCGATTCACCCCTCGAAACATAGGAAAAATCTATAACCCCTCATTTTATCTGTCAAACTTTCATAGCGAATCAAAACAAACATTGCGTAGTACTAGAATTTCGACTAGAATGGGGTACGTTAATCGTTTGCTTGGGACCAAAAGGCTAGTCAAGTAATTGAGCTATTTTAAAATCGTTAGTTTCGTATTGATTGTTGGTTATACGGTGACAGCGGGCCCAGCACAGCAAAATAAATGATTTGAGCCCGGGATATGCTGCCTACTGTCAAACGCTGCTGTTGGTATAGGCACTTGTCACTGGCCTGGTCTTAATAGAATAAATTTGAGAGTATTGCAATCGAACAGAAATTCAATCACCTTTATGTTTTGTGTGCTTCTCAAATTCAACTAGTTTTTGGAATCAAAAACAATATTCTAACTCTATTGATTAATTGATCTTAGTTGGTTAATTAATGGCACCAAGAAATGTGCAAAATATTGCGATGCAATCAATTCATATTTTGCACGTAAATCGAATCAAAAATAAAAGTCATGTGAAATGCTGACTTCTAGCAAGGGTTGCAAGATAATTTAGGTACAAATCCCTGCTGCCAAATAGTACCCTGCGCTTTGGTCAGATAGCGTATAGGGCATCGTTGTGCCGAGTGCCAGATAGCAGGTCTAAGAGACTACTAAGATTTTTTTTAGAGCTTCAGATAGATTTTTGAGCTTCAGGGTAGTTCTTGAGAACAGAACTACAAAACTTCAGTACATTTTAGAGAAATTAAAAGAAATTTGCAGAAATTCAGAAAAAATCACAGGAGAGATCGGAGATCGTCAGAAAAATGTTCAAAGAAATTTTTAAAACTTCAAGCAAGCATATTTTCAGATCAATTTGTAAAACTATAAGGGAAATTTTGGTAAATATTCAGGGAACTTCGCAGACCTTCAGAAAAAGTCCAAGAATCTACAGTGAAATGTAAAGAATTTCACAGAAGTCTGGAAATCTACTGAAAAATTATTGAACATCAGAAAAGTTCATATATTTGCAGAACAAAGCTACAGAACTTTGAAAAAAAAAACACAAGAATGTTCATAAATTTTTAGACCTTCGAGAAATAGTGCAGATTTTCTGATGCATTTTTAGAATGTCATAAATTTTAATTGATCTTCAGTCAAAATTTGCAGAACGTCAGTGAAGTTCGGGGGTTTAGAAAAAAAAATAATTATACGATTTCAGGGATCTTAAATTTTCAGGGTTTAGAAGATCTGCAGGGACATTTTCAGATGTTCAGGGTAGCCCTAGAGCCTACAGAGGAATTTACAAAACTTCAGACAAGTTTTCAGATCCACACTTCGAAAACTTCATGTAATTTTAAGTCTCTTAAGACCGACACATGTAAGCGACTCAAATGACATACAATTACGTCCGTTAGTATTTTTACATGTCGTAAAATGAAGCAAAATTGTAATTTTACGCGTTCAAGTTTGTTGACATGTAAAATTATAATGAGACGTATTTTTCAGATGCCTACGGAATGTTCCGTCTAATGGCTATAGGAAAAGGGATTTACATTACAGATTTAACCAAATCCGCAATTTCGAATTCCTGCACAACATGTGAAAAGATGCAATGAAGAAATTTTGAACAATGACTTTAAACGTCCATGATTCGTGGATTAAAACTCATTCAGAAAAATCGACAGCAGGATCTAGTAAAGTAAATTTCGTTTACCAGATGCTGATGTTGGCTTGCCTGAATGAGTTTTAATCCGTGAAAAATCGACATTCATTGTCATTGTTTACGTATGGTTGATTGACTTTTTAACATGTTGCGCTTGAATTCAGTAGTCCTAAAATAAAAATTAAGACAAACAGTAAAAGCATAGAGATAACTCTAAGACCAGAAGGTCCCGAAGAAACGAGCTCAACTTTTTGGCTCAGCTCTCGTACTCTCTTCGGTCCCAAGCTAATCGATTCACCCCTCGAAACATATGAAAATCCACTAACCCCTCATTTTATCTGTCAAACGTTCATAGCGAATCAAAACAAACATAGTGTAGTAATAGAATTTCAACTAGAATAGGATACGTTAATCGTCTACTGAAAAATATGCAGAATTTTATTGATGTTCTTGGATTTTAAGTGAAATTTTCAGAACTTCTGGGAAGTTAGCTGATCTTTATAGATATTTGCATAACTGCAGAGAAATTAGTAGATCTTCTTTAAATTTCCGGGAAGCTCAAAAAATTTTAGATATTTTTTTATACTTAAGAGAATTCCGTAGATGTTCAGAGATATTTGCAGATATTAATTGAATCATGATAATCTACAGAGAAAATTTTATAACTTCCGAAAAGTTCGTAGATTCCCAACAAACAATCGTCTATTGAAGAAACGACTTGTTGGCCATTTTATTCAACTGCATGCTTAATAGTACTTGTACTATTTTTAATAATAACTTCTGTTCAGGCTTTGTTCACACAAATCTGGAGAATTTATTCAACCACAACATTGAACTACTGGTGTTGTATAATTATGTCGAGAAGCTTTTATTCGACTTATATGAGTTTATGCGATAAATTTTTTGATTATTCTTAAAACAGTGATGTTCTGTATACGCTTGATTCTCATGTGAAGTAACGTTTAATTAGACATTATTATACATTTATTAAACTGTGGGAAAATTAACCCGAAAATAAGAGGGACGGGGACAGGGAAGGGTGTGTTTAAGTGTATTGTATTTCATTATTCCTGACGTGGCTCGCACCAAACAAATATTAGAAAATTTATTAAATACTTAAACATGTCGTTGTATGGGATTCGAACCATGTACCTTCCCGATCACCAGCCGCTTGCCTTGTCATCTGAGCTATCCTAGAATTCATCATATGGGCAACTCAATAATCTATAAAAGCTTGCATGAAAGTAAATATCTATCAGCACTCCCGATCGCAACTCTAGCTCATTCAAGGCCCTGTGGGAAAGATTAATTCATTCATTGTTGTTTTAAATGAGACCAATGTTGCCAATGTTGAAAGGATGCTCGATTATATATATTTTTTTATTATTTAAATTAATTATGTTCTACGCAAATAAAAGAAAGGGTTGAGCTTGGGATTGAATTCACGACCTTCTAATTGGAAAACGGAAACGATAACCACTACTCTACTGATTTCGCCTTGTTGTAAGACTAACACCCCTATAATGTATTTCGTTTCGAACGCAATTCTCATACATAAAAATATTTTTTGTATGAGAATTTCGTTCGAAACGAAATACAGAATAGGGGTGTAAATCAGTGTTGTCGAATAATGAATCTAATACGTCGTTTATAAGCATTTACAAATCATGTGATTGCTAAATGGACGCATAGTGGTATAAGAACAATTATCACCGACGGTGCTATTATGTTGACTGTATTCACCTTTATTCAGCAATATTCTAAAGCAATGCAATGAAATTTAATAATGGAGCTAAAGAACATTTATTAGACGTCTAATAAAGCATGCTATTAAATCAATTGAAAACAGTCGAATTAAAGCGACAATGTATGTGCAAATTACACTTATTCAGTTTGTTATTAGATCAAGCTTCTGGTTCTGAATAAGCACAAAATCGACATCCTGTTTTATTCAGCATTGTACACTGTTATACAGCATTTATTCAATGTATATGCTTATTTGCTTAGCTCAGTCGGTAAAGGCGCAGCTACAAAGCAAGACCATGCTGGAGGTGGCTGCGTTCAATTCGGGTTGGAAAATTTCTCGACTTCCCTGGGCGTAGAAGTATGATTGGACTTGCCACACAATTATACCGATGCAAAAATGGTACAGGCATCGAAAGCTCTCAATTAATAACTGTGGAAGTGCATCTAGAACACTAAGTTGAGAGCACGCAATAAGCTTGAAATGCGAAGAAGAAGAAGAAGAAGATGCTTATTTGTGACTGAATTGTTTGTTGGGAGCCCACAAATTTCGATTCCATTGGACTTCTTCTCGGTTTTCATGTGGAACTCTTTAGAATTCTCTTGGAAGTATCTTCAAAAATCACCCCAGTATTCTTTTAAAACTATCCGCAGAGACCATCTTTGGAGTTCATGGAATTTTCAATTTCAGAACTAATTTAGAATTTTTATTAGATTTTTTTTTTTTTTTTATTAATTTATTTGTACAGGCTCAATCGAATAAACTTTACAGAGCCGAGTTATCATTTGCATTATACATGATTCATGTCTTAAATCTAGAGTTAAAGGAATTGAACCGATTACTCGCGGTCGTCTCGAGGTTAGTGGAGATTTACAATTTTTTTTGGATGGGGAAAGGGAGAAGGAGGTTTGAAATATGATTTATTATACAAATATTTAATTAATCCTAAAACATGAACTTATTTCTATTCATCTTGAAGACAAACATAAAAAAAAACTACACGCACAATACACAAACTAAACACAAGGTTAATCAAACTTACAATCTAAGGTTAGTATTCTTAAAGTAAACATATATGAGTTTCATAAACTCCAGATCACGTCTAGCCAAAATATCCCGAACTGGGACATTAGGTTGTCTACCTCGAGCCCGAAGGGAATCGCACAGCTCAGATCTGACTCCACGATGCTCAGCACAAGACCAAAGGATGTGATCGGCGTCTTGGTAACCTTGTCCACATTCACAGAGATTGCTGTCTCCCAGCCCAACACGAAACAAGTGAGCGTTTAACGAATAGTGATTGGACATGAGGCGAGACATCAGACGAATGAAGTCTCGACCCACATCCAACCCCTTGAACCAAGGACTCTTCGACACCTTAGGGATGATCGAGAATAGCCATCGTCCCAAACTTCCTTCACTCCATTTATTTTGCCAGCTGGCGAGCGACTGTTGACGATAAATGAAGAAAAATTCATTGTAGGCGATTTGTCGATCGTAAATATCGCCTTGCATAGCGCCCACCTTAGCAAGTGAGTCCGCCTTCTCATTGCCCGGAATCGAGCAATGAGATGGGACCCATGCAAAGGTGATGACAAAAGATCTTAAAGATAAAGCACTCAGAAGCTCTCGTATTTTCATGAGAAAATACGAGGAGTGCTTTACCGGCCTCATGTATCGAATAGCCTCGACAGAACTGAGACTATCCGTAAAAATAAAATAATGATCTGGTGCAAGTGAGGCGATCGTTTCTAGCGTATAGTGTATTGCCGCCAGTTCAGCAACATATACGGAACAAGGAGCTTGAAGCATTCGAGAGGCGCTATGAAATTCGTTAAAAATACCAAAACCAGCGGGCGACTCTATTAGTGATCCATCTGTGAAGAACGATCTTGCGGAATCAACTTGGCCAAACTTTGCAGCGAAAATTGACGGAGCAATCATGGAACGATGATGCTCTGGGATTCCGCGAATCTCTTGCGTCATTGATAAATCAAAACTAACTGAATTGCCGAAGTCGGAGAAGCATACACGATGAGGATTATGCTGTGAAGGGCTGACATCCTGTGTTATGTACACGTAGTACAATGACATAAAACGAGTTTGAGGGTTTAGCTCAAGAAGCTTCTCAAAGTTTTCGATTACCAGTGGGTTCATAACTTCACAACGGGTGAGGAGCCTGAGGGACAATTCCGAAAACCGATCCGATAGTGGCAACATGCCCGCCAACACTTCGAGACTCATCGTATGAGTCGAGTGCATGCATCCTAACGCGATACGAAGACAACGATACTGGATACGTTCCAGTTTGATGATGTGAGTTTTAGCCGCCGACTGGAAGCAAAAACTACCGTATTCTAAAACCGATAAAATCGTTGTCCGGTACAACGTTAGAAGATCTTGCGGATGAGCTCCCCACCACGTTCCGGTAATTGTTCGGAGAAAATTGATCCTTTGTTGGCATTTTCGTCTCAGATACTCAATGTGGGATCTCCAGGTGCATTTGGAATCGAACCAGACCCCAAGATATTTGAAAGACATGGAATGAGTGATCGGTTTACCCAAAAGTTGAAGCTTTGGTTGTGCTGGGCTATGCTTCCTAGAAAAAACGACCAACTCAGTTTTCTCCGTGGAGAATTCGATACCTAGCTGGATAGCCCAAGTAGACAAATTGTCTAAGGTATCCTGTAAGGGTCCTTGCAGGTTGACCCCTTTGGGCCCTGTCGTAGACACTACGCCATCATCTGCAAGTTGTCTCAACGTGCAGTTGTCACTTAGACAATTGTCAATTTCTCTGACATAGAAATTGTACAAAAGGGGGCTTAAACATGAGCCCTGGGGGAGACCCATGTAACTAAATCGAGAAGCTGTAGAGTTTCCATGAGAAAAGCTCATATGTTTCTCTGACAGCAAATTGTACAAAAAGTTATTTATTAATGGAGAAAGGCCACAAGCGTGGAGTTTGTCTGAAAGGACTTCAACCGATACTGAATCAAAAGCCCCCTTAATATCCAAGAAGACAGAAGCCATTTGCTCTTTTTTAGCAAAAGCCAACTGGATTTCTGTGGAAAGCAACGCGAGACAGTCGTTCGTTCCCTTACCCCTACGGAAACCAAATTGAGTATCTGAGAGTAGGTGGTTCGTCTCAACCCATTTGTCGAGGCGAAAAAGGATCATTTTCTCCAACAATTTTCGAATGCACGATAACATCGCGATGGGACGATACGAGTTATGATCTGACGCGGGTTTTCCAGGCTTTTTAATGGCTATAACTCTCACTCGCCTCCAATCATCTGGAACAATATTAAACTCCAGGAACTGACAAAACAAGTTCAACATGCGCCTCTTAGCGACGTCTGGGAGGTTCTTCAACAAGTCGAACTTGATCCTATCAGCCCCCGGAGCCGAATTGCGACACGAAAGGAGCGCGAGTGAGAGCTCTAGCATTGAAAAAGGCTGGCTGATCTCGTCTACCGAATTCGTCGTTTCGCGAGGAATCATCTGTGCCGGCACGGAATCAGGACATACTTTTCGCGCGAACTTGAGAATCCACCGATCCGAGTACTCCTCGCTCTCGTTGTTTGAAGACCGGTTACGCATCCTTCGCGCCGTGTTCCAAAGCGTATTCATCGACGTTTCGCGCGATAAACCGTCCACGAATTGCCGCCAGTATCCGCGTTTCTTGGCTTTGATGAGGCTCTTGAGTTCGTGTTCAAGAGTCGAGTACGCTTCGAAATACTCGGGTGTTCCGCGTTTCCGGAAAAGCTTAAACGCGTCGGACTTTTTACGATAAACCTCAGTGCATTGCTGGTCCCACCAAGGGGTAGGAGGTTTCCTACGAAAAGACGTTCCTGGAACCGGCCGAGTTTGAGCTCGAAGCGCGCTGTCCAAGATCAGATTGGAGAGGAAGTTATATTCCTCCAATGGTGGAAGCTCTTCTACCGACGACACGGCTTCATCTATCGCGGTCTTGAACGTTGTCCAATCGATATTACGGGTGAGGTCGTACGCGACGTTAACGGATTCCGACGAATTGAACCCACTGGCAATCGAAATTTTGATCGGCAAGTGATCACTACCGTGGGGATCCTGGATCACATTCCACGTGCAATCCAACGATAATGAATTAGAGCAAAGTGTGAGGTCTAATCTACTTCCATTTGAGGATGGACCAGCCAGACGTGTTACTTCTCCATTGTTAAGAATTGTCATATTGAAGTTATCACAGAGGTCATATATCAAAGTAGAACGGTTGTCATCATACAGTTCCCCCCAGCCTGTACCGTGGGAATTAAAATCTCCCATAATCAACCGTGGAGTAGGAAGAACTGAACAGATATCTGAAAGTTGTTTTTGACTAATCGAAACTCGGGGAGGAATATACACAGAAGCAATACAAAGGCTCTTGCCTTTAACAAAAGCCTGACATGCGACAACTTCAATACCTGGAAATTGTGGAAGATTCACTCTATAGAAGGAATGGCACTTTTTGATCCCCAAAAGTACTCCTCCTCCACGCGAATCCTCACGATCCAGTCGAATAATGTTAAAATCATGAAAAGGAAGATCGATATCTGAAGAGAGCCAAGTTTCACATAGAGCAAATGCATCACAATCATTATTGTGAACCAAAAACTTAAACGATTCTATCTTAGGAATAAGACTTCGACAATTCCACTGTAGAACAGTGATCAAATCCCCGACCTCGTTTGGAAAATTATCCATCGAAGGAGATGATTGCTGCAAGGAGGGGCCACTTCAATGTCAACTGCTTCAAGAGGGTTTTCACAGTAGGAAGCATTGCCAGAACAATGCTTTTCAGAGGATCAGAAATATCGAGGTAATTGAGGATACTGTCCACAATGTTATCAAATGAGAACAACCCAGATGAAGAAGGGGCTTGTGTTCTGAAAATTGGGGCATCGGGGGTTTTGGATGTCCCCGGGAGAGGTGGAAAATCCTGGGTATAATCAGTTCTGCGGAATCCAGGAGGAGTAGAAGTCTCCTTTTTTCCACCACTCCTTGATTTGGGCAAGCTGATTTGGGGTTCTTGATCTGCAACTTTCCGCGAACGGATGCGTTTTCGTTTCCGGGCAGAACCTTCCGGAAAACTGAAAGAAACTCCCTCCTCAGCCAAGTCAGAGCCAGACTCGTCATCTGACAAAAGAGCGAAGGGATTTGTTTCGTTGGTCGATGGCTTGGCTGTCTTAAGCATTTCTGCAAAAGACCGCCTGGAACGTTCTTTAAGAGAGCGCTCTAGTTTTTCCCCGCGTTGTTTGTACACCGGGCATGACGAGAGACCATGAGGAGTTCCCTTACAGTACACGCATTTTGGTGCAGTGACTGTGCAGGCGCCATCCTCGTGCTTCTCCCCGCATTTGGGACAGCGTGCCTTGCTGCCACAGTGGGACGCCGTATGTCCCAACTGCTTACAGTTTTGGCAGTTCATGACCCGGGGAACGAACAAGCGCACAGGTAGTCGAAGTTTTCCCAGCTCGATATACTGAGGAAGGGCTGAACCAGAAAAGGTCACGCGAAACGAGTCTGTGGGGGTAAAACTCTTTTTACCCTCGCTGACAGATACTGAGCCCAGTTTTTGGACATCCAGTATCTTCACCGGGGGGAGCAAGGGGTTCTTGAAACGGCCAACCGCCTGCTTCTCCAAGATCTCGGGGGTCAGACTCGCTTCGGTGACCACACCTTCGATCTCCACATCACGAGCTGGGATGTAAACTCTATACTCGAGCGTAAAGAGCTGGGAGACAGCAATCTCGTTAGCCTGCTTCAGGTTAGAAACGACAACACGAAGTTTATTATGCCTAACCTTCGTGATTTCGGTCACGGCCGAGTATCGCTTCGTCAGATCAGTGGAAATTTGCATCAAGTTCAAAGGTTTGTTTTTGGGCTGAAAGTAGACAACCCATGGCCCAGTCGAGTCATCTGGATAGGCTCGCGATCGGGGGCTTTTCTGAGACGAACCATGAATGACAGGACGTTTTCGTCTTTTCTTGCCATCGAGTGGCAAACTGGTGTCATCTTCCGACAAAATGTCCATATCGTCTTCTGACGAGACGTCCATTTTGCCGTACTAGTGGGAGCGGTAAACGCTCTACCACTGAAACGATGCTTAAAACCACATGTGTCAGTGGTTTTAAGCATCGTACAAACACAGAAACACAAAATTAAATTTAACTGATGGGCGAGAGAAAGAAACAGGAAAAAAAAAACTTATCTGCTATACTACTACCACCGAGTGATTACACAGCAGCAGCGGCGCGACGCGCAGCGTGGGTGACCTTCGATGCGCGTGAGCGGGCGATCTTTGCAGTGGTGTGCTTGTATGAGGCTCGGCACTCAGCTGGACACACGATGATGGATGACCGGTATAAATGCGGAGGCAGATGCTGACACTCGATGACGATGATCTGTGTGCAGGTATGCGTGATCACGCACCGATGAAGCGCAAATTGGTTTGCGAATATCCAATTGCAAGTGAACAATTTTCTTTCCGATGACGCCAAAAACCACTTTCTTCTCAGAAAAACTCACTTTCAGATAATTGTTTAGCCGGGTACTATGCCAGTAATCACTAAGCGAGAAAAAACTGATAATTTAAACCAACCGAATACCGAGAAAACTTCCGAAATACCGGAGCGCGAAACAAGTCGACTGTACTTCTTGCTAGGTCGCAGTGGGATTTTTTATTAGAATTGGACCTAAAATCCTCATCCAATCGCCATATAATTCTTCTCAGGACTCTCGTTAAAATGCACTCTCAATTATATTGGAATTATTTCCAAAATTGTTTCGGAGCCGGATTTTTTCGTCTCTAATAATTTAAACAATAATCAAAAGCAACGCTAACGGCGCCGGTGGTGTAGTGGTAAGCGTGATTACCTCTCACCCCAACAGGCCTGGGTTCAATCCCAGTCGGCGCCGCCGGGATGTTCTGAGGCATAACATCTCTGATCACGCCTTCCTTCGGATGGGAAGTAAAGCCGTTGGTCCCCGGTTCATGAGTTGATGGGTCGATAGGTAGGGTCCAGGTGTGGGAGCTGCCTTCCTGGCACGTCGGTAGCATTGGTGCTCAGCACGGAAAACAAGATCGACGGAAAAAACAAATCAAAGGAAAAAAAAAAAAAAAAAGCAACGCTCGTATCTGTTAAACCAAGTTTAACTATATAGGTAAACCTGATTTAATTTTAGGCGGAGATGAAGAAATCGGTCCTCAGAGCACTTAATTTTACATAAGACTTTCGGAGTCTGTACTTTGGTATTCTTCTCTGATATATCTTGGTGTCATCCCTAGAATCCTTTAAAAGTCTCTTAAAATTTACTTAGGATTTTTTAAAGTTCTTAATCATCCTTGAAATGCTTTTGAAAATCTATCACAGACAAATACCTTTAGAAATTTTCCAAGGTTTACAATTTTTTTTTCTGGGCAAGGAGATATATTTTCCCCGATTTTTAATCGAAATTGAAGGCATTTCCCAATAGTTTTTCTGGTGTTCTAAAGTTTTGCGATTCATTGGTCACCCTAGTTAAAATTTTGAATTTTTTAACAGATACCTATGTATATTTTGTTAAAGCTAATGTAGACTTGCTTAGTGCCAATTGGTGTACTTAAGTACTCAATTTAAACATTTTGTTGATATTTTTAAATTTTACTCTATTTTAGTAGTGAAAAATAATTGACTATTTTTAGGGAAATAGTGACTTTTTGGTGTAAAAAGTGACTTTTTAGTGACTGGCTTCAAAATAATGACCAAGTCACTAAAAAGTGACCTGCTACCAGCCCTGCGAAACGGACCTTTATGCGAGGTAGGCGACGATTGTTCGTATTTGACAGCCGACTCCTCCCCCCCCCCCTTGATAAATTAATCGTAATGTCGAGCAGTTTTGAGGTGACCTTCTACCAGCAATTTTCAGAAAGTGAAATAATAAATTCCACGTTTTTATAGCTTGGTATAAATAAGACTCTATTGTTACAAGGTTCTAAAAGAAATTTCTTCAAAATAGTGTTCCACGGCTAAGTTCGAGTGGTAGGTAACGTCATTTTAAACTGCTAGAATGATGTGATCCATTCAGGCACTTTAGTCAAAACCATCTAGACCATATAGACTTCTCTGACGTTTGTGAAATGCACAAGTATTAAGGGCCACGCACATTAGATCCGTTTGCGTTGCGTTGACGTAAATTTGACAGTTAGACAATAGATTTAGCTGTCACTTTACCGCAACACGTCCGATCCTGATCTAATGTGCGTGGGTCTTTAGTGCAAAACTTTGGGTAAATTTACCACTTTATTCGAGCACTTAAAATGACGTTTACTACCGCTCGAACATTGAAATAAAAGATTTTAAGATTTTTTCTTCTAGAACCTCGAGAAAAGTAGCCAACATTTGTGCGTTTTATAAAAAAAATAGAAATTAGTTGGTCCAGTTTTGTGAAATCGCTGGTAGAAAGTCACGCCAAAACTGCTTGACAAAGTGGTAAATTCCTTTGAATTTTGTTATCTAGATAAAAATAATTTGCCCGGAATAGATTAGACACGAACCAACTCATACATTTTGTATGCGTGTTCGTGGCTAGGATATACATTGCAGATGTCAGTTTTCATCCAAAATGAAAATTAATGGAATTCATCTGAATTTCACATAACATTGATGCGATCAGTTTAATTTTATATGATTTTTCATCTGAATTTCATCGACCCCCTAATGTTCATGTGATTTTGTGATGGGATTTGCAGCTATGTGATTTCTGAGTGCGTGCTTCTGTTAATCCTCCCCAGGTCCCATTCTCATCCGACTTCTTCAACTGTAGCAGGTGGCAGAAATAAAACCCTATTGTTTTTCTCCTTTTATATTTTTTTTGTTCACAATTCTTTTTACTTATAAAAAGTTTGCATTTTGTAGGTTTTTTTTCTCATCTTATCTGCAATTTACCATCATCAATAATTTTCTTCATTTTCTGTTTAGTTTTGTGTAATATTCAGAGTAATAATAATAATAGTACATTTTTTTTTCTTCTTGTGTGTAATCTTTAAGATTTTCAACTTTTTTTTTTTGTTTCAATCGCAGTTTTCTCCGTCTTCCTTCTGTGTGGTCTTCGTCACCTTCTTCCCTTCATCCGCTTTGTTTTGTTTTGCTTCTTCCACGTCTCTTCTTCTGTGTTCTTCGACGTATTTCTTCCCGTCTTCCTTTCTTCGCAGTTTTACAATACAGGGGGGGTTGTTGCTAGTTTTTTGTTTTTCTTTATTTTCTGTTTCTACTGTAGTGTTTTTTTTTTGGGGTTGATGTTCCGGTTACGATTTTCTGTGTTTTCTTTTTTAACTCTCCTGCCAGCAGCTCTCCATCTCTCGGTTCGATAATCAGCAATAAAAGAACTTTATTGTTTTGTTTCGCCTATCTGTTTGCTAGTGTTGTTGGGTGGTGTGAGTGTGTCGGTATGGATGTTTGTTTGTATGTGTGTGTACGTGTGTGAGTGTTACAGCTCATATTACGATTTTTTGTTGCTATCTCCTCTCTCGTCGTGCCTCCATTCCCTAATTGGCCTAATTTTAGAAATCGCCATAAAAAGGGAACTTCGGTTCCTGAGATGTGAGAAGGTTACCTTCTCATTCGCTTTCGCTGATTTGCGTCGGTTTTTATTTTTTTTTCGGTAAGTACCTTCAGAACGTATTCTTCTTCATCGCTTTCGCCACTTTCGTTTCACTTTGAGCACTTAGGAATATTAGAATTGTACGCTTCGTAGCGCCGCACTGACTTCAACTCGGTAGACTTCTTCTGATTTCTCGCGTTTACATTTACGACTTCTTTTTGGTCACACGGAAAATGTGTAATTTGTAAAAATATCTTTCCTCTTTTGCTTACTTGCTTCTTTTAAATTAATCGTTTTTTTTTTGTTAAAGGTACTCTTTGCATTTTTTTTGTTGTTGCTGTAATTTGCTCTCCTTTCGCCACGGGGGTTCGCTTCAGTTAAAAATTACTGTAAGTAGCATTAAATTTTCTCTCCTCTGGTCTCTTTGCTTCTTTTCTTCTGTATTGTTAGTGTGTATAAAAAGTGAACAAAATGAGATAAACAAAGTGACAACGTTATCATAAAACGATAACACGTGTAATAGTTGCTTCATATTGTTTCAGGCTTCCACGACATGCTCAAGGGTTTCTCTCAACAACGCTCAGCGAGAATGGTCATTTCATCGGAAATTCTTTCCTCACTTTCGATGAAACGACCCAAACCCGCAAGCGTAGAGAAACCCTTATTTTTTGTTTGTAAATGCGAGGACGGCTAAGGAAACGGCTTCCACCGAACCAATCTTCGAAAGTTAGTTTCCCCTTTTGTTTTTGTTTGCTCTGTTTTTAATTTGTAACTTGTTTTGTATTCCTAAAAAGTCGTTCTAGGTTCTGCTGCGCCGAAAAACAACCTTCTTCCGTGGTTGGCTGGGGGTTGCACAGAATCCCTAGTTTTAGGAAGAACAAAAGAACGTTGTGTCCGCTTACTAGTTTATGTTCTCCTGCTTCCTTTTATACGCTTTATGATGATTTTCTTCTTTCTTTCTCTTTATCTCTGCTTCAAGATTTGGCTGTTATCACAGATTAAAAAAGAATAACATAGCTTGAATCGTGTTGTGTACCTATTCTCTTGCTCCTCCTCCCGCTTGCTTGCCTTCGGTTCTCCTGCGCTGCGCTCATCTCTTCCTGTTCTTCTTCTTCTGTTGGGCCTGCTGAACTTGGTGAGATCTCCCAGTTTGTTCCGTTATCCTTCATTCCTCCTGCTTCTTTTGCTTTGCTTAGCTTGGTTTTTCATCTGCTTAATTTTCTTCGTTTTGTACGATTACATTTTTTTCTTTATTATATAGACGTTTATCGACACTAAAATCTGTTTTCTTACTTTTTTTTCAGTGTTTATAGATTTTGTTTATTAGAGTCATAGTTTTTTTTTTCAATCAATTGTATTTAGTAAATATTGTTTTGTTTGTTTTATACTAGTACGCAAAGATCTATGATTTTTTGTAATTTTCTTAAATGTTTCCCATTCCAATTTGTAAACGTTAATTTTCTTTTCTATATTGAACTCAGCGTTGTTTATTAAGTTTCGTGTAATGTGTTTTTTATGTGTGTAGTTTGGGGAATTTTATTTTAAAGGCAAATCAAACAAAACGGGCTAGCGAGTCTAAAACTAAGGACCTAGAGGGCTTGTCGGATGTAGTTTTTCTCATTCTTGTTGGTCATCATTTAGCGCACCCTTAGAGGGCATCGATTTCCTTTTTTATTAGTCTTTACTTTTTTCTACGAAAAAAGTGTAAATTCAAGTTTCTAAACTAGCGATTATCAGTGTAACAATGCGCGACTGAATTGACCGAAGTTAGTGTGTGTGTGTTTCGATACAATAAATAATCCCCCTCTTTGAAGCGCAATAGTAAACGGGTTTTAAGTTGTTGAGCGGTTGAGTTGAAAGCCGTTTGGTCAAATAGGTCATTCGATCGGCATTTCGACGGCTATCTGCTTCAACATCGAAAGCCAACGTTAAGCGACTGTGGTATGTGTTTAGTTGAAACCAATTGCCTTGGTTAGTTCGCTTGATTTATTGAAAATGAATTTCAGAGTTGGCGCCTTAATCCCCCTTATTCTGAACCGCGAGTGAGGTGACTCTCCATTTGATTTGCATGGGGAGTCAGCTCACCTCACTCGCGGCGCAGAATAAGGGGGAGACACTCCGGGCAGCGTCGTAGAAGCAAGTTTGAAAGCATACCTTCCTTATTCTGAATTTCCTCCGCTCTTATGTTAGTGGCATAACAATGCTGCTGTATCATTTTAATTTCCACACTCAGAAAGATCGCGAAACGTGTTCCGTTACACTTTTATGAATCGAAAAATCATTGGAGTTGAGACCCATGTTATATGGGAGTAGTGACAGACACTTGGTGGTTTTTACTAACAGAAACATCTATTTCAAGTACATACCTCTCTCTCTCTCTTTCAAATGCACGGAGTCTGTGTCGTTCATGGAAGCAAACTTTCCTGACAGACACCAAAATCGAATTAGTAAATCAAAATTTTCTAACAACGATTACCAAATCGACCAATAATTAATAGTTACGTAAGCCGCTGTTGCATCCATTTCATTATCTCCTGTTTTCCACAATCATGCACCTGAAAATAGAACCCAGATAGATTCAGCCTCAATTGACACCTCTTACCCTGTTCTGTTATTTGTTATCCAATTAGCAAAGTTACAACAAACCACAGTTTGACCCAACGGCTCTCAAAACTCTCGTTCCGCATTTCGAATCGCAACCTCCTTCTCCATCGTGTAGTAGCTACTACTCTGACTTACTAAAAAGTAGTGAAATGCAAGTAATGTACCTACTGGTTCGATTATCTTGCTGACACGGCAAAAACAAAAACGTATATCCTAAATCTACGACCTTTATCAAAAACACAAGCATTGTTATCATATAATAAGAGATAGGGAGTCATATTAAGTTTCGACAGAAGAAAAAAAAACTAATCATTTTCCGATGTCACAATCAGAACACTGTTTACTACCACCATCATGCCTTAACTGTAATAGGAAAATAATAAAAAAAAAAAAAAAAACGGAAAAACGGGTTAACCTTTCAATGGGGTTCTGCTCTCTCTTGGCCTTTATTTACTCCTTCCATTAGAAAAGAAATTAAGATAATTTTGCTGAGGTTTGTTTTTGCTTTAACACGAAAAAAAAAGGGAAAAACAATAAATGGCGCATAAATATCCGTTTCCTCCTTCTCTCTTCAGACGTGTGAGTGTATAAATGTTTACGTGTGTGAGTGTGTTTAGATTTTCATGTTTTTTTTTCTGTGTGAAAGTTAATTTACTTCTTGCTTCCTTGTATTTTTTTTTTGATTTCATCAAACTTCTTGTATCTGTGTGTATCATTCGTTCATTATTATTTATAATCATTTTATCAAAGTGTATATTATAACTTGAATCGTGGTTTGCTTGCGTGAAGGGTGGCAGCAGCAGCGGCGGCGACGGCGGCAGCAGCAGTAGTAGCAGTTCCTCCACCACCACCCATGCCACCTGGTCCGGGAGGTCCAGGATTAGCCCCACCAACGGGAATCGGAGTACTGGCAACGGCAGCGGCAACAGAGGCGTAATGCCCCAGATGGGCCCCTATCGGAGATGAGGCGCTATTGTAGTAGTTCTTGTGATGCTGCTGCTGTTGCTGTTGTTGTTGCTGCAGCAGATAGGCAGCATTTTGTTGCTGATGTTGCTGTTGCGGCGTCGATTTCAGCGCATTCTCGGCGGAATAGGTAGAAGTAGTAGTAGTAGTAAACTGATGATGATGATGATGACCGGCTGAATGTTGCTGTTGGGTGTGGTGAAGATGGTTCTGGAACGGATTCAGACCACCGAATAGGTGCTGTTGCTGCTTCTGTTGTTCCGCTTGTGCGGCAGATTGCTGCGAAGGTGGTAGCGGCGGAGGCAAGCGATAGTAGCCGGCCACCGCCGTACCGTTGTTATTGTTATTATTATGATTATTATTGATGTGGTTCAAACTGCTGCTGTGATTCAAAACGTTGCTGCTGCCGACAATGTTGTTGTTGTGGTTGTTGTTATTATTGTTGTTTGCAGTGATACTGTTGCTGCTGCTGCTGCTGACGCACCACGACGACGCATAACCCGACTTCTAATCGCGGCCCTTGTTCTCTGTGCAGTCGCGACTCAAGTGACCGATTTTGCCACAGCTGTAGCAGCTCTTGTCCCCGGTGGGACAATTCCTCGAGATGTGACCACTCTTGTTGCAATTGTAACAGGACACGTTCATGTCCCGGTCGCTCTTCTCCGGGCAGTTGCGTGCCAGATGACCGCTCTGGTTGCAGTTGTAACAGCAAGAGTCGTCAGGTGAGAGACTGCAGTCACGGGCAATGTGGCCGCTTCCTGTAATTGGAAGAAGAATGAGACATTGTAATCGTCTGGGGTAGCAATTGCTGCTAAATCTCATACGTTCATCACGTCGAAAAAGACTGAAAACTACACTTTGCCTTGTCGCTACCAATAGTTGGTTGATAGGAAAATTTCGAATAATAATTATTGTGAATAACGAGAAATGCAATCATTTATAAATTTTCTACAAAAGTATTTCTTCTAGAAATCATACACTGAAGTGAAAACATCATAAGAATTCTATAAGACATGACTGATGAACCTAGACAATTTTGGTTTCATAATATACTTATGAATTCTATAGGCATGTGTTTTGCATTTCATAAGCACAACTTATGAATGATTATCGTAACACATGAGGTACTACCATAGAGGTAACTCTTAGACTAGAAGGTCCCGAAGAAACGTGCTCAACTTTTTGGCTCAGCTCTGGTACTATCTTCGGTCCCAAGATAATCGATGCACCCCCCTCGAAACATAGGAAAATCCACGAACCCCTCATTTTACCTGTCAAACTTTCATAGCGAATCAAAATAAACATAGTGTAGTAGTAGAATTTCGACTAGAACGGTGTACGTTAATCGATTTGCTTGGGACCAGTAGGCTAGTCAAGAAGTGAGCCAATTTAAAATCGTTAGTTTCCACCGGTTGACTACACGGAGGCAAAAGGAGGTACGAAGCCACAAGGAATCGTTATGAATTTCATTCATTTGACAAAAATAATAAACCTGAACATACTATAAACGAACCATGGACGTTGAGATTATAGGCCCCGTGTGTTGACCACTCGTCTTTCAACGCTTGGGAAAGTGAAATGTTTAAAGGCGTATAAGTGCAACCTGATGGTAGACGAAAATCATTCATAGAAGTCACGCTTGTGAAATTCATAACTCGAGCCTTATGAAACTCTTAAGTATATTTGCCTCAGTTTTGTTTCTGGCATACAACGTGTTCAACGCATAATTTCTAGAGCAACATTTGAAATGGGCCTATGTCCAAAACGTAAACAAACCAGAAACTGAATTTTAAATTTTTATCGCCGCAATTGAGCTTGAGCTTGATTGACCGCCCTCGATTGCTACTCTGTTACTGCCAGATCAGCTGTAATTACACAGAGAACCAATAGACGATGCTTGGGACTAGCAATCATCCTCAATGTGTAAAAACTGGTGATCTTAAACTAGGCAATACCAGCGCCGGCCGCGCCCGAACACAGGTCAAGAAAGGAATGGGAAGGATTGTGTTGACATGACACTCGCTTTGATGGAAGCCGAGAACACCTCTGCACTTTCACGAGGAATCACTGGGATGTTGGATAAGAGGGTTGGGTTCGCAGCTGGGTTCGTTTTGGTAAACGATAAGCTGAATTGATGTCCTAACGATCATATAACGCGAAGGAGCTTGGGACTAAACCCACGGTCTTCTGCTCAGTAAGCAAAAACGTTTGCCACTAGGCAGACGAGCACCTTTTTAATCACCGAGTTGCTGTTATTACCATGTAGTCATATTAACAAATAAAACGATTGACGAATCTTGAATGTGGTTGGGCCTGATATTAGACTCATGATGTTCTGCTCAGTAAGCAAAAACGGTTGCTCTAAGGCCACCGAGCCCCTCATATCACACAATACCGTTGCTCAAATTTGTGTATCTTTTCAAACCCGGAACCAACGACAACAACGAGTTTCGCAAAATACCTGGGACCGCGTTTTTCTGCTCAGTAAGCAGGCCACTGTAACCGACGATCTTTCAAATCCGAAAACTAAAAACTACGAAAAAGTACTTAGGCCTTCATTAAGTTCCACTTTCACGCGACGTTCAATGACAGGGTCCTATCCAGGATTACATCTGAAAAATCCAAATCTGGCCAACGTCCACCCTAAACCTAAACCTGTTCTAATCCACCTGAAATGACTAACGAATGGAAGACTGTGACTACCCAGACATGCAATAGTCTCATTCCGTGCCTTATGGCAACTTGATGATTCTATTGCGCTCATCTTTTGGCACCACCCAGGGGAGACTTGGTCCTGTACCCAATGCTTAACTTATCTCCATTCAACAACTCGACAACGTCCCATCGTCAACGCCTGCTATGAGAATTTCCCATTGCAGACGCCAACGAAATGACGTCATCGAGCTATCGATCAACTACCCTGGTTATCGCCTGGTACCTTATAGCACGATGCTAGGAGGCGAACCGGAAGAATCGATGAGCTACCTCTCCCCCTTTGAATTTTTATCGCCGCAATTCATATTTAAGTAACTTGAAGTATTTTAGGCAATTATATTGTTCACAATAACAATAGTAACTGTATCTCAGTATGCAGCATCCAAAATATGGAAAAAGCTTTCAAAAATATATGAAAATCGATAACAATTTAATTTCATAAATTACTCCGCCTTTTTGTGAATCTTTCAATGGATAGGCCCTTTTTGTTAAACCGTTGTGCTTGTCATCAGAAATGGTACGCCCTTTGCTAAGCCTTTTCGGACCGTCAAATAAATTGAAAACAAATCATCGACCCTGCCTCAAGCAGCAGGGCATAGCATTGGTTTGAAATTTTTCAATCATCGGCCCTTCTACGTCACTTTCATTTCAATGAAATGAAATGAAATAAATGAATGGTTAATGAATCCAAAAATTTCGTTGATCGGCCGTTTCGAAAATCGAGTTATTTTTAATGATTTTTCTCGATTTTGCGGAACTTTCCTACACGATAAGTAGCTATCAAAGGGAGCTAAAGAATATCAAAACCCGATTTGTTTACGTTTTGGACAAAGGCCCATTTCAAGTGTTACTCTAGATTTCTATAACGCCTAGCTAGACTATCAGCACGAACCGAAAATGACAAAGAAACACCCTTAGAACGAAACTCTGGCTGTGGATTTTCTCATCGTTGCTTTGCTGATCACATTGAATGAAAGTAACGCCGATTTTCGAGTTAAACGAAGCCTCATTATGACTTTCAATTCCTTTCAACGACACTCGATCACCGCTCTTTCAATTTGTTTAATATGCGTTATGTCCCGTTTTCGTTACTTTTTTTTTTAGATAAATATGTAGTTGGAAGATAAATTAAACAGATTACGTGTAATCTGCAAATATTTTCACATCAGAAATGATTTCCGTCATACACGCCATGAAACCTCCGTTGATGTGTTTCATGAGAGACGAAACTATCAAAGTCCAGCGCTCTTTCACTCGTTCGCTTCACCGAAGTTGGAAATAAAGACCAACACGAATGAGAACGACCAAAATTTCAATTTAGTTCACTCATAATCGCCAAAAGTGTAGGAACTCAGCGATGAGAGTAAATTTGCCTCATGTTTTCCTGTGGAAAACCTAAAAAATCTGCCGGAAAATGATGATATCCGTAAGAAATACTTTTTACTCGAAATTTCATAAGTGGTTCCTTATGGAAAAAATGTTGCTTTGTTTTTGTGAGATGCTCGCCCGCTGTTTTTACGTGTTGGGTATTTTGATAACTGGGACTAGTACTTAGATCTATTGTGATATATTCCCCGTTTTAATATTGCTTCATCAGCATGTCGTATCACCATTTCATAAAGCGACCGACATAGACTGACCGAAAGCATTTTCCCAGTCAGGTATTACATTTCGAATGAATTGCACTAGGTACTTGGCTGGGAACTGAATTCCAAATATCAAAGGGTTCTGTAAGCCCCTTATCCAGAAAAAATGCGCCTCTTATCAGTGGCGTTTCCTTAACCTCAATCTACCTGTGCACACACTCTCAAAACATAAACAATTATCAGAATATTGCTTGCAATTGTTGTTTATTGTTTATTGAAAAATTCAACTGACAAATACTGTCTAAATGAATAAAACTTAAACTAAATAGTTACGGTCAACGGTACGGAAAAGGCCAAGTAGCCGATGACGAAACACGTCAGCTGATACATTGAAGTCGAACATATAAAAAAAAGTTGTTGAATTGCCGGCTGATTGCTCGAATTGGCTCGTGTTGTGTATAATTCCGGCTCCGTGGTTCCAAAAACAGAAAGTCGCGTTGACGAAGAGACCTCTCAGGGGCATACATATTTAGCTGTGACAGCAGTGTTGGGCAGTCAATGTCACCTGTAAGCAGCTTTCCAGCGAACATAGCTTGAGCGACCGTCCGTCTCACCTCTAATGGCTCGATTCCCAGGAGACGGCAACGCTCCTCGTACGGTGGCAAGTTCGTTGGGTCACGCCAGTTGAGGAAACGAAGAGCATATCTCACAAACTTGCGTTGAACGGATTCAATTCTAGTGATCCAGCTAGCATGGAAAGGGCACCAAACAACTGAACTTGACTCCAATAAGGATCGCACAAGCGAGCAGTAAAGTGACCTGAGACATAGCGGGTCACGAAACTCGTCGGCAATTTTGAAAATAAAGCCCAATTGTCGATTAGCTCTGGAGATGATGTCAGTGTAGTGGATTCTGAAAGTGAGTCTGCAGTCCAAGGTAACTCCGAGATCCTTTATGTGCTCTACACGAGCAAGACAGCGTCCGTGTAGAAATGGATAGATATCGAGTAAACTAGAAGATTAAGTGTATTTTTTACGTTTCCGATTCGAGTGTGAATATGTAAAAAGTGAGGTTACGGGACGCCACTGCCTCTTATTGAAGATTGCTGCACAAGAGCATAGCAGGTGTTCAGAGTCTTCTTTTTCTATGCCACATATAATCGACACATGTCCTCTTGAAGTTTTCCTATAAGCTTCAAGTGATATTTACATGGACAGTGTACTGTTATTAAACCAGTGTACATACTGAGATCTTTTTTTGATAGTTCAAGAATTATGCTCGTCATTGAAATGCTCGGATTAATACACCGTTTCAACTGCCTAGCAATGAGAGTGTTGTTCCAATTGGTTTCCACTTTTATTTTTTTTTTTTCAAATTTCTTGAACTCCATTCTAAGAGGGCAAGCAGAAACTCTACAGAATGGTTCTGGTCCTATGAATTGTTGTGATGATCCCAGCCTAGCTAGTGTGTCGGCTTTCTCATTCCCTTGAATTCCGCAGTGACCAGGAACCCAAAATAGGTTCACTTGGTTTTGGCAGGCCAATTTTTGGAGTGACATTATACATTTCCAAGTTTAGTATTACATGTTGTTGATTACAGGGGCCTCATATCCTAGTCAGTAAAGGCACGGTATTACCAAGTCGGAGGCGGCGGGTTCGATTTCCAGTCCGGTCGAGGGAATCTTTCGGGTTGGAAATTTTCTCGACTTCCCTGGGCATGGAGTATCATTGTGCTTGCCACACAATATACAAATTCATGCATTGGTATTGGCATCGAAAGCTCTCAATTAATAACTGTGGAAGTGCATTTAGAACACTAAGTTGAGAGCACGCAATAAGCTAATACGCGCTAAAGCAATAAGCTTGAAATGCGAACAAGAAGAAGAAGAAGTTGCTGATTACTTGATGCTTCACGGTAGGCCAGTAGGTATTAGATATTGAGATATTTATTCCTGGACCAGTTACCCCCTGCTCCTACACGATTATCCAATCTAGAGCTGTCTATATAAAAGACAATTGATCCTGGACGAATGTTTTGCGCCCATTGTCCCACAAATCGCGATCCGCATCTGCTACATTGTAAAGACGATCGAAGTGATATTTTTTCTTCATCCAATCTTCATTTTGTATCACAAGAGAATCAATATTGTACATTTTTAGGATGCTCATATGTCCTCTAAGATCACCTTCAAGAAAGTTCTGTGACCGTCGGATCCTTAATGCACTCCTTTCGGCTTCTAATTGAATAAATGGATGCAACGGACGCAGATAAAGTAGAGCATCTAGTGCCATACTTGGCGTGCTGCTCATTGCACCAGTTATTGAGAGAGTAGTGGCTAGTCTTTGCAGCCTCCCTCAGGTTCTTCTGAGCTGATTATTCATTGGTTTTAGGCCACCAAACCAATGATGCATAGGTTATTCTGGGTCTTAACAATCGTCAAATAAATCCAGTTTTTTTTCCTTGATTTGTTTTCCGTGCTGAGCACCAATGCTACCGACGCCAGGGAGGCAGCTCCCACACCTGGACCCTACCTATCGACACATCAACTCATAAACCGGGGACCAACGGCTTTACTTCCCTTCCGAAGGAAGCCGTGATCAGAGATGTTATGCCTCAGAACATCCCGGCGACGCCACTGGGATTGAACCCAGGCCTGCTGGAGTGAGAGATAATCACGCTTACCACTACACCACCGGCGCCGCTGGAATACATCCAGTGGATCATTTTAGGTTTTAGTCCCCATTTCCAACCAAAAGTTTTTTTTTTTTCGCTTATCCAAAGAGCATTTGTGGCTTTACTAATGACTTCGCAAGCTTAGTAGATTGATGAAGATTTCCTGCCAAAAGGTGAAGAGCGATGCGAGTAGATAGAAATAGATGCAAGAGATGAAGAAATATTTTTCGTAGATTGATTCGCTAGCATGAGTTTTTCCGACCATCTTAAATTGAAATTTAGATGTGTCGCACCCTCAGTGGAATTCTAACGTTCCTTTGCCTCAGTGTAAGTTTGGCTTATGAAATAGAGTTAACTACCTAACAAGTACAACCCGCACTTAGTCTTTCTTAATCTTGCGTAGTTTAGTTCCAAACGGAATTTTATTATTACTGATGACTTCCAAATTTATTTACTTTTCCGTACGTACCGTTAGATTTAATAGAGAAACAAATTGTTGAGATATTATTAAAAGGCTAACACTGCTTCTTGACGCCAAACTCGGCCTAACGCATTGAAACGCCAATGAACTCACTTCGGCCTATCGGATGAAGATAAAGATTGAATTGAGAATATTGAGTGCAAACATTCATATCACGCGTTCTTATTGACTTCGTTCGGTAGCATTTAAACTTAAGTATAGTACACTCAGAATATATTCAAATCTAAATAGTATAAAAGCTACGCTAAATCGCAACTCTCCCGACCGACGCATAAAACGATGGAATACGAACTTAGTATAAAAATGGTTTATACATTGCAATGTTTAAAGTCGTGATAATGATAGGATGTATACAAGCTGTTTATTGGTGTGGATGCGTTTTTTGATTTCTATCAAATAAAAAGCTGATTTTGAAAACAAAAAATAAACAAAGTGTTCTCAAATACTGGAGATATTTGGCCCACCAGATAACGTACATCTTTTTTTTTTTTTTTTTTTTTCCTTTGGTTTGTTTTTTTTTCCGTCGATCTTGTTTTCCGTGCTGAGCACCAATGCTACCGACGTGCCAGGAAGGCAGCTCCCACACCTGGACCCTACCATAACGTACATCTAATCTAATTGATTCTCGTAATCCGCCTGTTTCATTATTGTCATCCATCCAATGAAGCTCTCAGCTACTGGCTCGAAAAAGTTTCAGTTGCATGTCGGAAATGTCTAATCCTCATAAAAAGTTGTTCGTTATTTCCCATCGGAAGGCGTTCAATTTTAGCTCCTCGAACACAATTCGGCGGAACTGATTATCATAGATGTGCAGTTTTATAAAATCCTTGCAGAAAATATTGATTTCTCCTTTGAAGCTAGCTCCTCGATCTTTTTCAACCCGACTCACAGCTCCTTAAGAATATTTAACTATTACTATCAGGTCCTCATCGTTTCTTGACTGCGACTAGAAGTGCAGTCTATAGTTGGTTATGTTCAGCGCTTCAAAGACCGATCCACTAGACAAACAAATGTATGAGGAACGAAAATGGAATTAACTGTAACGGCTATGCGTGCTATTACGATAGATATTACGTCTGCTTCTCAATTTTTAGATGTTATTTGAAATATACTGAACGAATTCAACGCCGTTATTCGAACATAGTATATTTTTTAAATCATATTTTAATCTGAACAATGCATAAACATGTCTTAATTATAAAATGATTAAATTTAAATCATCCTTTAGTTACTAATATTTTTGAGTGTATCAAACGTAGAATTTACCTGTTAACGCCGAAATCATGGATTTATTTGATGTTTTCTGCTTGATAGGTCCAAAATCGGCGCTTAGGCCGAAGTAGATCTCTACCCTTGAATTCTTAACTTCACTTACGAAACTTTGAAACAGGAAAGCACACCGGAACCGAATACTGAGCGTTCAGAAATACTTCAAATCTCCTCGTACATTGTACGAGTTAGGTAAATAAATGTGCGTTTGACTAGTATCGTCGCATTAATAGCCCTTCGCTCATTTCCAACTTATAGGGTTAACTACCCCATTTCCGGCCTATTAAGCACAACCCGCACTTAGTATTTCTTAATCTAGCGCAGTTTAGCACCAAACGGAATGTTATTATTACTTATGGCTTCTAAATTTATTTACCTTTCCGTACGTACCCGTAAGATTTGATAAAGAGAAACCAATCGTTGAGATATTGTCAAAAGTCTAACACTGCTTCTTGACGGCAAACTCGGCCTAACGCATTGAAACGCCATTGAATTCACTTCGGCCTATCGGATGAAGATACAAATTGATTCGGTCGGAGCGCTTCAAACATTCATATCACGCGTTCTCATTGACTTCGTTCGGAAGCTTATTAACTAAAGTATCGTACCAAATGCATAATTGACTTGTTGACTCTGAAATTATGGATTTATTTGAAATTTTCTGCTCGATAGGCCCAAAATGGGCGATTAGGCCGAAGTAGTTCTCTACCCTATTCAATTTTCATACTACCGTACTCTAGCGGAACTATCTACCTACCATCTTCAGACCATTCTCTGGTTAATAAATTATCACACTAAAGCCACCGACATGACACTTAATTCTGATTTATGCCCGAAAATCGTAAATGACCGATTTAAATGTGCAGTGATCCGAACTGTCAAACCATAGAATTTTTTGATTTAGATAAAAATAATTTGTCCAGAATAGATCAGACACGAACCAATTCATAACTTTTACATGCGGGTGCATGGCTTAGCTAAATATTTCCCACGAACATGGAGCCAGATGTCAGTAGTGTGCTTTGGTCAGAAATTTTATTGTTTTCGCTAATAATTGTCGGTGCTAAAGCTTCATGTTCGATAGCATTTCCAACCAACTCTATTAAGACACGTTTCTCGGCAACCACTAAACCGAATTAGAATCAACAGCCGTCAAATAAAAACATGTCAGTGTTCACTCGGCTGTCGACAAAAGCAGGCCACTCTCGATGTGTGCTACGCGATCGTCTGTTTTCTCGGCAGCAACCATTGTGTGGTCCTCCTCATTGTTCTTCATCAGCAGTTCTTTCGGTCGATGCGCCGTCGACTTTGGAAAGCAACCGTTTCGTGATAAGTGTGTGAGTGCTGACCACGTTTTGCGTCCATTGCTGCAATGGAAGCGCTCTGACCCTCGTTGGCGTACAACAATTTGCCATACAATGAAACTACTGGAAGCGGCTCCAGTTCTGATGGAGGAGGCTTTTTGGATAGCGGAAGATAAAGTGTTTATTGTGTTGTACCTTGTAACTATAGTTTTAAAATGTATTGTATGGTGACCAAGAATCCTCGGCTCTGTAAAGTTAATTCGGTTGAGCCTTATCAAATAAATTAATAAACAAAAATAAAAACATGTGACACCTCAAATCATATTAGAATTCAAAAACTAGTTCAATAGTAGTCATTTGGAGGACTTAGGGCCACACTGACTGCACCTGGCCATGTTTCGATACACCCCGAAGAAGTGTCAAAAAACCATCATGTGATACCTTGAATCACATTAAAATTCTACGACCTGTTCAATAGCAGTTATTAGGAATAGCCAGGATCATGCTGGCCACATCCAGTCATTTTTCGGGAACCCCCAGGAAAGAGACCACTCTTAGACTTGCATCAAAATTCATCATTCAGTTGTCCCACAGCTGTTTACCGTCGATTTTTTTTTTTATTTCGGTGTGAACCACGCGATAGCCTGTTTTCGAGACTCGCTATTATATAGTTGCTCTTTTTTCGTTACTAACAGTTCGGTGCCTTTTGTTGCTACGGTACAAGATGTGTGAAATAAAAAAAACACCATCAAGTTTAGCTTCAGCCATGGTGATGCTAAACCAAACATCGGAGAGATTGTAAATTTCGCCAAAGCACTCGACGCGGATCCGGCTGAAATGGAAGCTGTTTATCGCATTGGTGAGGAAAGGGGAGTCTTCATGAAGTTCAAATCAGAGGAAGCGATGCTCCATACCATGCTTTGGCATACAATTCGGAGGATTTAATCTTCCATTATGCGAATGGAACGACGGCAAAGGTACGCATGTCGCATGCTGGTGAATTCATCCAATATGTGCGTGTGTATGACTTGCCACCAGAGGTACCCGACAACCAGCTGGATAAAGTACTGGGGAAATCTAGACTAACATTGAAAAGGGCGTAATTCCAAAAAGACCATATCGAGAAAATCGCTTCTGAATTTTGTTGACCTAAAAATTAATCCTATTTCACGACTTTCCATTTTCTGGTTGATTTTATAAGCTTGACATATAGTTAATAGTGTAATCTATCATCATGCATCACTAAAAACTCAAAAAAAAAAAGTTTTCTTTGCCGTGAAATTGAGAAGAAAACATCATACGCCCTGATAATTTCATACATGTTGTTACCCCCCAGATCTTCCACCCTTTGAACTGCCAACACTGGTGATACGCCGTGGAAGTACACCCTCGGTATTTTTTGTTTGTTGTTCCGCCTTGGTTCTTCGTTCGCAAATTTTGTGAGAGTGGAATTACGCCCGGAGATTTTTTGGTCTTCTTTTTGTTCGTTGTTTACACGTGAACTATCAATCGGATGCATTTCAAATGAATCGGGCGTGACTAGATACTACAGAATCAAAACATTTGGCATATTAAAACGATATAATTCGTAGTTCTGGTGCAAGGCGTAACAACCAGATGCATCATAGAGTTGAAAATTGGAAATACGCCATGTAAGAAGAAACGTTTTTGATGATTTGAAGTGATATTTTCTTCTACTTTTTCGTGTTATCGAGTAGTTTGTGAACTATTCGCTCTATATGTGGCAAAATATGGTTTGTTTACATTTTGGCTCTTACACCCCTTTCAAATGTTAGTCTAGAAATTACCGTTGTCTTGGCTGATTTGCCTTGTAAAATTGGCTATGCTAGCGGCCATGTGTGGCTTCTATCAATCTTATCCTTCAATTTGTTCATCTATGTCCATAAGCTTTGAACATTTTGCAAGATTGTAGGATTATTTTTTCGAATCTGGTATCTCGAAATGTCAATATCCGACATCTTGAATATTTTTATCTTCATTGCAGATTCTTGAAAATTTCTCAAGAAAGGTGTCGAACGGCTTCGGTAATTAAATACATTCCATTCGTTTTAAAATTATGATGTTCAAAAACGTTCGAATTAGGGGAAATGGATTTAATGTTAGCCTATGGATCTAAGATTGGGCCCTTCGCTAAAAATCTGGCATTTATCCAATTTTATCTTTGGGCGGTACTAATGGATATTTTTGGTCGCTATTGAAAATTTAGTCAATTGCTGAATTTATGTATGGGCCCATTTAGGCCGACATTACATTCATTTCCCCTACTTATTGCATTTCTAATTTGACTAGTGCGCTTCAACGTTGTATCGTCTTGGCGTCTTCCCCTAATAAATTTGTTATGGTTATTTTCCTTAACGACGTGTTTGGGGTATCATCCAAACCATTTGTGGAAAAGTTCGACTATTTGGGTTATTGTTCATTTATGGTATTTATTTATTAGGATCTGCGCATTTTTTCGATGAGCTAAGAAAAAAGTGCGTAGAAGAGACCAAAACGAATTAACGTAATAGCGCACTTTTATCAGCGTTTTCGCTTTTTTATTATTAGCGACACTTTACATCTAATGGTGCATTCATGTCTTGAAATATTGCACAAATTGATATCTTTAAGGACGGCTAAAATTCAATAAAATAGCATCATAACAATAACAGAAAACTGGCAGCACTAGTGCCCAGCCGTCAAACAAAAAGTACTCTCATCAACGGCATGCACCATCGTCTAGAGAGGATTGTTTCCTGCCTTGATGTTTTTCTCTTTCGCGCATTCGGCGTCACAGATCGAAATTTATGTACCTCTGCTCTGCCGGGCTTGTCTCCTATCCCATCCATTACCCGGCTACATGGTGATGCGGCGAATATTGATTGAACGATAATCTCGATCTCGGGAAAGGTTACACCATGCAAAACGGAACACCAGCGGACAATCCCCCTCTCGTAACAGGGTGCCGATGAGAATGTGGAGTTTCGACTCGGATAGGTTGGTCGCATATACTTTTGTACACGCGATCATAAACGTGTTTGCCACACAGCGAGAAAAGAAGGGGAAACAATGAAGGAATAGAAACTTACCGTTACAGCGGTAGCACCGGTCCAGATCCTCCTTGCAATCACGTGCAAAGTGGCCCATTTGGTTGCATTTGTAGCACTTCTCGCGACGTCCGCCGCCGCCACCTCCGGCACCACCACCACCACCGCCGCCGCCGAACTGACGGTCCCGGGGTCCGCCTGGACGACCACCACCTCCGCCAACGTTTTGGCAATCGCGGGCGTAGTGTCCCGGCCGGTCACACTTGAAGCACGTATTTCCAGACATTTTGTTCCTCGAACTGTTCTCTAAAGGATTAGATCCGTTCCTGCCACAATCTAGCTCCGCTCTCCACACCACACACTCTCTGCAGGGAAATAAAAACGATCATTCAGCGAAAAATTTCTACCACTAATTTTGCACACAATTTTTTTCGCTAGAAGCACGACGCACAAAATCAAAATGTCGATTTTCCGCACTGCCCACACGAAGCACAATTTTTCAAAGTTATTTTCAGCCCGCAAATCGGTCAGTTTTCACCGTGAAAATTAGCGCAAATCGTTTCACGACAGTTAAGCTATGCGTTTCGTATAAAATTTTACGGAATTAACACGAATTATTACCTTTTTACCAACCGCAAATACCGTCCGCGGGCGCACACACAAGAGAGTACTTCTTTTCTCACTCACGATAGGATCGAGTCAAGTCTTGCTTTTTTCTTGCTAGTCGTCTTCAGCACGGCTCAGCAACGTCGATGGGCTAGTGTTGCCAGGAAGTTTGACAATTTAAGAAAATGGAAATTTAACTTATGCCGTGCAAATAGCTTCCCACCAAGCATAAAACGTTCAGTTCACTGCTTTTAATTTCATCAAACAATATCCAAAATCACAAAAACCACCATTGACCTATGATTTCGGCGGTAAATTCGTTTCAATTTAAAATTTACAGAATCCAATTATGCCAGCAATCCGTTCGACCTGCCAGCACTGCATTATTTGCGAATGACGATGGTGTCGCGTTTTTCGCAAACTCTGTTCTATCCCTGTCGCACTGCCTGTTTGTTTGGTGCATTCAATGACACGTGAGCAAGCGAGAGGGGGATCATATCAAATGAAATGCATCGGCGGGTAGACAGGTTTTGACAGATACTGTTTCCGGTACTGGTTGAAAGCCGACACGGTCCATTTCGTGGTGTTCCTGCCGGTTTTTCTCCGGTGATGCGGTTCGCTTGAGCACATGCTGCGTGTCGGAAATTTGTTTGCAAAATGTGCTTTGCATCTTGTGCACAATGAATTACATATCAAGGTGAACAAGGAAAGCAAAATTTGCTTTTAACATTTCAGTGCCAACATTTCAAAGGGGCGTAATTGCATTTGTAAACAATGGCTTTAGCCGTCGATTTCTCGCGAATAAAAGCTCACGAATGAAAAATAATAACACCAGCAGGTAGAGGAATGTCTTCTCTACCAGCTAGCATTGCTATTTTGGATAGGTAAGATTTCATTCACGAGAAATTGACGGCTAAAGTCATTGTTTACAAAAGCAATTACGCCCCTTTGAAATGTTGGCACTGATTTCAGTGCCAACATTTCAAAGGGGCGTAATTGCATTTGTAAACAATGGATTTAGCCGTCGATTTCTCGCGAATAAAAGCTCACTCATGAAAAATAATGACACCAGCAGGTAGAGGAATGTCTCCTCTACCAGCTAGCATTGTTATTTCGGAGAGGTAAGATTTCATTCACGAGAAATTGACGGCTAAAGTCATTGTTTACAAAAGCAATTGCACCCCTTTGAAATGTTGGCACTGATTTAATGTTCTAGTTGGGTGCGTGCTGAGGCGTGCGGAGGCACGCAAATCGCATTTGAATACGACGTAGCGTAAACAAAAGGATTTAGGCTGCACGGCGAATGAGAGCGACCCAAATTTGAGTTTAGTTCACTCATAATCGCCAAAAGTGCAGGAACTCAGCGATGAGTAAATTTGTCTCATGGTTTCCTGTGGAAAACCTAAAAAATCTGCCGGAAAATGAGGAAATTGACGAAAATTTTATTCAGTCTCGGAGTAGTACTAATAGACTGAGTGAATTCAATCTTTAATTTTCTCAAATTCGGGAATTTTTTCCTGGAAAATCCTGGAAAAACCTGGGAAAATATGAGACAAATTTTACTCATCGCTGAGTTCCTGCACTTTTGGCGATTATAAGTGAACTAAACTCAAATTTGGGTCGTTCTTATTCGCCGTGTGTATTCCATTTGCTGAATTTTCAATTAAATTTGACGGATGGAAAATTTTCAAACAAAGTGTCAAATTCACCAAATGGAACACAGCTTTAGGATGGTGTATGACATGCAGTACGTTCTATAATACACCTTTAAATATTGCGCATTTTACACCAAACTGTAAAAATAAGCGCGTTTCGTTTTTGTGATAGAAGTGCACGTTTACATCAAATCGTTTTGTTGCCTTCGCAGCACTTATCCAGCTTCCCATGCATGCTCGGTAATGGCGGCCTGTTTGTATGCAGAAATGTATCCTTCACTGTGCTTTTTGACACTAACTGGTGGGCGTATGTTGTTCTTTTTTCTTCTGTTCCTGGGAGAGGGAAAGGGAGGGGTTAAAATCCGAACCTCTGGATATTTATTCATACAAACAGGTCGCCATTACCGAGCATGGATTTCTGGATTTCTTCCTTCAAGAGGAATAAGTGCACCGAAGACCTGCATTCATGCTTGGCATACACAGTTTTCTTCACGAACTGCACATTTGCTAATAACTTTCCATACAGTTGACAAAACATACACCCCTATTCTGTATTTCGTTTCGAACGAAATTCTCATACAAAAAAATATTTTTTTTGTATGAGAATTTCGTTCGAAACGAAATACAGAATAGGGGTGATAGTTCTGTTTGAAGCAGTAGGTAGAATAAAGTTTAAGTTTGTTATAGATAGGGGAATTTACGTATTCTCGTCAATCTAAGCAGCGTCCGAACTTCTATTAGCGATTTCTCAGCGTCACACACATACATGACAGGTTTGTTTGTTGACATTTATCTGCTGCTTCCTGTTCTACCAATTCCAATCGACAGAATTGATCAAAACGGGTTGAACATGTTTTTACAACGCTCCAAACTTCTCAGGTGAGTGAGACTATTGTCGGCAGTCTCTTTTTCTTCGGCACCCTTTCCATTTGAACTGCGTGTTAACCAGCTGTTCTATTATCGGCAACTCGAAATCAGCCGTATTTTGTAGTGTGTATATTTCATTCAAAGAAATATATGGCATAACAGGATTGCACAGTCGTAAAAATGTAATCAGGTTGAAGCTGAAAAGTTAAGGAATCGGCTTTATACATTCAGCGAAGAGTTTTGATGGGAAAATACAGTGAAATTAACGTTTCAATTTCGGTTGCCGTAAACAGTCAATGGGTGCCGAAGCCATAATTTACCCTACGTAAGAAAAAGTAGATGTGCGTTGTAAAAATCAAGTGAGAAATGCTCGCTGCACATCTCGGACTTTAAGCGTAAAATTCATTGGTGTTGAATCAAATGTTAAGATTTACCAACTTTTTTTTTTATTTTTATAGTCACTTAAACGCTCTTGGGTCATTCGTGACTCGTCCGGGGGTAAAATTTGACCTCGTGGCTTTGGTGTGAGAGGTATGGAAGCTAACCACTACGCCGGGGCCGCCCCCTTTACCTACTCTTTGCATATCTTAAGTAAGCTATGATGCTAATCTATCAATTACTTTAAATAAAAACAAAAATTCAACAAACAAAAGTTGTTAACAAATGAGCAGTTGGTGTGTACAACTGTGCATGCCAAGCATGCCTGCATTTTTGGCGTAGTCCAATAATAGATGAATTACATAAACATCTCATAAACTACTATCCAGTTTTCCAGGCTAGGCCTCACTCAGCGCTGAGTATCCAAGTAACCATAAGCATTAATATGAACAAGACACGACCGCATGGTTGATGTAGACTACGTTAAGCTGTGTAGTGAAATTCTCGTGCGTTTTTCTAGATATTGATTTTAAATACAGTAGAAGTAACCTATGATTTCGGTCCTATGTACATATTTTGGATTTCCTGGTTAATTTCAAGACCTCATAAAAATGCGAATACACATTCTATTAAATTTGGTTCCTAAATAAAAATCAGATATGAGTAAGGCTTTCTTCAGGTGATTCATTGAAGCGTCCAACAATGACCGTCATAATGGCTGATATTCCCTAGCACTTCAAGATTTCTAGGACACAAATCTTGGACGGTTGTGATATCACTCATGAAATGGAAACTCCTTGTGTACTGGACTGCAACAAACGTGAAGTTCCAGTTTCTTTGTTATAAGTTTGTGAGAGCTGATATCTGTACTCTTGAAATTTTTATGTGGTAATGAGATTGACCAGAAATAAGGTTTCCTCTGCGATTCAACTTCAAAACGGTAAACGGAGTGCACAATTTTGCACCAATGTTATGCAACATTTCATAGTTGATCGGGATATCAATTAGCTATGAATCCCTCCAATAAGTTCTCGGTACATCTTTTATCTACCGATTGAACAAATAAAAAATACTAAGGCTGTGTTCCATTTGGAAAATGTTCAATTAGATTTGACACTTCGAAAATAAATTAAGATGTTCGAAGACGAGATGGACCGTCACACGGTCTACCAGGAAAAAGAAGAGCAGCAAAAAAAAAAGATGTTCGAAAATCCCTGTTGTTGATCGGCCGATTTTCGAGAAAGCGTCTGTCAAAATTGATTCCTTGTCTGTCAGAAATAAGTCTGCTGAAGAAACAAAAATTTGAAAATTTTCCATCTGTCAAATTTAAGTAAACATTCACCAAATGGAACACAGCCTTAATAACTTGAGCACAGAATCGTTTCTTGTTGTGTACAACAATTAGATACGAGATAAAAACTTCTTTTATCGATATGTGTGCTGAAAATACCTGGGCCGAGTGGATTCAAGGAGAAAGTCGACGAAGAGAATCTTGTCCGTGTTACTTAGGACCTAATGCAATGTTCAGATTGAATTGTTTTCAAGTCCCCGGCAAGGTGGCAGATCGCCTTAGTTTCACGTATCCACTTGCAAATAGTAGATGTCGCCACACAACATAAACAAAGGGATTTTCCTTCACCGCCGCAATGACATTTCTCTATGGGAATCCAACCTTTTGTTTCTCCATGTGTGGATGTCAAACAACAGGCAAGAATGCTATATGATAAGTGCGAATTTAATATTTTCGTGGTGAAACGAAATAATCATTCATTTTCTTATATTATCAAATGACAATAAAAATACTTTGCTGTCTTCTATTTTATTTTGCTCTTAAATATCTTCAGCCTACAGATTTTGTTGTTCATCATAGTGGCGCGATAAAGGCTTGCCATGGGCCGTATAAATAAACAAAAGTTTACTTTCCTGTGTTTCTCTATTCTCGTGTTCTTCGGTATTCTTACGACATGTTGAAATATAATACGAACGGCTTGATGGTAGAACCCTAATTGTGTTTTGCTGTGGCTAGCTGCACGCATGTTGAGTAGATAGGAGGAAGATTTATGCCGATTTTCAAGATTTCCTGCAAAAAAATGAAGCGCGATGCAAGTAGATGCGAGAAATGAAAGATGATTTTTCGAAGATTGATTCGCAAGTGTGAGATTTTTCGAGCATCTAGAATTGAGATTTAGATGTGTCGCCCCCCTCGGCCGTAGGCTAGTTCATCTCCGTAAAGGGTGGGAAGCGTTAGAAAGAGGTCCCCAGCCACATTGCTTGAGTATCATGCTACTTCAACCTTTGATAATCTACTTAGCTAAAACATTTAAACAGCTAGTATAATAACACATTAAACAGCATACGAAAAAGACAGACTAAAAGGATACAAAAAAGAAGAACAAAATATAAAATGAACAAAACATAGGTCCACTGTAGGAGGTCCTTGGGGGCCATGTCCAGTGGGGATGTCCGGACAGCCAAAAGAAGCGATGGTGCTAAATCCTGCAGTATAGCTTCGCCGCCTTCAAAAAGCGCAGTACAGCTGCTTGAGTTGAGCGCACGTCTGCTAGCGTGTCCCGTACGCTGGCAGGCAGACCGTGGAGGCGAGGTGCTCGAATTGTGGACATACGCATAAAACGTGCTCCACCGTCGAAGGAATATGGCAGAATTCACAGGTCTTCCTGAAGGGTCCTCCGCTGAAATCCCGTGAGATTAGGGAGTGTCCTGTCCGGAGTCTGGAAAAAATCCTCTGATCTCGCAGGTTTGCAAGGTCCGTCCAGTTTCCGATGTCACCTTTAATTTTTCTAATAAACGGAAGTCTGGCACTCGACCATTCCGTTGCCCACGCTGTCCGCACTGTTCAAGTGATCCATCTCTTCACGTCCTGCAACGGTACATATGTAGTGTTTGGTGGCGCAACCTTCAAGATGCCCTGGATCCAGGGGTGGACCGGGACCTCCAACGAAAGGGCCTGAATAATACTGTGGGAGTCCGACAGGATCAGGATTGGGCGATCCGCAGGAACCGTGACGGCATGAAGAATAGTCGATGCTTCTGCCGAGAACACCGAACATCGTTTTGGCAGACTTCTTCTCGTTGGGGAAATGTCACCAGCGATTCCCATTCCGACTCCAGTTCTAGATCTTGACCCGTCCGTGTAACGATACATGTAGTTTGGGTACAATCCGGTCAGCTCTGCTACCGATCTCCTAAGGGCTACGGAATTTACCCCCGGTTCTAAACTTCTCCTTTATCCGGCTGTCGATGTTTGGTGCGGGAGATTGCCAACTCTTATCTCCGTACCAGTGAATCTTGGCCACTGAGGGGAGCTCTGCGTTGGCGATTATACGAAGAACTCTGTCCCCCTCGCTGGTACCGGAAAGGTAGAGTGCCGGCTTCGACACAGCTGGCATCGGCTGGCGTCGAGGGTAGGATACCGGAGATGATGCGCGTGTAGCTATTGTACACCGGAGCGATTATTTTTATTGCCTTTTCGGTAGAATCCTAATGAGCATCTGCAACATTCATCAACATGTTTTTTTAAACTATCAGGACATCGCAATATCTTGATAAAATTGTGCATTGATTTTTATTTAAAACTCCGGATTGAGGAATATACCAAAAACTTTGTAAGCATTAAGAATTCTATCCGGAAAAAAAACTTACAAAATTGATTATATTACGCGGTGAGTAGCAGTTTTGCTGGGTGATGAGGAACATTTTGTAGATCCATTTTAAATTAAAGAAATACATAAAATTAAATGAACTAAATCAAATAAGTGTCTCACAAAAAATATTCCTCACCAAACTTGAAGCCTCAAGACACAGATGAGTATAATGCAAAACCATTCTTTCTTTTTCCATCATCGACGATGACAGCAATAGCGTAAAAACACTGAAACACATGCTATTTTTTTTCAAATTCATTCGATGGCAATCATATATTTTCGCTACACTTAAAAAAGACCACACGTTTGATCGAAGTGTTTAAACAATTGATTTTTCATATTCACAACCACATTTATTTAAAGTGTATTTCACCATGCTTCGTTCTGCACGTTAATTTCTAATGTTTCAAACTTTGAAATGTTGATAATCTTTCTCTATCAATTCAAGTGTATTGCAAATTGAATCACACTACTGTTCAAAACAGATGGATTTGAAGTGTTTTGCATTTCAATGCTATGTGAATTGCATGTTCTGCAAGATCAACATCGAAAACATGAGTTGTGACTTCATCCTTATCAACCAGCTTCATATATGAGCATATATGAATGACTGCAGCACAACCTAACAGTCCAGGATCAAATCCCAAATAAGACCCATTAAAAAAAGGCATTTGGATGCTCTGCCCCCTGGCAGCTTCGTTTACATATTTGTCGATTCAATTTTGGAATCGGTAAAGTAGAATATTGTACAACATTTGAACTATGATGTACAAAGTTATTGACATCACCATGTGAGGCACACAGACTGCAAGTGTGTCAAAATTCGAACCAATAGTGTTTAGGCATGGTTCACAGCATAAGATTCACTCATGAAATGATGCACAATTAAGTGTGAGACACATTATGATGACGGGTGGAATTTTTTGAGTGTAACGTCGCGTGTGTGGTTTAGTGAGTGCGCGACAATAAGATGAATTTTAAACTTTAGTTTTGTTTACTGTACATCATTTCCGCATTCGCCCTTTTCAAATAACACAAATATAAATCTAAATAACATCAAATAAATTTGTGAGTTTATCAGAACCACCTGCACCAAATTGTCGGAGTACACTGGCAATATACTGGAGCTGTCAAGCTGCCTCCGAGTTGATTGTTTTGCTTAGCTGTAGCAATGTAAACAGAAAATCGATGAAGAAAACCAAACATTTCAAGTAGGCCCTTTTGAACGCTCACTTTCGAATTTCAGAACCTAGCACTGAAAAAACTTTTTGAGTGACTTTTTTTTTTTTTTTTTTTTTTTTTTGTTTTTTTTTTTTTTTTTTTTTTTTAAATGATCTATATTTCTTGAATTTGTGTGGTTTACATGTATAACTTATCAAGTGACACAGATGCGTCTTTTCAACTTTAGTTCCTGTGAAATTTCAATTATTATTAATTACAGTTCCTAGTCCTATCAGGCCTGTTTTAGAGAATGACCACCTTGGTGGGATTGGTTTGCTTGAAAATTTGAAAAAGAAGACTACTTATAACTACTATTTACAACTACAACTAACCTACAACTACTATATACACCTAATCTACTATATACAAATTGCTTATCAAAGCATGTTCTGATAAATTACATTTTTGTGCAAATTTAGTCTTAATTTCGTTAATTCTGGAATCTATTTTGGCAATGCCTGCCTCTTCGTGTAAATTTGTTATTCTAGTGTCAAAAGGACGATCAAGTACCATCCTCAGCACTCTATTCTGAGCGACCTGGATTTTGTTCCTGTGAGTCTGTGCACATGATTCCCACACCGGAGCTGTGTAGAGGATCGCAGGTGCTATGATTTGTTTGTAGACGGCCAGTTTGTTCACCCTTGAGAGGCGGGATCTGCGGCAAATCAGCGGAAACAGACACCTAACCAAGGCAGAACACTTGACTACTGTTTTCTCTACATGCGAACGGAAGAGGAGCTTTTCATCGAACAACATCCCGAGATAGGTTACTTCGGCGGACCACTCAACCCTTGTGCCATCCATGATTACAGTACAAGATGGAGCCGGTTTCAGTTTGGGCGATTGCCGATGGAGGAACATGATCGCTTGTGTTTTGGTGGCATTGATTTTGATTTTCCACGTGGTGGCATAATCAGCAAAGGCGTTAAGGCATCGTTGAAGTTTGTTCGTTATTTCGCGAGGCATCCTTCCTTTGACGGCTATTGCGGTATCATCTGCGAACAGGAAAAACACGCAACCGTCACCGAGGGGAGGAATGTCGGAAGTGTAAATGCTGTAAAGCAAGGGGCCCAGCAGACTACCTTGCGGGACTCCTGCTGGGATCGAAAACGTGTCTGAGAGACAACCATTCAACGATACCTTAAACGACCTTTGCTGGAGGTAGTTACGGGTGATTTTAATAAGATGTAATGGAAAGTTGAAGTTACAAAGCTTGTACACAAGTCCATCATGCCAAACATTGTCAAACGCCTTTTCAACGTCTAACAAGGCCATGGCTGTGGACTTGGATACAGCTTTGTTACTTCGGATGTTATTCATCACCCGTACTAGCTGATGATTGGTGGAGTGCCCCTTTCTGAATCCAAACTGTTCCGGAAGGAGAATGTTATTTTCCTCGACAAACTTGAGCAAACGATTGAGAATGAGTTTCTCGAACAATTTGCTCAGCGCTGAAAGGAGGCTGATTGGTCTGTAGCTTGAAGACAATGTTGGATCCTTACCGGGCTTGCGGATTGGTATGATTTTTGCTACTTTCCAGATGCTTGGAAAGTAGTGCAGTTCCAAACATCTGTTGAAGATAGTGGTTAGAAGAGACTGCACTTTCATGCTGAATCTCTTCAAGATCAAGTTGAATATACCGTCAAACCCGGGAGCCTTCATGTTCTTGGTGCATTTCAGCGCTGAGCAAATTTGTTGTACTGTAATCATATCCGCCGGAGGCACGACACAAGGGGAGGCATCTAGGTTTTGAACGCATTGCGCAACCTGATCATCGAGCGGACTTTGGATAGTCGAGCCAAGCAAATGCGATGAAGCTACATGCTCGCCGATCGCATTTGCTTTCTCCTGTGGGGTGATTAAAAGCCGATCGTCATCATTTTCGACTCTGAGAGGTGGAACGGGTTTGGGATGATTTTTCAGGACCTTGGCTACCTTCCAGAATGGTCTGGAGCGGTCGTCCAGATTCTGGACAACACGCCCGAAACTTTCATTTCGGAGTGAGTCCATTCTGGAAGCAATCTGCCTGTTCAGATCGGCCATTTCACGTTTTTTGCCCAGGTCTCCAGTCCTCTGAAACTGGCGTCTACGCACATTTCTCAATCGAATCAATAATTGGGTGTGGGAATCAATAGCAACAAACTTACCCCTCACAAGAACTTGTCGAACGCATGTCTCGTCAGCCTCGGATATGGCCTGTTGGAGTCCTTCCAACGCCCGGTCGATGTCATCTACGGTGTCGAGTAGTGGATTTTCATCGATGTTGCTGTCCACCATTCGACCGTACTGCACCCAGTTGACATGGTGGTAGTCTTTACGCAGGCAGCCTCTAGCAGGAACCACGTTGACACCGACTTCAGTCACCACCGGTTGGTGGTCGGAGCTGAGATCGTTGTGCGCCTCCGGCTTGGATAGTCCGATGTTTGACAGGAAAAAGTCTAGCGTGGAGGGATTTCCCGCTGGAGAGATGAAAGTTGGCTCGTCCGGAAATTGCACTGTGTACAGTCCATGTTGTGCGTGGTCGAACAATAGACATCCGTTTCGATTCCTCTGGTAGTTCCGCCAAGCTTCATGGCGGGCGTTCAGGTCGCCCCCAACGATGAATCGGGAGCTAGTACGGGTGATGGTGGTCAGGTCCTTCTTGAATTGGATTCCTAATCCGTTGCTTGCGGTACACTGGCGTGGGCAGTAAACAGCGATGAACCGGACGTTTCCAGTTGGGGATTCCACCTCCACACTAATGGCCGCGATGATAGAAGTGCGGATGTGGGGCAGAGTGCAAAACTTGATTCCCTTTCTGACGATGACCGCTACACCACCCCCCCTGGAGCTGGTGCGATCAAGCCGGATAATATTGTGGTCAGGCAACCAGAAGCTGTCACCGAACTTTAGGTGGGTTTCGGTTAGAAGACCCACGTCGATGCTATGCTTGCGGAGGAAGTCGGCAAGCTCAATCTGTTTAGCTCTTACAGAGCAAGCGTTCCAGGTAGCGATGGTTAGCGGTTTAGACACCATATTGGATGATGAACTTACCGAGCACTTGGATCTGTTCGGGCTTATTGCGGCACTTACGTAGAGCACCGGTCATGTTGATAAAAATCTCCATCAGTTCGTCTGCTGAGAACAGATCGGGATTGTTTGTTTGAGCTGTTGGTTGCCTCCAGAATCCAGGGGGGGATGGAGAGCTTTGTCCAGCAGAAGATCCAGACGTTTCTTGAGGGGGCGCGGATCGCACCCTGGGATTCGCTTGTCCACGAAGAGGTGGAAAGTCCTCTGTCCTGAAAGCCGGGGCCTTATCCTTCCTTCGTGCTGGTTGATTGTTGGTGGACGCTTGATTTCGGATGCGCTTGAAATCCTCGCGTTTAGGGCACTGCTTGTTGGATCCTTGGTGAGCACCACCACAGTTGGCGCATTTGGACGCCACAGCTTCATCCGCAGCACATTCGGAGGTGGCATGGTCTTGAGCGCAATTTCCGCAGCGTGGCTTAATGTTGCAGTTGCGGGTACCGTGTCCGAAGTTCAGACACCGCTGGCACTGAGTCACATCGCGATGGCCGCCACGGTATGGCTCCCAGCGAACGATGATGGAATTGATGGACCGAATGGCTTTCAGTGCGTTGAGCGTCACCGTTCCCTTCTGGAAGTGTACCAGGAAAAGGCTATCCGGATACGCCTTCACATTCTCGTCTCTTCTTGTCATTCGATACACGGCACTTGGGGCCAGCTTGTACCGGTCCCTGATTTCTGATTCGATAAACTTCGGGTCGAAGTTTGGTAGGCCCCTGATGACGACCTTGAACGGCTTCTCACCGGGAATGTCGTGGGTAAAGAATTCCACCTTGGAAGTCCTCAGGTGGGCGACGACCACGTCAAACTCCGTTTTGGTACGGAGCATCACTTTAGTGCCGACTCTGCCCAACTTGTATTCGGCTTTAACACCCAGCGTCGCTAGATCCGCAATGAGCACATTAAGATGGGCATTTTTCACTACCAATGGAGGTAGCTTCACTTTTGCCGTGCTCATTTCGGCAGTATTCACGGTTTCGGCAGCGTCACCGAAATCTCCAACATCGCTGTTGTTCGTCGCAGTGACATCGGACTGGCCTCGATTCTTCTTCCTCTTCTTACTGCGTTTTTCCAACACAGCTGGCTGGATATTCCCATCCATGGGGAGAACAGCAAACCTGTTCGAGATAGGCACACCGGAGCTTCCTTCTCCGGGGTTCTGGACCTTCGCCGGGCTTCGCGACCGATGCTTCCCCATTACGGGGCACACACACACGCACGACAAACCGCGAAAGAGAGAACACGAACACTATCGCAATGAACTTTTCAAACAACTCGAGAGAGCGAGCTAACACCGAACTGAACTGCTTGACGATCAAGCAGAGAATGCACTGAAAAAACTCGACGGTACCTCTATTTATGCTAAGAGATAAGCATTGCAAGTCCCTCCTACTTGAAGAATTATGCAATCGAACGGCTGGCTATGCCTCGCCCCCATCAGCAAAAAAAAAAACTGGGGTTGTACAAACCGTTCCATAGCATAATTTTCTAAGTAGGAGGGACTTTCATAGCTAATCTAAAAGCATAAATAGAGGTACCGTCTGATAATTTCAGTACTTGGAACAGAAAACTGAAATCTGTGTAGGAAAATCCTTCTTATCACCACAGAAACACCCCGTTCCCGTTTTCTTATTCACAATAATGAATTTGCGTTCACAAAACGCACGAAATCTTAAAAAAACCATATTAAGATTTTTTTAATTCAATCAATAGATTAAAGATGTACCGATAACGGCACCGGTGGTGTAGTGGTAAGCGTGATTACCTCTCACCCCAGCAGGCCTGGGTTTCAATCCCAGTCGGCGCCGCCGGGATGTTCTGAGGCATAACATCTCTGATCACGCCTTCCTTCGGATGGGAAGTAAAGCCGTTGGTCCCCGGTTCATGAGTTGATGGGTCGATAGGTAGGGTCCAGGTGTGGGAGCTGCCTTCCTGGCACGTCGGTAGCATTGGTGCTCAGCACGGAAAACAAGATCGACGGAAAAAACAAACCAAAGGAAAAAAAAAAAGATGTACCGATAATTAAATGGAGGGATTTAAAGCTAAAATGTTCTGATCGCGAAATATTGATGATCAATACCGAAATTGTCCAACCCGGTTTTGTGTGGTGTGCTGCTGATTTTCAGTGTTGCTCAGTGGGAACTTTCATAAATATCGTAGTAGTTGAGGAAGGAGAGGGGTTCCAGAAGTTGGGACCGGCCATGTATTAGGTGTATTGCAAAACACGCTCCGAGGGGGAAGGGGGGTTAGTTGGTAAAAAAATATACGTAATTTATGGATGGCCCTGATTTTACTTCCAAGGCTATGTCGCAATGGGCGAGTCAAATTTATCTCGTTATCTGTCACGTAAAAGTGACAGATGAGTTATCGAATAACTCTGCTATACGAGCGTGGTTATTTCGGACCGAATAGAAGTTAAATTTTGAGCTCTGTTTGAAAACTGATCAATTTCCGGCATTTTCGAACATTGAAAATAACTTTCGAAATGTCACGATAAAAAATTCGGTAATTGCCCAAGTAACAATTCAAGCTGAATTGTAAGAACAAAAGTTGATTATTGGTTGATTTAAGGTGTATGAAGCTGACTAACACCAGGCTGAATATACAGTTGATTAGTAGTGCATGAAGCGAATTGTATCCCCATAATTCAACCTCAGTAAGTTAGCTGATATAAAGACTGAACAAGACTTATTTAAGCTTAATACTACTCCACAAACCAGCAATGCGCTACAAATATTCTGATAGCCTGATAGAATAATAATAATTTATTGCACAATATTGTTAAATGTCGTCAGTTGCATTTCCGACATTTTAGTTATTCTAAATCCCAAATCCCAGACTAATCCCAAGCAGCACCAGCAGTAGAGATAATTGACAAGGAAGAGGAGCTTTTAAGAATAGCTCCACCTAGAAGTGGACTGCACCGAAATCGGAAGTATTAACATTAGTATTCCTGTGTTTTGTCAGTTCACCACTTTATATTGCACTTAATTTTCATACCGCATTTCAAAAATAGAATTCAATAATAGCACTAAAATAGCATCGAAATACATCGCGCATTTGTGTCCAGATTGTGTTTACTGCACTTGAAATGAGAGAAATGTTTTACTGTCACAATGTATTGTTTATAATTCGGCATTGCTGTACAATACTCTTTTTGTTGCTATTATTCAACTTAATTTTGACGTGCTTCATGCTAATGATCATACCTTCTGCCTCAAATATGCTTATGTGGTCGAGTGGGTATAGTTGACGCCTGCGAATCAGCGACTGCCGGTTCGAATCCCGAAATGTAAAGGTATTTTTAGACATATAATAACAATATAAATATGTAAATCCAATTAGTCAGCAACATTCTAAAGCAGTATCATAAAAAATATAAGATATGGAGAGGTCTTCCATTACATTTTTTTTTTAAATAAAAAATTAAGGCTGAACAAGGGTTGGAAAAGACTGTTGGTTAATGCATTGAAAAGCTTATAAATTAGATTGTTGTTAAGCTTTGGGCTGATTAAAATCACCAGATTTAGATGTTTAAAAGCTGAACAAAAGTTAAAGTGGTCTATGTACAACAATTATTCAAAGTAAGCCTGAATTAAAATCGTTGAAAGAACACTTGTTAAGCATCAATTTGTTACTTGGGCAGCTTTTGTAAACAACGCATTTGATCGTCGATTTGGCGTAACTGGTAGCTCACCCACGCATGCTAACACTACCATGAGATAGAGGAAATTTTCCCCTACCTGATATAGTGGTGTTAGTATGTGGGGCGAGCTATTAATTATGCCTAAACGACGATAAAATGCGTTGTTTACAAAAGCGGATATGTCCTTTCGAAAAGTAATCGAGATTTGTAGTTATCATTCAGCCAAGGAGCGCTTGCGCCATCGAGCCGACGCTGCTACCAGCAGCCAGTGATCTCGACGGGAACGACGCGCAAAGTTCGAGGTGCAAAACTCAAACGCTGCGCGCTTGACAGGAACCGCCTTCCTACTGCTGCTACTGCTACTGCTGCTGCTACCGGTTTACCCGCCGTTCGAAGCGAAAATGAGTTGGGGCAGTAGTAGTAAAATTTACGTTTATTTTCTGGGTTTTTATGTTTCAACATTTGATTTAACATTTCAATTGGTTATCCTTTGGCTCTTCATCTTTGTTCTAGTTAATTGGTTTGTGGGATTGTTTTGGTTTGAATTTAAAAATTTGATAACCTACCTACTTGAGCACCTAACTACTTAAACTAGGTTGCCAAATCACGAATGATCTGGTGGTTTGATCGTAGACAGGCGACTCTGAACCTTTCCAGCGTGGAAGTCTTTCGCTCCTCGAGTGTTTGAAGACCGGCCAGGTGGTGAATCTCAGAATTACGAGTTCGCGGTGGACTGTTAAGGATCATTCTGAGGATCTTGTTTTGGATCATCTGAAGCTTTAGGTGGTGGCACTTAGCACAATCTCTCCCAGATTGGCATACCATACTCAATAGCCGGCAGAATGATTTGCTTGTGGACAGCAAGCTTGTTTTTGGGGGATAGGGTGGACTTCCTGTTTATCAGAGGGTAGGCGACCTGATCAAGATGTTACACTTGTTGGATGTTTTGTCCACATGGGATCGGAATAGCAATTTGCTATCGAGGGTGAGAGCAAGGTAGACTACTTCACTCGACCAGGCCAGGCTTAAGCATCAACGTTGAACGTATCAGAGGGGACATTGTTCAAGTAGACCTGGAATGATCTGCCCGACAAGTAGTTTTTGATGATCTTCACGAGGTAGATCGGAAAGTTGTATCGATGTAGCTTGTACAATAAACCATCATGCCAGACATTGTCGAACGCCTTCTCGACGTCCAACAATGCCATGACAGATGTATTGGAAACGGACTTATTCCGCTTGATGATGTTAGTAACCCGTTCAAGTTTGTGGATGGTAGAGTGGCCTTTCCTAAACCCGAATTTCTCTTTGAGAAAGATGTTATTATCATTTGAAAACACCAGCAGACGGCTGAGTATCAATTTTTCGAATAGCTTCGAGATGGAGGACAAGAGGCTGATGGGGCGATAGCTTTTGGCACTGGTAGGATCTTTGCCAGGCTTGTGTATTGGAATCACTTTGGCTAACTTCCAGCATGCGGGGAAGTAGCCAAGCTCCAAACATTTGTTGAAGATAACGGTAAGATGGTTGAAGAAGTCAATACTCAAGTTTTTCAACTCGAGGTTGACTACACCATCCATACCCGCAGCCTTCATGTTTTTAGTACTTCTAATAGCTGCTATCACCTCATCAGCCGATATTCTACTATGATCATGCACTACTACGGGGGTGTCAGCGACTCTAGTCATTGCCTCCAGGACGGCAGGCCCATGGGGGCTCACCATGGTTTGACCAAGATTATGTGAAATCACAAAATGTTGGCCAAGAGCATTGGCCTTTTCAACTGAGGTTATCAGTAGGGATGGGTCTAAGTGGTCAACAGAAGAAAGCGGAGGGATCGGTCTCGACTTATTTTTCAAAATTTTGGTCATCTTCCAAAATGGTTTTGCACAATCTGGGAGAGAGCGAATCTTTTTGGTAAAATCGTTATTTCTGAGTTCCACCATCCTGGCCTGGATAATTTTGGTTTGCCTATTGACATTGGTCTTCAAGTGGGGCAGCCCAGAACGCTGGAACTGCCTACGAATGGTGTTACGGAGCCTGATAAGATCTTTGGTTGGGCTGTCAAGGTTCAGAGAATGACTCACCTGTCTGGATGCTGGTACGTGTTGCTCCCTGGCACGGGATATCGCCTCTTCGATGGCTTGCAGACACAGATCGACTTCTTCGAACGACTCCGGAAGGACGTCGTAATTGATTGCTGTGTCCACATAGCGCTGATACTGCTGCCAGTTGACACGATGGTAATTTCGCCGGGAAACTTGAAACCTATTGGCCGAGGAACCTACTTCGGCCACCACCGGATAGTGGTCCGAGCTCAGTTCCTGATAGGCGATAGGTTCGGAGATGTTATCGCCAATGTTGCTGATGAAGATGTCGATGGTGGCATGAGCTCCGGATCGACTCAACCGGGTGGGAGAGTCCGGACACAGAATGTTGTAGTGGGCTTGCTGCAGATCGTTGTATAATATTGTGCCGTTCTGATTTCGCCGACTATTGCCCCAGGCTTGATGTTTGGCGTTCAGGTCGCCAGCGATGACGAAATTTTGCCGCCGTCGTGTTAGCTTGATGATGTCTCTTCGCAGGTCTGCGACCGAGCCGTCCCTAATGTTGGTTTGCTTGGGGCAGTAGACCGCGATGATGATGATTGGACCAAGCGATGTGCTCACCTCAATTCCAATGGCTTCGATAATTTTCAGCTGGAAGCTTGGTAGTAGCCGGCAGCTGATGTTCCGCCTTGCAGCGATGGCCACTCCCCCTCCCACGGAGCTGGTGCGGTCAAGCCTTATGAGCCGAAACTCGGAAAGGAAGACGTTCAGCTCAGGCTTCAAGTGTGTCTCGGTGATGACGGCTATGAAGATTTGCCGTTCGTTGAGAAAGTCAACAAACTCGATGTTTTTGCTCTTCAAGGAGCAAGCATTCCAATTTACGATCTTGATTGCTTCACGGTCCATACTTAGTGACAAGGGACAGGGTAGCATGTAGCTGTTCAGATCGAGTCTTGCAGGTGCGCATGATGATAATGGCCTCGGCCACGAGCGTCACAAGTTCCTCCGAGGTGAACGGAGAATCGTCAACAGGTTCACCTGAGACAGCAGCAGCGTATGATAAACCAGGGGCGGTGGATGAACCTGGAATTGGCTGGGCCGCAGCAGCAGCGAGACGATGCTGAACTATTCGACTGTTGGGAACCATTTGCATACTCGCAGGATTGGCTTGTTGGTTGTTGAGCGGAAGCGGGGCTAGGTTCGGAACATGTCGACGGGGCTGGAGAGCTGGGTACTGGACTTCCGTGAGTACAGGAGGCGAACGATGATTACGGAGGCGACCGACCTGGTTGTTGATTGTAGCCTTCCGACGGATATTAATGAACTCCACTCGCTTGGGACATCCGCGATTGGAGGCTTGGTGGTTTCCACCGCAGTTGACACACGTTGGCTCGATGTCATCGACTTGCTCACAGGACGCAGTTGAGTGAGTTCCAGCACACTTGCCGCAGTTTGTCTTCATGTGGCAGTTTTTGGTGCCATGGCCATATGAGAGGCAGTTCATACACTGCGTTACATCACGATGTTGGGGTTTGTAATGCTCCCAACTGATGATGACCTGAAACAGGTCCCGGATTTTGGATCTCAGAGCTGCAAGACTGGTGGATCCCTTCGTGAAATGAACCAGGAACAACTGATCACGGAAGCTGGTGTTTTGGTTGGGACACCGGTTCATCTGGAACATGGCCTCAGGTTGGAGCCCAAGCCGCTCCTGCTCGGATTTCACCGCAGCAGCCTCGAACGACGGTAATCCACGCAAAACCACCTTCAGTGGCTTGCTCTGCGAAACTTCCTATTTGTTTGTACTCCTCCAGGCTGGAGCACATGATTTTGGTACCGATACTGCAAAGCTTGAAGCGAGGCAGCAGCTTGTGTTTTGCCAGTTCGGCACCCAGCTTGGCAACATCCTTCACCGGCGTGAAAAGCGGGGGAATCCGCTCTCGTCTTGCAATGGGAACGCCATTTTCTTCCGGGAGTACTGCATACTGGTTGGCTTGCAGTACTCGTTTTCCGGCGTCATCCTGCGACGCGCTGGGCTTGATTAGCACCTTCTTTGAAGGGCCCGCTGCTGGCTCATTGGCACGTTTACGCACCATTTGTTTCGTGTTTGCAAGTTCAATTAAACTTGCCAGAATGCGAGAAGATGGCGACACTTCCACGGCGCAACGCGACAGCACAAAACGAAACAAAATCGAATCGAGAACTCGAGAGAAAATACGGACTGAACAGCTCGACAGTCGAGCAAAGAATGATGAGAGTTGGGGCACATTAGCAGCGCTGTTTAATAGCTTTTCAGATTCAAGCAGCACGATGTGCAGCCAAATTGTACTTGATTATGAGGAACAGTTTTTTTTATAAAAAATTGAAAAATCGTTTATTGAAACAGCTTACGAAAGGTATTTCCTATCGATCGCAATTTTAGATTTTTGATTAACCCCCAGTACCTTCCCGTAAGACGTAGTCTACGTCAAAACCTGGGTATTGCGAACACAGCCGATTTTATTTTGCAAGTCAGCAGGAAACAACTTGAAAATTTTCCGATGAAACATATTGTTTTGCTAATGCACTGCTCTCAAATTGCATATACATGCTGTCAAAAGTTCATACTTTGCTCCATAAATAACGTGTACATGGTGTTGGAAGTGCACCTACCCACATGACTCTTACAAAGCTTGTTTACATTCTTCCTTCAGCAGTTCGTTCAAGTTCGTTTGTTCGTTGTATTATTTACTTTCGAGTGCTATGATTTCTCTTCAGGCGATTCTATTAATTAAGGAAATGTTATTATTGCATCGCAAGATCGTGCCCTGTTTCACCATTGTAGAAATATACTACTAAATTCATTAATTACTAATAAACCGTGCAATGAACGTCTTTCAATGTACACAACCCGAGTTCCTTTTGATTTAGAAATCGGCCGCTATACTATTTTGCTACAAAAATCAACAGACAGTCTACGTGATTATCCTTCAGAACAAATCTTCTATTACTATGCGACGTTGGACTACTGTTATACACAGCTGAGAGAGGATGGTATTGAAAATTCAGGGAAAGAGTTTTCAACCTCGTTTTCAACATACCTGCATTCTGTTCCTTTCCCAGTAATGTTACCAAACTGCCACGAATTGAAGAGCTGTCTTATAAAATCATTGATACGACATAGATTAAACGCGGAAAAAGTATGGAAAATGCGAAAAACTAAATACGATAGTCAAAGCATGTTTATTTGAATGTGATCAATAAATATTATGTACTGTTAATACAAACGTGTAAAAAAAAAATATATAGAACAAAGTGCATTAAAAATAAAGACTTTTTTTGTTGAATTAAATGACAACATTTTTAACATTGACCACAATACTTCCTCTGCCGACGGAGATTGTTTTAAACAGTAACACTTTTAGCAGCTCTCAATCGTTGGATTCTTTTTGACAACCATTTCGTGTTTCTCCGCATCACTCAGGTCAACACAACCAACCTCAACAATTAAATTCAACACCAATCTCAATACTTCCCACACTTTTCTTCGCGAAGCGCTCGTGTTTATTTACATTGCTCGATTGGAACAGCGTTTGACGGTTCGATTGGAACTTTTGGCTTCAGTCTTAGCGCGTCTCTTATTTAATATCGTTTCTGATTTGCACTAGATTACGGATTACGACGTTAAATAAAAGAAGGAAGAAGAAGAAGCTCATGGCCAAGGTCGAATGGGTTTGTTGTTTGAAGATCAATTTCAGTTTAAGTCTCTAACTTCACACAACGAGCAGCCCTCACTGAAGCACGTGCACTTCGCAACGTTTTTCTCGATAGGGGGTTGTTCTTGGATTTCGATGGAGACGAGTGGTCATCCAAATCGCTGCGACATTTAGAACCGCCCGACTGGTATGCAAAAAATTACACAGATTCATCTATTTTCACACGGTCGATCAGATCATTCCAAATTGTTTCGAATCGACTCAATTTCGCCAATAGTGGATTAATTAAAAAGTTAGTATAATTTTCCGGGAAAAAAGTCGTGGAAACCGAGGGAAATACTTCTCGAATATGAGGGAAATCCATTGAAATTTTACTCAGTCTAGGAGTATACTTATCGACTGATTGACCACTGTCGATTTTCCTCAAATTCGAGAAGTTTTTCCTGAAAAGCCCGAAAAATTCAACTCACTTTTGACGCAATTGAGTCGTTTGTGTAAACCAATTGGTTTTTTTTTTATGGGCTGGGCTGTTTCATCAAATAAACAAATCTTGAGTTCGATGATCGAATCTCTTGTGTGGTGTTTACATCTGCGCTTATTTGATAGCGCTACTGTGTTACCTGACTTATAACGAATATACGTTGTATACGAGTACCCCGAATACAACATATGATTCGTCTAATTTTGCATAGCATTTACAAAGTAAAATTAGACAAACTATACGTTGTATTCGGTTTACTCGTATACAACGTATATTCGTTATAAGTCAGGTAACCACAGTAGTGCACTACTTCTTCTTCTTCCTCGCATTTCAAGCTTATTGTGTATGGCATATTAGCTTATTGCTGAGAGCACTTATGTAGTGTTCTAGATGCACTTTCACAGTTATTAATTGAGAGCTTTCGATGCCTGTACCATTTTCGTATTAGTATAATTGTGTGACAAGTACAATTATACTCTATGCCCAAAGGAAATCGAGAAATTTTCCAATCCGAAAAATTCCTAGACCAGACCGGGAATCGAACCCAGCCACCTCCAGCATGGTCTTGCTTTGTAGCTGTGCCTTTACCGACTGAGCTAAGGGAGGTCCCACACAGTGCACTAGCACTGTACTAAAAAGTAGCCAGCATAATGTAAACAGAGCGTCAGCATCATGCGATTTCAGGAACAACTGAAAGTCGTACTAGTTGGTTGAGCTGGCTTAGCCAGTGGACTAGCATAAGTGTAAAAAGAGTATTCTTTTTCGGAGCATTTGCTATTGATTTTGCTAGCAACATTGGAAATTTATCGGGAAATTAGTTGTACTAATCGATAGCGAAAATCGATCGAGAGAATCGATCATCGCAACTAGGCCCTTAGAAATGCTAGAAATTCATTTATTGTGTTGAGTTTATTGTTTCAAAGATTTGAGACTTATTCACTGAATTCATAGGGGAATATTGGGATACGTTTAGAACAGGCAAACCCAGAAGTGAAATCGGTTTTTACAGTTTATATATATTTCTTTATTTCCTATAAAAATATTTTTTTTTTCCATTCTCACCTAGTTATAAATGTAACAAAAGGAATTTTTCTCGTAGAGTTTAGTTTGTTTGGTTTGTTTATTCGATATAAAAATTAGAAAGAAAAAATAGAAATGATACTAATGATCTAGCTTCTGTAGTGTTGTTCGAAAAAAAAAACGTAAATTAAAAAAGAGCAGAAAAATATCATTCGGAGATCAACACTTTGAAGTTGCACGTGCAGTCAGGCAGTCGTCCGGAACGAATAGTCAACTGCTCTACTCTAGTGGTTACTGGACGAGAGATTTTTACTGCTTTGTTGCTATCATTTGTTTTGGTTTCGCGTCAGTTGTTTGATTGAATTATGATTTGTTTATAGTTAGTGACAGGCAAATAGAATTGCACGAAAAATTGCTTAGACATCGTTCACCAGGGAGTAAATAGCGACTTTGGTTTCAAAAATATGAATATAGGTATTTTCAACGATAACAACGTTTACGTTTATCCGATTAAATAATTTCTTTGTTTACATATGTGGTGGCTTAGCTGTTTGTGGGAAATTGATTTCCACGAGGAGGCTAACAAATTTGTTTGTTTCTTTTAGGCTAACGTATTACAAAGTTTGATGGGTTTATCTTCCATGCTTTATTCTCGACGGACAGTGAGAGGAGGTACAGACACAAAAAGTTGTTAGTTCCGTTGGAATTCCAATATTACAAATAATATAAAACATTCAACAGCAATCATATCGTGTTTTTTTTTTGTTTTGGTTTTGTGCATTTATCGCATTCTCTTTGCTATGGTTGATGGTTTACTCTTGCTTTACACGAGGAAATTTTACATTAAACGTTACAAATCACACCGATGGATGTTTGGATTTTGGTTGTCTGTTGTGTGTCAGCTGCTACACGGCAGCGCCTACTGTTTATTTTGTTGTTGTTGTTGTTGTGTTTGTTTTGCTCCGGTTGGAAAGAAAATTAATCGATTTTGTGTGTGTTTGTGTTTATCTTCCCAGCAGCGGAACCAGCAATTGATACGAAATGGACACTAAACTCAGAATTTCCCATACGCTTTTACGACGACGGATGGTTGCTGCCTTAAAAGGTATCATAAAAAACGCTTAATGACAATCATTGACAACAATTATGGTGGATTGGAAACTCGGTGTTGCTTGCTCTCTGTTGGTTTTCGGAATAAGGTTACAATCGCTTAATGAGTACAATGATGCCTTCCGATGTGAAGTAACGTTCGGTAAGATTACAAATGAGTTATTATAGAAAGTTTGAGAACTAACAAAGAATATTCTATGAGCTTTGGCTTCGGTTTACAGGTCAAAAACAGTCTGCTTAAATCGTAACGATATTAATGATTTTGTTTCCTTAGGATGCTCGTTTAAAAGATTATTTTTTTTCCAGTGTAGCGTGGTATTATTTATCAAGTTTAAAACGTGCTTTGGTCATTTTTGTTCTTCTGAAGTATCGTTAGAGTATTTCAATTATGATAAAAAGAGTATGATTCGACGATGTACTATAATGGAGTCCTGGAATCCTTTCATTTAATTTAAGGCCATTTCGAAGGAGAGTCTACTGTTTTGTTTGTTGCTGCTGCTGCTGTTGATTAAAAATTGTATATCGTATAAAATGTCATTCTTCGCTATGTTACGTTAGAAAACTACAAGCTTTGCTGAGAGAGTTATCTTTCGTAGAAGTAGTTTAAAAGCTGTTTGTATAAAAATATGGGATCCTCTTAGAGATGATACAAAAGTTAACTTTCATTTCCATGTATTGCACCTTCGAATCCCAATACCGTAAACTTTTCTTTTATTTTCAATTCGAGCAAACAACACCGAGTTGGGTTTATATGTTTCATATATAAATTTTACATCCAACAAATTAATAATTATCGTCTTTTTAAGACGTTTGTTTGGTTTCCTTTTTCATTACAACAATTAACCACTGTTCTTTCACTGTATCACACTTTTGTTTTTTCTTTTATATATATTTTAACTACTATTTTTCAAATGTCCAAGGTAATATGTATAAATTTAATTCTTTTGCCTATAAGAAGTGTACGCTAATCCAATTATTTTCATTGACTTAAGGTAAACTTTTTCTCTTTCTTACTGGTGTAAGACCACAATAAACCTCTCCTTCAAAAAATATATAGTAATCAACAAATGGAATATGTATAAATGTATGTTTTTTCCTTTTCACTATATGTATGGATGTGTACGTTTCATGTGTGTAAAACTGTGTTTGTGTGTCCATGTATGTGTGTTTTAGTGAAAACGAACTCGGGTGAGTGTGTTGGTATGTCAATGCCTACTGCGGTTATCTTATACTTAGGGTTTCCGAAAGAAGTGTTCCACACATTCTTTACAATTTGGTTTAGCTATTTGAGTTTTAGAACATGTCATCTTTTTCTGGTTTTAATTTACAATTTTTGGCTTGGTTTGGATGATGGATGATGAGTTGATATATTTTTTTTTGTTTATTTAGCTCACTACGCGTTTTCCTATACAACAATTGAAATGAGAGGTGAGATTTCCTATCACTATCAGTGTAGAGTTATCGTAACGTATAAAAGGGCGCCGGATTGAATTCCTGTTCGTGGTAAAAGATCCGCCATACAATCTTCCACATCATCGTCCACATAACAATTTACACTCTAAACATACTCTAAACAACGTCGAACGAAAGAATGGTGAGCCGCGGAGTGGAATCAGAAACACCAAACGACCCGGTCCACATTCCCTATACCGCTAGTCGACTAATTACAGCGTTTCTTAACTTCTATAATGGAAAACATTTGGTTTTGTTCTTCAGATTACCTAGGGATTGACTACGAGCCTTCCGCAAACGATCGCCGCCTGTCGCATCTGTAGCAGCAGCCACCGCCGTCGTCGTTCGATCTGGCTCCGATGGTTTCTGTTTATCTACCGTTTTACTACACTTGTTATCTACTACAGCTACTTCTTTGGCACTATCGTGTTGCATTTTGAGTTGGTCCTCGGTATGTCTGTTTATCGTTATTTCATCGGCGTCTAGGTTGATGGGTTCTAGTTTCTGCATTGAGTATCGAGTAGGGAGTTCAATAACCACCGCTGGTTGGACGTCCAGTTGGTCCAGGTGCATGGGTTGCTGGCCGTCCTCTTCTTCGTCGTACGCCGGACTGCCAGAATAGCTGGCAGCACGTGATTCCGTTTCGGCGCGCGAGAACAGCAGATCAAACTCCTTGGTAATTTCGTTAGTGAAGTCCGATATCGCCGGATCCATCATATACGGTTCTTCATCTAGATCGATGATCGTGTATTCGCTTGTCAAAGGATTTACAACAGTCTCCCTCGTTTCGGTAGGTGTTGTCTTACTGTCACCTTCTTCCGCCAGGTGAGTCTTCAACAGCTCATCCATGGTTTCGTCCGAAAACGATCCATCCGGCGTAAGCGTGAAATCTTCGATGTTCCAATTCTTTATCTGCTTGATCTCTCCGGACCCACTGTTGGCTCCGTTGGCCAACGTTTCCTCGAAGATTTCACTCTTAAGCGACAAGCTCAGTCTCGATGTGCTACAGCTATCTAGGTTAGCGTTCTTAACGGTATCAAATGCATAATCGGTTAACGTAGATTTGTTCAGTGTTCCACTGGAATTGCTCAAAAGTTCCAGCGAGGTAGTCCGCTCTAGTGCCGTCAAGCAATCCGACTTCAAGAAATATGGATCAAGCGACGAACTTAGCGCAATATTGTCTAGATCACCTTTCGAGCTCAGGATACTCTCCCTGGAACAAATCTTATAAATCGTCAGCGTATCCTGATCTTTACCCGCGTCGATTGCTTCCAATTCTTCCTCCGTTACCTCGTACTCGTCGTCCACGTTGTCAAACTCGTTATTACTATGATGGAACAGAAAATCGTGTATGATCAATTTTTTTGACTCATTCTGAGGCATCAAGTAAATCTCATCACAGTCTGAATCCATCGACGTAGCCATATCCATAAGCGGGAGCTGCAATTTCCTGTCAGGTATTGCTATTCCCTGCTCTTCATGGATTTCTTCTTCTTCTTCTTCTTCTTCGTCATCCTCCTCCTCATCGTCATCTCCCTCTTCCTCTTCCTCGTCCTCCTCCTCTTCATCCCCTTCTTCATCATCTTCCTCCTGGTACTGGTACGCCTCCACCACCGTTCCATCTTCCCGTACCAAATTCCCCCGGTAGTAGATGTTCTCTATGCTCAGATTCTCTATATCTTCTTCGTAGTACTGCTCATCATACAAAAACTGATTGTAATCCTCCACCTCGAACTCGTCCTTCTGTTCCTCATCCGGGTAGCATGTATCGTCGTAGCTATCCTCGTTCTCATACAACGTATCCGACCTGAACGAAAACTTCGGTTCACTCTTTTGCCGCAGAAGCTTAAAGTTCCTTCGCTTGTACTTCCGTATCGCGCCCAGACTACGGTTCGGATCGTAGGGCTCGGAATCCGTTCCACTTTGACCGTCACTGTGGTGAATCGCTTCATGTTTGTACAGCCCGCTGAAGTCCTGCGAACAGAACTTTTCGTACAACTCCATTGCACTGAGCCGGACGCTGCCGGTCGTATTGTAGAAGGCTTCTGACAGCGGAGAGGTGCATGTAGTTTCCAGATTCAGGCATGCAGTGCTATTGTTCTTCAGCGATTTCTTCGATCCTTTCGTAGACTTCGTTCGGAAGTAGCTAATCTCGTTGTTTGACTTGGATTTGTTCGGGGAAGTTTTCGCATTGCCATTGCTGGTTGCGTTGTTACTGCCGGAGAACAGAAACTTTTTGCCTTTGAGAGTAAACACGTTGCCTTTCTTCGTACCGAAGAGGGAAGACTTGGAAGAGCTGATTGACGCTTTGGACTGTGAGTGACAGGATTTGACAGGCGAGCGTTCTGCAGGTTCCGTGGTCGGCTTTGCGGGTGAGGTTTTGTCTTCAAAGAACATGGTTTCCTTAAAGTTCGGTTTACTCTTCTTATCGTACAGAGCAGAAGTGCTGAATCGCTTGCATTTCAAAAGTTTATTCATCCTCTTGAATCGACCGAGGTTTTTCTCGAAGATGTGACCGAACGAACCGTCTACGGAAGGATTCTTGCTACCGTCCGACGAAGTTCCCAGTTCCAACTCCGTCGGCCGATCTGCCGTTCGTTTGAACTTGATATCCGTTTCACTAGCCTTTCGCGCAGTGCTGTCTTCTACGCTTTTCGAGCGTTCGGTTTCCTTCTTCGAATCTTCATCGGTCTTGGTTACTTCCTTCGAAGAGTTCCCACTTTCCTCCTGTTCTTGCTCCTTCTCCTCAAAAATGTCGAACGTATTCTCGTAGCTTTGATTTTTCCACGTACTGTAGTCCGGTTGCTTCTTACCCACCTCGTCTAGGGTATCGCTATCACTTTTGTACTCTCGCTGAAGGTTGTTCTTCAGATGCATCTTGTAGTCGGCTTCCATCTGTTCCAGTTCCATCGTATCGGAGAACACCGTGTCGATTTCGTCCGTCGAAATGTTTTTCGAACTTTCGTCGGTTGATTTGTGCGTCTCCGAGGATGGATTGCTGCTGCAGTACTCGGCAAACTCCCGTCGCTTTTCGTGAGTCGGAGTGTACTGCGAGCTCGACAGGCTTGATTCCTTCTCGTAGATGTTGCCCTTGAGGAACTCCGAATCGGTACGGATGATCTTCTTGGACTTGCGCAGAATCGGTTTGCGCATCGGCGAGTAGTGCGACTGGTTGAGCTTCATTGTTCTACTATCTTCTAATGATTTGTTCTTCGGAATTGTTTCGATCGTCTTTTGCGCGTTCTCGGTCAACTCGGAATTGCTATTGGATTTGGTAATCTTCTCTACGCTAGAATGAACACTCGATTCTTTAGTAATGTAGGAACCCGTACTTAGGCTTCGGCTTTTGGCGGCTTTCAGCTGCTGTTGCTGTTTTTGCAGCATCAGCGGATGATTGAGTGGCAGATGATGATGAGGCGACAGGTGAATGATTTCGGTGTTTTGCTTCAGCAGCGTCGGACCGTTACCCGGCCGGATGACGCCACTGATCTGTTGTTGCTGTTGCTGATGATGGTTGGCCGTACCGATGCCGGGATTGGTAAGGGCAGGTCCAAAGGCGGCCGTCGCTATGAATGGGACCAACCCGGCACCGATACCGCCGGCGGCACTACCGATGGCAGTGGCAGTGACCTCGTCAACCCTCTGGGCAAACAGTTGGTTACCGATGATGCGTTCGTTTAGGTTCATCGTCTTTTGGCTGAGCCGCGAAATTTCGTTGGAGATGTCGAACGTGCCGACGGTTTTGAGCCGGTCCAGCCGGCCGCGATGACACCTCCGCGGTGGATCATTTCCACCCAAACTGTACAGGCGGCCCTTCTTCTTCCGTTCGCATATTTTGCCGTTCTTGTCGATAACAAACTTTTTGTCGTCAAACGATTGACCACGGTCGTAGCACTCTCCTCGTTGCAGTTTTCTGATTGACTTTTCCACGATTACACGACCTGCGTTCGATAGTTCTTTGGAGAGTTCGGAATTTGAGTACTCGGGGGTCAGCGGGATGCTTTTGCCCCGGCCAAATTCGATAAACCTGCAAGAGGGACGAGAGAAAGAGACGGAGAGAAGATTTAGTTAAGTAAATTACCAGGAGGGATTCCGTTCCGTTATCTTTTGACTTGTGATGGTTTATTTAAGAAAACAAAATGTAGGTAGCGAAACTAAATGAACAAATCCACAAATGAATGACAATGTTAATGCATCCGGATAAAACCAGGGAATAGTTTATAATTGTGTTAGAATGAAATTAAATTTTACATTCGAAATAGGACGGTAAATATTAATCTGATTAGCTGCTCAGATATAAATTATAATTTATTAATTTAAATTGAGTAATCACGTTATCCGATTATAGTTAATCAAATTGAAAATCCAAAATGAAGCGCCAGTAATCTATGTCCAGAAAATAATTAGATTAATTAGTTTCGATTGAACGCATATGGCCAGGGTTGAATGCTGTCAATATTGTTGAGGTTGGAATTGCTACCAAGTTCGGTATTATTATTTCGTAGCGTTGCATGTGTAACGGAGTAATTCGTAGATTGCATACTGGCAACTGTCATGTATCACCTTTAACGTTCTTATTCTGATTGCTTAAGGAAAACTATTTGGAGTGAATAGATCTCCAATCAAAATTCAGAATTGGAAAAGTGTGACGATTACCTATGCCGGCCACACCCATTTTCTTCGTTACGGGTAAAGGAAGGATATTGTTCATATAACATCTACTTAACGGGAGACCGGCGACTCACCGTCGCCCCCATAGATGCTAAGGAGTTGCATAGTTAGAAAGGATATGGGTCAGGATTAGCTTAAGCAGGCGATGCGACCATAGTAAAGGGTGTCCCACACCAAATTGCATCACGGAAAAACGCTGTAGAAAATTACCTAATAGACCGATCCTTTTCAAACTTTCAGACAATAAAATATAACCCATTAGTAAGCTTTTGGCATATTTATTTCATTCAACTTCAATACCATAACCGTACGCTCGTACCTTACGCTTAACTCCACTCATTAGGTTCCATACGACATCTGGCTGCAGCTTCTTCTGTACGGAAACCCACTTTTTCTTCATGTCTTCCTCAAATTTGACCTCCTTGGGATGCTTCCGTAGTGCCTGTTTCATAATAGCCCAGTATTTTTCGATGGGCCTTAGTTCCGTTGGGGAGGTTCATGTCTTTGGGTACTCCAGGACAACATTTGAATAGTGGAACGAAGCTAGATCCAGCCAGAATATCGTAGGGCCTCGTGTTGCTTCAACAGAGGAAGCAGATGCTTCGGTAGACACTCCTTGAGGTAGATCTCCCCGTTTACAGTCCCGGTAGTCACGATAGACGCACTCCGTTTGCCACATGAACAGATTGCTTGCCAAATCATGAAAGTTTCTGCTTCCTTACTTCCTCCGGAACATCAAACTTGTGCTGGGCGGTAAAGAATAATAGCCCCAGAAGCTGCTGGAAGTCCGCCTTGATCCATGATGAGACAATGAGGCTTCGTCAGTATCTGAATGTACAGTTTCCGGGCCCGTGACTTTACCACTGTATTTTGCCGATCGTCACGATTTGGAGTCTTCTGCACTTTGAACGTATGCAGTAGACTTATGCAAAATTTGACTTTTTCGCTCCACAGTGCTCAAATTGTTTCAAATCGGGTCCTGATTAGCCTCCCAAAGTTACAACTCATTTGGTTAGAAACAGACTTCGCACAGCCATTTGAAGTTTACATGTAAATTACTATGGGAAATCTCAACTTTTTGTTCATTGCCTTCCAGTCTTTTTCCATATTGACCTGAGAAACAGTTCGATAGCAATTCTTATAGAAAAAATTTTCAGCTACAAATTAGCTCAAGATCGTTTCTATGTAAAACGAGACAGGAAAAAGTTATTAATTATTTAAGAGATTGGTAAACTTATGACAAGATCAAGCAGCAGCTCTGTAGGCAACACTGTATTTTGCAGTGTAACTCTTTTCCTTTATTTAACGTCGGTCTCTTTTCCGCAATCTAGTGCCAATCACCGACGGACATCGATTGCCATCCATTGACGGCAACCGAATGTGCAGGAAGGCAGCTTCCACACCTGCGTAGGATATCGCACCCACTCAACACACATGGGCCGGGACCAACGGCTTTACTTCCCTTCCGAAGGAAGACGTGACCAGAGATTTTTTTGCCTCAGAAAAATCCCACCGACCTCGGCTGGGGATTGAACCCAGACCCATTGGGGTGTTAGGAAGCAGTCACGCTTACCACTACACCACCGGCGCCGGCGATTTTGCAGTGTAACATAGAAGACATGATTTTTGTGTCCTATTCAACGCCCCAGAAACACCAATGTTGCCTGCTGAGCAGTTGATTGAGCATGATCATTAGACATCAGCGAATTGAACCATTGATAACTTTCGATCCTTGCATTTAATCAAAAAGAGGTCTTGAGCAAAGTTGTAGCTTTCCTACAAGTGCAGTGGAAAGCTTTTGAAGCAGACCGATATGGTGAATTATTAGATAGACAAGAACAAAAATCTTGGTCTACCATAGTAATTCCCATACAAACTTCAAATGGTTTGTGCCATCTCAGTTTCTCACCAAATGGGTACAAATTTTGAGAGGTTAGCCAGGATCCGATTTGGAATCGTTTAAGTATTGTGTAGCGAAAGTTTCAAATTTTGCATCACTCTAGTATGCAGTCTCTCCCGATCCTTGGCCAGTTCTGAGGACTACTTCAAAGACAGTCGATAGCCGTGGAGATTAATTCACACTCGCTACGATTTATATCCTTCTGCAGTTAAACAAAAACTATTTCAAGAAGCTCCACTATTAAAAATAAGTAACAATGATGATGTACTAAAAAATATTCCATACGATTTGACAGGTAGTAAAAAGTCATTATAATTGTTCACATCATTTCCATCTGCTGGTCGACCGTCACTTATATTCATCAATTATTATTAACTATTTAGGCTGTGAATCATTTGGTGGATTTATTTAACTTTTGGTAAAATTTTGACGGATGGAAAATTATTGATTAACCCTGCTATCCGAGCGTGGTTATTTTGACAGACAAGAAGTTAAATTTTGACAACCGTGGCTGAGTTCTTCTCGAAAACCGGTCGATCGACAGAACAGGGATTTTCGAACATACAGAATAGCTTTCGAAATGTCACTTTTAACCACGAGTTATATTTAACTCGGCAAATAGTTCACAGCCTGTGTTAAATTTAACTCGTGGTTAAACGTGACAGATGAAAAGTTATCGAATAACCCTGATCCGAGCGTGATTACTTCTGACAGAATAGAAGTTAAATTTTGACAACCGTGGTTTGAAAACCGATCGATCGATAACACCGGGATTTTCGAACATTGAAAATAACTTGTGGTTGCAGTAACCCCAAGGGGTATTCAACTCTGCACATCCCAATCTGTGCCGAGTACTTTATCTGTGCCGAAAGCTAGGTCAAGCGTTGTGCTGAACGTGCCAAAGTGTGGCAATCAAGCTATCAGTCTCAGTAACCCATGAGTTTGGCAACCCTGCACTTATGATTTTTGCGATAGTGTGTTTACATTTTCAAGTCAAGGACGGAAAAAAGTCGTTTTAATATTCAACGAGCTGGTTGCCGGTCATCCGCTTCAACGAAGTGGCACTGGAAGATTAGCCTCTCCGCGAGAAGGAGAAGGGTCAATGATGGCAGAAGCTGTCCACCCAGGAGAAGACAGTTCTCTACCGTGTGTCATTCTGGCAGACGTTTGCCAAAACCAAGAACCGGCAAGTGGAACATGAATCTTGTCTGCAATATCGTCGGCAATGCTACAATCTCAAAAATACGAAGGACTCGACTTAAAATGCCCACCGGCGGTATTAGTAGCAGCAATAGACCCGTGGTAGCTTCATAGTGTCAGCAGTCGTGGTTAGGTACTAAATTCGTCTGACTCCGACTACTTCATCAATCGTTTATCCAAATGTCGGTCCAGAATCTCGATACTGATTGCAGTCGTTTGATGATTACCTCCTCCTTGTATCAACCTGTTGTTCCATCTTATTTTTTTCCTTGGTCATTTCTGAATCGCATATTATGTAATCTCCCTGAAACTGCTGCCGGTTCCGATTGCGTTCGTAAGACCGCGATTTAGATTGGCTCGGTTACCTCCGGTGTGGTTACCTTCACAATTCTGTTAGCAGCATCTTTCTTAATGTTGCTGTTGACCTCCACAGTCAATCGAATCCGAGTTCAGTTCATATAATGAACTGTATGGCTGACTGATTGGTGAATCATCAATCGTACCGAGGTGTTATGCGGGAGAAATAGCTGCCATTGCAGATTCATCTGAAGAATAGTACGATCGTTCGGCACCGGGGTGTTGTTGACACCGTACATTATCGCTGCAATGCTTCTTACCCATACAATTGACTCTCGGTCCGGATCCTATGGCCATCGAGTTAATACTTAATTCTAGTCAATTCCTGTTAATTCTGGCCTATTCTGCCGGGCGTGGTGACTCTCACTAGTTCGTTTGGACTTCCCTGAAACTATGGACATCTCTCAAAAGCCGTGTGTACTTTCTGTAGAGGTCAATCTTGTAGGCATTGGATTCCTGTAAATAAAATGGGAGCACCGCTGGACAACTGTAATTGAAGTTGTTCACAACATTACGTGCTGTTTGACTGTATATTCAGAAACATCCTCTAAATGAATATACAAGTGGATCTCAGACCAGCAGTTTACTTCTTGGTTCACTTATAGATCTAAATACGAAATATATATTATCGGAGTTAACACCAGTTCCAACCCAGTGCGAAACCGAACTTTTTGTCAGTGTGAACCTCAACCTGAGCTAGGTTTTAAAAACAAACGAGCAAACTGACGTTTGTCAGAAAACAAGCAGACCCAATCTTGATATCCGATCCAGGTTGGAACTGAAAATAAACGAATTCGCTAATAGATTCTAGTGTGGGCTCAAGAGAAAAAGGTAGTTTATCAGACCCCATTAGTACTCTTAATTCAAATAATGCTGCAACTCACACAAAACAAACTGCAGTAGTCTATTTATCATCCTCTATAGCGGGTTTCCAACAATGTTCCCCACCTGTTCCAACTCTTTCCGGTCGCTGATGGACAGTTGCTTTTCACATCACTATGAACACAAAACACCAAAATTTTGCAGACCCGCCACTTCCCGCGTCATTCTCAATCCGATTTATCCTTGCGATTTCAAACCAAAACATTCAAGGTGTCAGAAGCACCGGGTTGCTGGGATGGGTATTTTACAAACAATCGTAGCTTGCTCTATCACCGGCCCAACCGGTACACCTGCGGCACACTTGCGGCACACCTGCGGCACACTGACAAAAAAGATGACCCAAGATTGATGTGTGGAGTGACCTACCCCTTGGTAGAGAAGACATAAAGACAAAAAAAAGTGTCGTGAATTATACAATCTTGTATAATTGATTGGGGACAATTTCGCTGGAAAGTGGCACTGACAAAAAAAATCCCTTTCCCCCCTTACTTTGAAGTAAACGAAGAAGTAAACATTAGCAACGATTGGCAAAATGTCAACACAAAACAGTGATGCCATTTAATATTATATTTTGTGTCATACTTGTCATCGAGTGCCATGACGCGCCGATCAGTGTGCCACGATGTGTTTCGGCACAATGTGCAGAGTCGATTACCCCTTGAGTAACCCAGTTTTTTTTCGATATATGCAATTAGATCAGCATCTCTACACGCGTCGTAGGGGCACTACGGATGAGAATCATCTTGACCTTTTTCCAGAACTAGCCTCCCATAAAGCGCTCCTCGAAAATCCTAATAGATTTTGACATAGGGTAGAGAACTACTTCGGCCTAATCGCCCATTTTGGGCCTATCGAGCAGAAAACTTCAAATAAATCCATGATTTCAGAGTTAACAAGTCAATTATGCGTTTGGTTCGATACTTTAGTTAATAAGCTACCGAACGAAGTCAATGAGAACGCGTGGTGTGAATGTTTGCACCCATTATTCCCAAAAACAAAAGAAGCGCTCCGACCGAATAAATTTTTATCTTCATCCGATAGGCCGAACTGAATTCATTGGCGTTTCAATGCGTTAGGCCGAGCTTAGAATCCGTAGGCCGAGTTTGGCGTCAAGAAGCAGCGTTAGACTTTTGACAATATCTCAACGATTGGTTTCTCTTTATCAAATCTTACGGTACGTATGAAAAGGTAAATAAATTTGGAAGCCATCAGTAATAATAACATTCCGTTTCATGCTAAACTGCGCTAGATTAAGAAAGATTAAGTGCAGGTTGTGCTTAATAGGAAGGAAATGGGGTAGTTAACCCTATTTAAAAAAATTTTGATCATTCTAAATTTATGAAAATTTCGAACCATATTTCAAATTCATGTTAGTTTATATTCTGGACATTAACATTTTCAATTTTGTTTAGGACTTATGACAACTTAAGTATTAGATTAGACCAAAGCATGATGTTAGTATGATATAAATGTGATGTAAACGAAAACAGAACAGGTAATCATCAAAACTTACAGAAACAAATCAAACAAAACGTAAAACTTACCAATAAATTCTAAACAAATTATATCTAAATGACAAAATCAGAAGCTCCTGTGAAAATAGAAAACAAGTTCAAATTCCTATGATTAATAAACAAAAATATTACAAAAGACATTTGATGATCTATTCTAGCCTTATAACAATCAAATTGAACCATCAAACTTACCACAGATCATCGTGTAATTCGCATTCTCACTTCTTTTCCTTCAAGTCTTTATTCAAATAGTGTAGAACGTAGTGTAAAACTAAATCGTAGCAGTATTTATACTCAGTCTGCAGTGAAAAAGGGGAACGAGAGAAAGAAAAAAAAAACCGAAAAGAGGGGTAATCAATTTCCCTGTGCAATCATCAGCATTCATAGCCCGGAGAAGAGGGGCGCTTCCGGACGAAGAAACTCACCATATTGTCCACCAGCTGGGGCCGGTGCCTTCGGACCGTTTTGACCGCCTGAAATACGTCCACCTCGCCGTGCTGAATGACCTGCTCGATGCACGCGTTCGCCGCACAGTACACTCCGGCTCGGCTGCGACCGTCTCTGTAGCAAAAACAAAAAGAAGAAGCAAGGGAGGAAAAAAGTCAAATCATTGAAATGAAATAGATGCAGCAAAAAGCAATGGCCCCAATAATTAAAATCGATTAGGATCGTAGAAGAGAGGTTAGGGAGAACACATTTCGATGATGGGGAGACGATTGAATTCATTGAATTGGACAGTATTGAATCGGTTTGTGATGGTGAGAGAAGGTGAACATTGTATGGAGTAATATTTTGCAGAAATGCGATGGAAATTGCTCGTCAGAAAAGATAAGCAATTTAATAACGAGAAAAAAATCTCGATCAAATCGGCGTCAATTATTGTCACAACCTGAGCAGGAACCGATAACTAACCGATAACATATGAATATCTTAATGTTGTATGATACCTTATTTTAGTATGCTTGTTGGATAAAAACTTATCTAAACTAACAGTTATCGACATACTTTATAAAATTTGATTCCAAAATAACAAAATGTTATCTTTCAGTTTTTAGAACATAATACCTAAAAGGGCTCTTGAATTGGTATTAGAAGTCCTTTTAAATAACAAATTATGTTATTCTTGTGTACAAAAAAAGCTTCTGTTATCCGTCAGTTAATTTAATAAATATATTATGTATTAGTTCGTTATTCGTAGAACATTAGTCATAGTATTTTCATTCCTGAATTTGGAATTAATAAGTTATTTTCTCCTGCTCGGGTAGTTGCCGACCAAACAACGTAGGTAAAGTTTTTATTCGTTTTCACTTTGCTTTGAGTGGCAAACGATGAAACGATGCATTGAAAATGCGAGGCACATTTAGCTGCGGAAAAAGGAGTCGCCATTATCCCGATGGTTATAGGTTTCACTCAGGCTGATTCATTTCAATGGAGTTCTCATTGGCGCAGTGTGGATTGCGTAATTGGCGAATTTTTGCCGTGTTGATAATTGAGATCGGTGGATTGAAGAGCATATGAAAAACTGCATTCACAGAAGCGTTTAAATTATGTCAACAATTAAAAATTTCTGGCGTAGGTTATAAGGGTGCTACGCTCCTCCATAATTTTACATGCCACTGAAATTTGGAACAATTTTTAAGACTTAAAGCTGTTTAATGTCGTTTTCACTTTTACGGAAGAGAAAAAAAATTACCCTTAATTTAAATTCTTTTTACTTAATTTTTGGTAAATTTGAGTTTTGCATCCCACTCTCACTTTTGTTGTTGTCAAAAACGGAACGAGAGATTCGACTTTCGCATGACTATCGTTCAATAAGCTACTAGTGAGTATATGAGATATTCTTAAATTTGAGTAAATGGAACTTAATTTTGGGTAGAAAATACTCACGAGTAAGTAATTATTTTTGCCGTAGTCAAATGCAAACTACTATAAGCGGTTTACTGAAAATTAGCTTATTGAACAGAACATGGGAGATGAGTGAAAAGAACTTAATTTTGGGTAATTTTTCGGTTCCGTGAGCATGAATAAGCGCGAGTCTTTGACAGCTCAACATTATTTGCTTGTAAACAAAGGAGCATCCTACATCTACACCCAAAATTATTTCGGTGTACGGCAGTGTAGCACCGGTGTAGCAAAAATTTCTGCTCACAACACTTCTCATATTCACCACCAAAGGTTGAATCAATCGCTTAGTTTCTATTAAAAAGACGTATGGGTTCTGCAATATGATACCAAGAACATCTTACACGGAAATGTCGTGCATTGCTTCTTTAACTTGCCTTGTCCTTTTAACAGATTTAAACATTCGTTTGTTCTAATGGCGAGCTACTTGGTAACGCGTTGTTTTATGAGCTTTACGACTACCCAGTACCACAGAGAACAGACGTTGAGGCACCGACAAACCGACATGAATGACCATAGCTAAAACAATAAAATTTTCGGACATAAGTCAGAATTAAGTGTCATGTCGGTTTGTCGGTGGTTGAGGAGTGTATGTGTAGACTAGACTAGACTAGATGTCGGTTTGTCGGTGGTTGAGGCTCGAACTAAATTTCTGTAAAAAGTTGTTTAAAGATTCCTATTGGACTTAAGCGCCACTAACGGTGACTTCCCCACTTAAAACCCTCTTTGACAACCTGATGGCGCTGGCGTTGCACAACTTACACTAGACACTAAGTGCTGGTAGCACCAGGAGGTAATTTTCGACAGATAATTTATAGATACTAGCGTCTGTTCTCTGTGCCAGTACGTACTCCTCAGGTTCTGGAACAGTATGCTTCACGATCCCACAAAGATACGATAGATTGTCAGCAAGAGTTTTAAGGTCAATGAAAGGATTAGAAATTTCTTAATGAAATGAAATGAGACGGTAAAATATCCAAGTGTTTTTTCACCCATTAGTGGGTAAAAAATATACCCATTTTTGGTTATTATAAATGGGTATTTTTATTCATTAATGGTTTTTCACGAAACACCGTGCAGGGGACCCTTTTTCCTGTCAACCATATATACACAGAAATTCAAAACAACCCAAAATTAAGTTCTTTTCACTCATCTCCCATGTTCCGTACGATAAGCCAAATTTGGGTAAACCGGCTCAAAGTAGTTTGCATTTAAGCACGGCAAAAAAAATTACCCATCGCTAAGTTATTTTCAATTTTTTCTACCCAAAATTAAGTTCAATTAACTCAAATTTGGGTATATCGCATATTACTCAATTTTGGCTTCTTGTACGGAACTAGACGGTTGAGTCGAATCTTTCGTTCTATTTTTGACAACAATAGCGAGAGGAAATGAAACGGACAGAGGTCAAATAACTCAAATTTAAGTTTAAAAAACCCAAGCGGTGGGTAGTTTTGTTTTTCTGTGATACACGGGAACAAATCAAAAATCCGAAATGAGAAAAAATGACTCATGATTTCATGAATATAGCATATTTTCATGTTATGAAAATACCCCATGAATAATATTCATGATATCATGAGCTATGTTTGCGTAACGCACCCAAGATTCCCGAAACCATGAATCATCCGAGTTAAAATCATGAATTTAACTTTTAGCTTTCAAACCAAAAATAACTAGACTAACTAACAAAAACACTTGACTAACAGTACTTGTATAAGATGGAAGACAAAAGGCGTATGTAGTGCGTTGAGCACGGTTTCCAGGTAACGCTTGAAGCGGTAATGATTCCGCTGCATTATGATTTTTATGTGACCACACATAAACAGAATCCACCCAGAAGCACACATGAAATTTATGAGTCAAATGAATAATATGTGTGGTTACACATGGCTTTTATGTGTACACATTAGAGTGATGCAAAATTTGAAATTTTCGCTCCACAATACGTAAACGATTCCAAATCGGATCTTGACTCACCTCTCAAAATTTGAACCCATTTGGTGAGAAACTGAGATGGCACAAACCATTTGAAGTTTGTATGGGAATTACTATGGTAAAACCAAGATTTTTGTTCATGTCTATCTAATAATTCACCAGATCGGTCTGCTTCAAAAACAAACAACTGTACTTGCAGGAAATTTTCCCAGCTACAACTTTGTCCAAGACCACTTTTTGATTAAATGCAAGGATCAAAAGTTATCAATGGTTCAATGCGCTGATGTCTTATGATGATGCTCAATCAACTGCTCAGCAGGCAACATTGGTGTTTCTGGGGCGTTGAATAAGACACAACAATCATGGCTACTATGTCACACTGCAAAATACAGTGTTGCCTACAGAGCAGCTGCTTGATCATGTCATAAGTTTACCAATCTCTTAAATAATTAATAGCTTTTTCCTGTCTCGTTTTACATAGAAATGATCTTGGGCAAAGTTGTAGCTGAGAAAATTTTCTATAAGAATGGCTATCGAACTGTTTTGCAGCTCAATATGGAAAAAGACTAGAAGGCAAGGAACAAAAAGTTGAGATTTCCCATAGTAATTTACATGTAAACTTCAAATGTCTTGTGCGAAGTCTGTTTCTAACCAAATGAGTTGTAACTTTGGGAGGCTAATCAGGACCCGATTTGAAACCATTTAAGCACTTTGGAGCGAAAAAGTCAAATTTTGCATCAATCTAGTACACATATTAAGTATGTGTCTGATACATAGATATAATTTGTGGATCACATTGCAAAAATCCATGTGTCGGACACATAAAAACAATCTTTGAAATTTTATCAGTGCGTAAAGAAATCATGAATCATTGTTATGATTTCATGTGATGGCATGTTTTTTGATGTTTTGTTTTTTTAATCATGAAAATGGTATCGGATTTCTGCCCGTGTGGATGCACTAAAGACATAGAGGTAACTCTAAGACCAGAGGGTCCAGAAGAAACGTACTCAACTTTTTGGCTCAACTCTGGGACTCCCTTCGGTCACAAGCTAACCGATGCACGCCTCGAAACATAGGAAAATCCACGAACCCTTAATTTTATCTGTCAAACTTTCATAGCGAATCAAAACAAACATAGTGGTGAATGCTAGAAATAGTAGCTTGTTGTAGTCATTCTCACCCACTATATTCATCATATTGATGTGAGCTCCACCGAAATTCGCGATTTTTGCCCTCGTGTTGACGTCTGTATGCAGCGCGCACAGCACACTTGATAGCCGCTGACAAGGATGGATCGCTCTTTTGGGACTTTTTCGTTACTTTTTAATATAGAATGCTTACATTAAATCCAAATTAATTTTAAGTTTACCCATCTTAAAAAAGATAGTTTGGTGCTATTAATCTCCCTATCAAAATTGAAAATATCTGCACCGTAGAGCCACACTCTGTGTTTTCAATAAAGGTACACTTGAGAGCGCTCTCGAGTGTAGCTTCAGTGAAAACACTGAGTGTGGCTCTACTCTATTTTAAGATGGGTTAACTGAAAATTCAATTGGATTTAACGTAGGCATTCTATATTAAAAAGTAATGAAAAAGTCCCAAAAGAGCGATGCATCACTGACCGCTGTTTAGATTTTCTCTTCTTGGTCACACTCATCAGACCGTCATCCACCACGGCGAATAAGTGCATACAGACGTCAATAGTAAAACACGGTGGGATCAAGGGGTAGGTCACTCAGCACAGTGTGCCAAAAACACAGTAGGGCACACCATGGCTCACTCATATGGCACCCATGGTACATATTTTTTGTGATCTCTAAAGTAACTGGCATCACTGCATTATTTCTGCGCAACAACAAACAATTTTCGGTATCAGCAACAAATAATTTCGCATTTAATTAAATGCTTCTACGCTCAACCTGGAAAAGTTCAGGATTGATTAAAATAGAGTCACTGCTACTCCGCCACTAAACATTTTAACCTCAGTCCCCGAATAAAAATCATTAAAAATGAATCCAAAAATATATTAATTAAATAACAGTGAATCATTGGCATGCTCATCCTCATTTTCACCATCTACATCATCCAATATCGAAAGGCTGTGCGGTGACGTGAACAGTCCTGTCTAGCTGGAGCAGATATTTGCATCTACGTAGCACTTCGACGGATTGACTTCGTAAGTTAGCAGAGGACGATTTTGGGAAAATTGAACTGTGACGAATTGATTTTCTGCGTCATCCATTCCACCTCCAGTAGCTCCTGGATGGTGATTTGAGTTTGGGGATTTTTGAACAACAACACGTACAGTGTCACATAGAGAGCCCACATTTTCAGTTCAGTTGGTCGTGCCGTAGAAGCACAAACGAAGTGAACTTTGGTGACGAAACTGCTATTGCAATTTTTCAGTGTACCACATGGCAACACTACTACTGGATAGGCCTTTTTAATGCACCACCAACGTAGAGTGCGCCCCGCGAGTTGGAGGGGAAACATCAACAAAAACCGGTTGTTTACATCAGACTCAGAATTTTTCACAACGCAAATTAAAGCATTTTTCATTCAACATATATCCAATTTCCTTCGGTAATTGTATGATTTTCCACTGATCTGAACTAATTTGCACTCAAACTATGTACACACAAGAAATTCGGAAGATCATAACCACTAAGGCACTATTCTAACTTACCATTTTTCTCAACAAAAATATTCTTGAACACCAGCAAGATCCTTGCAAAACCGATACAGAATTAAATTTTTCCACTGTACATCAAGTTTTGAAGCATCTTTGATGAATCAATTTATCAGGAAAAGTGAAAAAGTGTTCCGCTTTCTATGTTTATGGCAGAAAATTCTGCTCACACCACTCTTTTTGACGTTCTCCTATTCATCACCAGAGGTGCAATCGATCGCTTAGTTATTGTACCATGGCAACACTACTACCAACAATCAATTCGAAACTAACGATTTTAAAATGGCTCACCACTTGACTAGCCTATTGGTCCCAAGCAAATCGATTAACGTACCCCATTCTAGTCTAAATTCTAGTACTACACAATGTTTGTTTTGATTCGCTATGAAAGTTTGACAGATGAAATTAGGGGCTAGTGGATTTTCCTATGTTTCAAGGGGTTAATCGATTAGCTTGGGACCGAAGAGAGTACCCGAGCTGAGCCAAAAAGTTGAGCACGTTTCTTCGGGACCTTCTGATCTTAGAGTTACCACTATGCTTCTACCATAGACCATCTATACAAAGATCTCTGAATATCTTTGCACTTCTGGAAAGACACCTAAGACATCTAAACATATTCTTGAACACCTAGAAAGTTTCTTGAAATTTAGCAAAGTTCGCAAAACCTCCAAGAAGTTCATGGAGCTTTTTTGGAGTAAGATCTCTGAAAAACTGCAACGAAGTTCCCTAATCTGAAGCGAAGATCCCTGAAGTTCTTGGAAGTTTATTGAACTATTTTTAGATCTTTTACTAAATTCCTTGAACTTTTTCAAAATTCCTTACACTTATATAAAGTTTTACGCAGCTCCTCAAATTGCTACCAAATTCGAAAAACGTCTACAAAGTTTGCTGCACTTCTACGTTTCTCGTAATTTCTACGATCTTCCCTGAACTTTTTTTTGAAGATTTACGAAGTTCCCACAACACAGCAAAAAAATAATTTTGATATCACATCAAAGTGGATGCACTACAATCATGTCGAAAATTTCATGTAATTTTTATGACCACATAAATAAACAAATGCAGTAAAAGCAGCGTAATGTCAGTGCATGCATTGTATTAATGATAATTTTGTGCTTTTTAGCAAGTAATATTACACCATATTTTCAACATGATTGTAGTGCATCCACTTTGACGTGATATCAAAATTATTTTTTTGCTGTGAAGTTAAAGAAAAATCTCTGGGCTCATGGCCAATTTGTAGAGTCTGAAGACGTCTTATTGCCATCAATTTGATATAATATAATTTCTCAAAATTGTTTCTACTAGTCCAGAACATAACAAAAGTAATCAACGCAGCAAAAAATTAATTTTAATATCACATCAAAGTGGATACACTTCAATCGTGACAAAAATATGATGTAATATTACTTGCCATAAGGACAAAATTATCATGAATACAGTGTATAAACTGACATTACGTTGCTTTTACTGCTTTTGTTTATTTGTGTGGCCATAAAAATTACATTAGATTTTCGACATGATACATCCTCTTGGATGTAATATTAAAATTATTTTTTTGCTGTGAACATAAAGAGCTTCAAAAGAAAATGTTGGTGGTCCAATTTTAATAATCACTGTTAAATAGTAGCATCGAACTTAACAAGCTTGACAAAATACAGGTTGTCGTGACCGGACCGATGTTTCCAGCCTCGGCCACGGCTACACGAATTAGCGAGGCAGCTCCCACGGGTGCGCTGCTTTTATTGCGGCTGCTATGCTGCTTCTGCTGCTGGTGGTGGTTTGTCACCTCCAAAATTCGTCACAAGAATACCTTCTACGAGTAAGTAAAATTCTTCTTTATTTTGATTTGTCATGTGGTTTACAATTGCTAATACAGGGCAAGACGTTAGCCAGAAGGGCTCTTCATCTTTGGTGGACTTTTTGATTTTGTGTTGTACATGTTGTTTTTTACTGTGTAATGTTTTTCAATTTTCTTCTTGTGATGTATGTTGCTTGAATGTATTCATTTGTTATTCTACCTACTTAACCTAACTTAACCTAACGTGCCAGATCCCTGACGATCTGTTGATCGGATCGCCTACAGCAATCTTTGAACCTTGCGATGGAGTTAGCTCTCCGTAACTCCAGTGTCTGAAGACCAGCCAGGTGGTGGACCTCAGAATTTTTAGTCCGCGGGGGACTGTTGAGGATCATCCTAAGGAACTTGTTTTGAATCCTTAGGAGTTTGAGGTGATGGTGAGGTGATGGCATTTGGCGCAACTCTCCCAGATTGGCATCCCGTATTCTATTACGGGAAGGATGATTTGTTTGTAGACAGCAAGCTTATTTTTCAGGGACAGGGTAGACCTCCTGTTGATGAGTGGATACAACGATCTTATCAAGATGTTGCACTTGGTTTTGGTTTTGTCAACGTGCTCCCTGAAAAGAAGTTTGCTGTCTAGTGTTAGCCCGAGGTACACGACCTCTTTGGACCATTCCACCACTGAGCCGTTTAAGCAGATCTTATTATTTTCAGACGGATCAAGTCTGGGAGATTTTGAGTGTGCAAAGATGATGACCTGGTTCTTTGCCGCGTTGATACGGATCTTCCAGCTGTTGAAATATTCAGACAGGACGTCCAGGCCTCTCTGAAGTTTGGCAGTCAGAGCGCCGATGAACCTACCCTTGTAAACAATGGATGTGTCATCTGCGAACAGAGACAACGATCCACCATCAGGGAGAGCCAGCATATCGGAGGTGAACAGGTTGAATAGAATAGGGCCAAGGATGCTTCCTTGTGTAACCCCGGGACCGATGTTGAAAGCATCCGAAGTGTTTGAGTTCCAGATTCAGGATGTTGTCGAAACCTGCGGCCTTCATGTTTTTAGATGATTTGATAAAGGCCAACAGTTCGTCAGCCGTAATCTCAGATTCCTCTGGAAAAATGTTATGAATCTGATGAAGATTGGTTGCATTTTCAGCAACCACAGATTCATGAGGGCTGACGATGTTTTGTCCGAGATTATGGGAGCTGACGAAGTGTTGACCTATCGCGGCAGCCTTCTCTTCAGGAATTATCAGATGAACCACTGGGTCGCCGGGACGATCCAGTGGGGTCAGTGGTGGAATGGGTCTTGGCTTATTTTTAGGGATTTTCGTTAGTTTCCAGAAGGGCTTAGCACAATCTGGGAGAGAGCGGATCTTGTTAGCAAAATCTTGATTTCTGAGGTCCACCATCCTGGCTTGGATGGTTTTTGTAAGACGATTGCAATGGGTCTTCAAGACACGTAACCAGAGCGCTGGTATTTCCTTCGGATGGAGTTACGGAGTCTGATGAGATCTTTGGTAATACTATCAAGGTTCAGAGTATTGCTCACCTCTCTGGATACTGGCACGTGTTGTTCCCTGGCCCGGGATATCGCCTCCTCGATGGAACGTAGACACCGGTAAACGTCCTCGGGCGTCTCTGGAAGGACACCGTAGTCGACAGTAGAGTCGACACAGTGTTGGAACTGCTCCCAGCTGACACGATGGTAGTTGCGTCGGGAAGCTTGGATTCGGTTGACGGATGAGCCTACTTCGGCCACCACCGGATAGTGGTCCGAACTCAGCTCCTGATGGGTCACAGGTAGCGAGATGATGTCTCCCATGTTGCTGATGAAGATGTCTATCGTGGAGTGAACGCCAGACCGGCTCAACCAGGTGGGACAGTCCGGCGCTAATATGGTGTAGCGAGCCCCTTGCAGGTCGTCGTTCAGGATGGTGCCGTTTTGGTTGCGTCGACTGTTGCCCCAAGCCTGGTCGCCAACGATGATGTACTTTTCGCGCCGTCGAGTTAGATTGATGATGTCCCTCCGCAGGTCTGCTGCCGACCCGTCCCTGATGGTGACTTGCTTGGGGCAGTAGGTCGCAATGATGGTGATAGGGCCGACAGGAGTGGAGACTTCTACCCCTAAAGCTTCGATGGTTATCGGCTGGAAGCTCGGCAGAAGCCGACAGCAGATGTTTCTCCATACAGCAATGGCCACTCCTCCTCCCCCGGAGCTGGTTCGATCAAGTCTTAGAAGCCGGAAGTTAGGAAGGTAGATGTTTACCTCCGGTTTCAGGTGGGTTTCGGTGATAACGGCAATGTCGATGTTTTGTTTGTTAAGGAAGTCAAAGAACTCGATGATCTTGCTCTTGAGCGAGCAAGCGTTCCAGTTGGCGATCTTGATGGTTTCACGGTCCATAACTGAGCATGAAGGCAGTCACAGCTTGGAGCTGGTCGGATTTGTTCCTGATGGTGTTGGCAATGTCGTGCATCTTGAGGAAGATGATCATTAGTTCCGCTGCGGTGAACCAAGAACCATCGTTGATTTCGGGCTGCGGTAGGGACGGTCCATCCTGACGCCAGTTTAGCCTGAGTTTGCAGGGACTCTGGCAGTTTGAACTTGAGCGGTGGCGGCTGCCGCAGCAGCCAATCGTTGAACAGGACGCGGATGCCCTTGAGGTCCATCAAAGTTGTTGAGTTCTTCTCAAGGTGGACCAGGTATAGCTGGTCGTGGTACTTGACGGCCTTGTTGTGGCGGGCCATCTTGTGAATTTGGACCGGCTTTAGTCCATTAGCCACCAGCTCTTCCAAGAGGACGCCTGTGTCCATGTCGTATAGTCCTCGCAGGACCACCATGAAACGGCTTAACAGCCTCGATGTCGTGGAAGAAGTACTCCACCTGTGCTTGGTCCAGCATGGCCTGAACCACGTTGTAATGGTTCAACGCAGGAACCATCAATTTGTATCCTTCCGTGCACAGCTGGATGGTGCACCGGACGCCCTTCGTGATGTAGAAGTTTATTTTTTCCCGCAGTCCGGGAGGGAAGCCTTTCACGTAGAAGGGCGGCATTCTGTCCTTTTTCGGCGGTCCTGTTGTTACCGTCACCGGTTCTGCACCGTCCTTCAGAACGGAGAACCGATTGTTGACGAGCAGCTTCTTCCCGGCAGTCGCACTGTCACTGTTGTCTTCAGGCCTTGACCGTTTCCCGGGATTGCCGGAACAACTCAATCGAACGAACGAAGAGAGCGAGAGAAGAAACGTCGACTGTACTGCTCATCAGTCTGGCAGCGAAAAAAAAAAACTTCTACAAACTGAGATAGCCCGTATTTATACCTACCCTACGTTCTTTCCATCTATCCATCTCTATTGGCTGCTAGCTGTGCCGGGATTTCCCCTCACGATGTTTCACACCAACGATATTTTACTCAAAATGAGTGTTTCATTACTCAAGTATTTTTTTTATACCTACATATAAAGTTATCAATTTTATTCATTAATATTCAACTCTATATACCACACCGGTGAGTAAAAAAAAGCACCAAAAATTTTGGAGGGGGCCTAGATAATTCTCGAGGGGGCTGGCCCCCTGGCATCCTCATTAGCTACGCCTATGCCGATCAGAGTGCTGCGCAGCAGCAGTATTCTTGAAGGGCTGCCCATTCTGTTGATCTGGCGTTGACGTGACCATTGTCTTCGACAGCTCGTACGGTTTGATATACAAAAAAAAAAACACATTTGAATTGTCAAAATACCGGGTTGCCAAACACACACAAAAATCAGTCAGATGACATGGCACTCTTGGTACAGTGCGGCACACTTGAGGCACACTGAGAAAAATGTTGGTGCAAAATAAGTGTGTAGAGTAACCACCCTTGGGTGGGGTTGAATTTGTGTTTTATGCAACCGTTAATGAACGACCCAACATTACGTGTTTAGACCAAAATAGCAACAAAACTAAACAAGATACAAAGGTGGTGTCAAAGAGAGCAATGCAGAACGATTTAAGAGGCATTTTTTGATTAGACAAAATAATTCACTTTATTACGTATCTTTTGGAATAATAAGGGAAAACACGTAGAAAAACACAAATTTTAGACATGTTTATCTCTAAAATGTAATTAAATGCAGCATACTTGAAGTAGGAATGACACTTTTAAGTAGGATATTTTCTAAGCTATCCAGTGAAGATAATAATTTTGTGCCAAATAGTATATTTTCCGAGTTAGAGCCAATTTGTAGCAAGCATAGAAAGAAAAACAGAAAAAAGCTCAATAACTCAGTAATCTTTGAGGTTTGTTCTATGCGTAGAACATTTTTTTCATAAAATATGATCTTCTATCACCCCTAAAAATATTTGCACTAAAGAATGAAATATATACATGTATATTTTTGATTATTTACCGAAAATAACTTGATTTTTTTTTACCGTGGAAAGCAATAATTTTTCCTACAACTTTGTCTAAGACGTCATTTCTATTGGAAGTGACATTTTCGAGTTATGATCAAACAATCATGCAAAGTTTTATACAAATTGGAGAAGGTCGAGTATGAAATTCGATTCAATTTTGTTTGCTATTGGGTCTGGAAATGCTCTGTTGGTTCCTTTGGGAAATATAAATTTGTTTCCCAGGAAATTTGAGCAGATTCCCGGGAACTGGGAAATTTGATTTTTGTTAAATTTCCCGGGATGTCCAGGAAACACTAGAAGTAGTACTGTTTCATCCACTGCAAGCTTTTTTTAAAAGCTTTATTAAGGAGATATTTAATCATCTGGCTAGTTCATCTCCAATCTACTCCAACCGTTTACGTTCGAGAAAATCAATTAAGGCACAGAAAATAGACGTCCAACTTCGGTCAGAAACTCAGAAACTGTTTTGTTGAAAATTGCCACTTGGCGCTACCAGCACTTAGTGTCTAGTGTAAATTGTGCAATGCCAGTGCCATCAGGTTGTCAAATAGGTTTTTTAAGTGGGGAAGTCGCCGTTAGTGTCGCTTAAGTCAAATAGGAATCTTTACACTAGTTTTTAGAGAAATTTTATGCGAGCCTCAACGCCTGTTCTCTGTGATTAAGGGTAACTTTTTCCGAATTTTTTCCACTGTTTAAAACGCTGCTACAAAGATCTCTGCATATCAATAAAGCGTAATGAAAGCGGGACGTTTCCTAAAATTACTGATTCAACTATTCCGGTCACAAACCGATAATCAAGTTTACGGCTTATGACTTGCTCTCCGGTAATTCTAAACGGATTCCTGATGTTAATGGGTCATTGAATACATGATTTTGATCTCTACTTACGGCGATACGACACAAACTGGACCGTAGTCGGTTTTCTGCCTCCACCGTTCGACCATGTTCATCAGCTCCACCAACGAATTCGTGGATGTTGGCACCTGTAAACATATGACCATTGCAATTGGATTCTAAACGATTTGTTTTCTTAACTTGACTGGTTCACCGAACTCACCTTGTGTCCCATGGGCCAGCATATCAGCTGAAAGAGCTGTACCGTTCTGGGTGGAGCTTTCACACCGGCCATCAGTTCCGTCAGCGAGATCACCTTCTTGTTGATTCGGAAGACCCACGACTTGATGTTGGCGTAGTGGTTGTGCGAGATGTGATCGATCGTAAAGACCGGACCGTACTTTTTCGAATGGCGACCCTCGGGCCAGCAGGAAGGATATTGTTGCTGTTTTGTAAATGGGGGACAGTTGTTTTGAATCCTACTAGGACTGAAAGTCGGAAATTATTGTACTTACCGAGTTTTGAGGTGGTTGACAGAGGACGACGACCGCGGAACATTCGTGATCGTACACTAAGGACCAGAATTCTCCGCAGGTTTTCTGTAAGGGCCACTCGGTAACTATATACTCTCTAGGCTTGGTGTAGCCCTGAAAATGAAAATTGAGAACGAATATGAAAAAAAAGGTACGCTAATTAAAGAGAACCGTATGCAGTGGGAGCAGTATCCCAAGGGTACTATTTCCGCGCGTACTTACATCTACAAATACAGCGTTAATGTAGTCGGTAAATGAATTTCCCTGAAACGAGGTAAGGTAAGGACGGAAGTTGTCAGCTGTTGGGAGAGGGAGAGAGAGAGAGATAGAGAAAAAAGATGCTGTTAACAACACCCGCACGTAATTCAATTAAACTTTTGCCAGTCGCGACGACGACGACAGGGCCAACGATGACGACGCTAGGAACAGCGTGCCTAATGCAGACACAGGTAAGCGGCTAGTGGACGCCTCCACCGTGCTGCGTGCTGGAATAGGTGGTGGATAGGTCCCTACGGAACACTAGGTACCAACACATTCTCCTTGGCACGGGAACACGGGAAGGCTGCAGACGTTGTTGACATTGACATGCTAATGTAATGAGAGAGCTATAAGCTGACAAAATTGGCGGAGTGCTCTGGTGACAAACAAAAATTGAATTTTCGGCGGTTTCCAAATTCGAGTGTCTATAAGTTGGGTAATTACATTGCGTAACTAAATAATCATATTGTCTCAAATTGCGACTATTTTTAGCAAATAATCCTTGATCCACATCTCCGTCCTGCTAGCGCGTGATAATATCGCAAATGTCAGCACATGTTCACTGCTAACTGTTTACCTCTCGCCGTTCCACTAAACTTACGTGGTACACAGAGCACGTCTCGGTTCTTATCCCGGTTGTCACCGCGGTGGCCCCCGGCGCAGTCTCCAATGGTGAACCGGGGCGTCTGTTTGCAAATCTGAGCGTACTCCTTTTGGTAGGAGTTCATTTTCGATACGTTATCTTTGAGGCTCTTCTCCTTCAACCGCTGCGACAGTTCCTTCACCGGAAACCACGAATTGCCGCAGATCACAAACTCCTCCAATGTGTCGTATACGAACTTGTATTGTTCCTGAAGGGGGAAGAAAATTTAAAAGTTTTTCGGTTGTGAAAGACTCGACCCGAGGGATGAACTTACCACATTTTCGATAAGGCCTTTCCGAGACTGTCGCAACTTTTTCAGATAACCAAACGCGTGAAACGAGTCCTCCTCTTCGGCCAGTTCCATGTTGGCATCGATTGCCAGGTACACCCCGGATCGCCCTCCGCCGTCACTGCGATTGGCGGGGGAAAATGTGTAAATTTAACATTCATTTAGATATACAATTGTGGAACTCACTTGCAATGCACCAGCATCGGACCAACCTGGCTGTTTGCCTTGATGATTGTCCCCACGACGGAGCGGACCCTTCGTCGGAACTCGAGGATCGCATTGGAGAAGGGGCAGGTGTGCGAGTGCCATTCGGTGTAGTGAAACTGCAGCAGGAAACGCTCCTCCGTCATTACCTGTACTTGCAGGAAGAGCCAGAGAAACGGAAATTCGTCATATTCCGTTCAGTGGGTTACCGTTATTGTTGTTAGCGTTATTCCCATGAGCGATGAGTGGGTGGAGAAGTGATGGAATGGGTGATGGATGTAACGAGATGGGAACAAGGTAGACAATGAATGAGACACAGCCCGGCACCTGCAGAATCACTCGACGTGCTCGAGCTAATGAGATGGGAAAATGTTCAAGTAAAATGTATGGGGAATGAGATAACTTTATAATCCATGGAAAAAAACGACAAATATTTTGTCAGGATGACACACGTTCCCGAAGACTATGATTAGCAAATCTTGTAGGATTCTGTCAGAGATTTAAGACGTATGCGATGTAACTTTCCTCCTCGCTTAGTCTACACAACGTGAGAGTTTATGGACAGACATATTCTATCGTGGGTGCTAAATGTATCCGGCTGCTGAACGCTTTTCACCATTACAAGTGCATGTTTGTGTCGTCCAAAGACGCTTCAAATACATGCAGAACACACGTCGTCAGCTTTGCCGGCGTCACAGGACCGTGTCAGTGGAATGCCATCACGTACTTTGCTTTGCTAGCTTTCTGTATGAACTATTGTTTGAAGAGAAGTTTTGATGGATTTGGCTGGAAGTTGGTACACAAATGACACCTTCACACAAAAGGGATGGAAGGCACGTGACTTGGAATGAGTTGATGATGAGGACAGTCTGTGCGGCTACAGCACTTACGTTGTCTTTGTTCACTTTAAATAACCTAAACGTTCTTATATGGAAATTAGCTAGCTCTTCTTCGGATTGCACTTTGATGTGAATGTCGCCGTAGATTTCCTCCTTTTCCCGGTTGGGTGGCCAGTACTGAACACACATTACCTGCGGGGGTAAAAGACAGAGAGAGAGAGAGAAAAGCAATGAGAAAAAGAAATCGTCCGGCGATAAGGAATATGAAAACAAAGTTCATTTTTCGAGAAGTAAAACTTTTTTTTAGAATTTATTAAACCAATTTCCTTTGTGGCGGGGAGTCAGTGCGCACTGCAGCAGATCCTCGGGTAAGTTGGGAATTGTAAAACAAAAAATGCGGAAAGATTGAGTTTGCTCCGGGGGTTAATGTAAGTTGTGGAAAATCAGATTTATTCGCCTGTACGTTTGACGATAACAGGGGTGTAACTGCTGAATATTTAAAGAAACACAAATAATTGTAAAAAATACAAAAAGTAATGAGGGAAGAAAATAAAGTTTCAAAACTGACACTGCCGAAGGAAGCATTTAACTTAAACTGCTCAAACTACGGTATCATAAGCAGGCTTATTTGCAGTTTTGTTTTCTATTTTTGTCAAAAGTAAAAATATTCTCTATTAATTTAACATTAATTTTTTTTTTTAATTCTCCTTTGCATTTCGATACCTCCTTTGGTCGACATTTCGATGATAGTTCTTATGTAGTGTTATTCGATATATCAAAGGCAGAGCTTCTGAATTACAGTGCCGGTTCGATTTTGGCACCGTGCCAAAATCGAACGGGTGTTGAAAATAATATTTTTTCGTTCATTGTGACAACAATTTTTAATAAACGTTTAATTATGAATGAAGCCGACGTCCTAAAGATGACCCTTGTGTTGACTCTTTTTCACTCCACGGTGCACAGTTTCTAGTCTAATTTCATGACCTGAATTAATAGCACCATGAAAACGTGGATTAAGAGTTATGCCGCCTTAAGCAAAGTTGATGGGCATGACTTGCTTCATATTTTTAACGAGATTCGGAGTAGGCGTTGCTGAGGTCGGTTGGCTTTTTAAAAGCTGTCACGATTTTTTTTTTCTATTTTTCCGCGAGTGTGATTATTTGATATATAAAGCATTAATGATAGTGAATCCGGAATGGACTTATCGGACAATAAACTATTTTTGGTATATAAATTTAGTCGTTTGTTGTTTGTTTGGAAGAGGAAGTGAAGTTTGTTGTGTTCGTGGGGAGGAGTGTTGGACGATCGATCAGCGTTGGATAGAGGAGAAAGGGTGAACATGTTGCCGAGTTCGTCTGTATAGCAGCCATCTTGCAAGATTCTCAGAGAAATATTAGCTATTCACTGCTTAAGCAGTTTACAAAACGAAGTAAATCTTGATCACACTGAGGAGCAAGTTGGAGTGATGAACCTATCTAGAGAGCACTCGATTAAGGACATTTCATTCAAGTTTTACCGGACAGCCAGACCGGATGTTGATTCTCATCAAGCAAACGATTTGGACTACTGCGCTGGAACATTGCTTGGCAGCTTGATACAGATTCACTTGGTCTCTCGATGAGATCGTTCTTATTATCTTTATTTATCTCTTTATATTTCACTTCAGCTTATCGTTTACCAAAACGAACCCTGCTGCAAACCCAACCATCTTACCCAACATCCCAGTGATTCCTCGTAGAAGTGCAGAGGATTTCTCGTTCTATCAAAGCGAGTGCAACGTCAACACATTCCTATCCATTCCTTTCTTGACCTGCGTTCGGGCGCGGCCGGCGCTGGTGTTGCCTAGTTTGAGATCACCAGTTTTTACACATTAAGGATGATTGCTAGTCCCAATAATCAGGATTTTCCAGTAATCAAAGGATCACATTTTAGTCCTTGTTACTTTTTATGACTTGATATTTAATAGTGACAAGACTCGGGCAGTGCATTTATATATTGTATATTTCAAATCAAAAATATTGCTTAGGTTCATAGATTTCACATAATCCTTTTCCCTTTGTCCTTCGCCTTTTCCTTTCTCTCTTCTCTTTTCAGAAACCGAGTAATGGCGCTATATCCATAAGTCATATAAGGCTAGGACAAGAGTTAGTGCTCATGCCCTCATGCTCTAGCTTTGATGCTTCCAACGACCAACCAATCATAATTACCAAAATCGAAACGTACGGTACGAGATGTCCACGTTTCATCCATTTATTGGATTTTGAAGCATCGTGTTTAAATTTTCAATTTAAACAGCCCGATATTTTCTGAATCATCTTGCCCCTTAAATGCTGCACAGTAGGCCTGGCCGTTTTGATATGTGTGACGCATCTTCGATTTGAAACATATATCGAAAAGACAATAAAAATTATGTAGGTATATAGGGGAATTTACGTATTCTCGGCAACCTAAGCAGCGACCTGCTTTCTATAGCCTTTTTCTCTATGGAACGCACACATATGCAGTATTGGTTTGTTTACAATCTTTTGCTGCCAGCTGCTCTAACAATTTCAGTCGAAAGAATTGTCAAAAACTGTTTTGAAACGCTTTTACAAAGCTCCAATCTTCTCTAGTGAGAGCGAGTATTGTCGGCAACCAGTTTTTCTTCGGCAACCGTTCCATTTGAACTGCATGTAAATCTGCTGTTCTATTATCGGCAACTCGAAATCAGCTACAATTTGTAGTGCGTGTGTTTCATTTCAAGAAAACCCTGCTAGATTGCTTTTTCTCAGTGATAAAAATATAGCCAAATTGAAGCTGAAAGCATAAAGAATAGTTTGCATGCATTCAGCGAAGTGTTTTCGTAAGAAAATCCAGTGAAAATAGTGTTTCAATTTGGGTTGCCGAAAATAGTCTGTCATGCCGAAGCCGTCATTTTCCCTACATCATTTTCCAGGATGCTTTCAAGAACTGGCTGTGTTGATGTTAGATTAGATTAGATTAGATGACTTACTTCATCCTTTTTAGCAGGACAATGGATTTGGAGTCGGAGTCAGATGCATTTGCGAGTATATGAAGTAGTCAGAGATTCAAGAGCATTATTAATATAATCTTTGCAAAGGAATGTATGGATCAAAGTTATATTCGATAAATGTTTGATGATAATTGAAAGTAGAGCTGTTGGGATTAGACATTATTTCTTGGGATAATTCAAAAATTGCTGGAAGATGATCAGAACCAAAGCATGGGTAACCAATTGGCTACAAAGTTGACATGAATCAGTTAAGACCAAATCAATAGTTGAAGGATTTCTTGTAGAAGAAAAGCATGTTGGGCTGTTTGAATATTGAATAGCTTAATAACCTGCAGAACAATCATCAAATAGAATTTTACTATTGAAATTGCTTTGAACATTATTCCATGAGTGGTGATTTGCATTAAAATCATCAATAATGAAGAATTTAGAGCTATGACGAGTAAGTTTCCGAAGGTCACACTTGAGAAAATTCTTTTGCTGGCCTACGCATTGGAATGGCAAATACATGTAAGTTGTCCATGTTTAGTTTCATAAAATTTGGAGTCAAATGAAGAAAGAATTTGATGTTTGATACGAACAATGATGGAAACGACACCAACGGCCCCATCAAGACGATCATTTCGATAAATGAAACCGTATAATCAGGTTTAAGGAATGTTTCAGGAATATTTAATGTTTTAAAATCCATTACTGAATTTCAAAGTCATAACTATCATAGTTGGTTGAAAATTCTATCTAACAGGAAGCTTTAGTGTGATAATTTGGTTGGTTGGTTGGTAATTTGGTTTATTAAGGAGATTTTCAGCCAATGTGTGATAATGTATTAGCTAGAGAAAGGTCTGATGAGGGTAGGTTGATTATTCCGCTAGAGCACGGCAGTATGAACATTGCATAGAAGTTGAAATTGAGCGAAGGGCCATTAATGCGACTATACTACTTTGCATGAAACAAAGCAAGGCGGGAGTTACCGTCAACAATGCTGATGATTGTACAGCACGCAACAACCACTCTACTGCTTTCTCTCTTATAGTTTGGTCAAGAAGAATCGGAAATGCTTTCGGCAACGTGGGGCTTTAAGTAGTGATGAAACGTCGCTAGAAATATTCCACAGCCACAGAGAGCATATGAGCAAGTCAACCGCGTAAGCGGCGCTGGTAGTCATAGTTGTGGTAATCATGATTGCATCTCACTCCAAAAGGCCTGGATTCAATCCCAGTCGGCGCCACCGGGATTTTCTGAGGCATACAATTTCTGATGACGCCTTTCTTCGGTAGGGAAGTAAAGCCTGTTCGTCATCGGTTCATGAGTTGTAAGATGGGTCGATAGGTAGGGTCCAGGTGTGGGAGCTGTCTCCCTGGTGGTAGCATTCGTACTCAGATCGACGGAAAAGTAAAGCAAGGGGAAAAAAAGTCAAACGCGCACTGTTTTGTTTGTAGATTTGAAGAAATACTTCAAGCCTCCTCATCCAATTATGTATTAGTTAGTTAAAGAAGTGTGCGTTTGACTAGTACTGTCGCATTGATGGCCCTTCGTTTAATTTCAACTTCTATTCAATTTTCATACTGCCGTACTCTAGCGGAACTATCAACCTACCCTCTTCAGACCTTTCTCTAGCTAATAAATTATCAAACTAAAGCTTCTTGTTCGATAGCATTTCCAACCAACTCTGAAAGTCGTAAACACTTTGAATGTCATAACTATGTTATTATACGATAGATGAGGAGGAGAAAGTATAGAATTGATAGTTCCGTTTAGAGTACGCTGCCGTTCTACGCATATCTGTCCCATGTTATTTTTGGACGTTTTTCACTTTTGTTCATAAAACAGTACATTTTTAGGTAAACTTTCGAATGAAAATAGAAAAATATGTTATTTGTTTTAGGCTTATTAAAAAACAACATCAAGTCCTATGTTGAAATTCTACGCATAACCACAGACAAACATACATAACTCTTAGAAGAAAATTGTTCGGAAAAAATATCGTCAAGCGTATTTTGCATGCGCCTTAGCACCATCTATCATCCACATTCCCAAGCATTGTTTTGCAACCGGATCATCCCTCGTTCATGAAATTATTTCACTAGTTACTTTTCCCTCGTTCTGTCAACGCGTCAGCTGTGTTGAATAAAAACAAAACAGATGGAAGTCAGTGATGTCGGTTCTACGAAATTTTCCGTAGATCTATATAATTGATTGAATTGTTCGGAAGTACGGATCCGTAGGAAAAATTCATAGAAGCTCAGACTTTTTTTTAAGGGATTTGTTTTGTTTGCTTAGTGTGCTTTTTCTTTTGCTGGAAACAAGTTTTTAAACAAGGTAATGCATCACTAAGTAGTGCCCTTTCTTCTACCGCTCATCATTTTAATGTGTACACAGCAAAAAAAGTATAATATGTATCAATCAATGACATTCATGGTGAAGTATTGAACATCAAAACTGGTAAAAGTTGATAGAATATTACAGTCATCCAATTGATTTGTTCTCAAATTCTGTGTACATCGTACAGCGTAATATTAGGAAGGGAATGACTAATGTGCAGCAGTTTTGATGTAATATTCAACAACTTTTATTCTGTATTTGTCAGATGTGGTATGTGTCTCCAGTGAGATGCCTTGACCACTTATCATTTTCAAGAGCTGACATCTGCTAACTAGACGTGAAAAAGAACTGTCTCCAGTGATAATTTCGAAATGTGGTGTCTTGCTCAATGCTTCAGTGGCGCCACCATGACAAATGCAAGCACATTCCCAACTAAAACATTATTTGCGATGAATGTGATTGTGAGTTTTATGTCGGTGTGTCTGTGGCATAACTGTCCCACAAAGAATTTTTTTTTAATCTTTTATTAACGAATCGATTTGAGTGCACGAATGATTGAAACAGAATTTATATGATCAAAAGAAACTCAATGAGTCATTTCAGGAAGTAGAAGCTTTATTTCATGATGAAAAATAGAAGTAGAAACTTTATTTTATGATGAAAAATATTAAGAGAACGTATCTTATTGTGTTCTGCACAGAGCATTCATCATTTGTTTCTCAAGATGCCGATACTTATAGGCTTTATAGATGTAGCAAACGACGATTGCAGCAATGTCAACTCACTTATTGTTGGTTTCAGTTAATGTGCAAACCTATGCAAACTATCCACTTTCAAAACTTCACGGAGAACTCAAGCACTCTCATGTAAACACAACTACAACCACAAGAGTAAAGATGTCAAACGCAACGTGGCCGTCAAAGCAACACGGAAAGTAATAGTTCTTAGTGGGACTGATATGCGTAGATTTTCCTACTTCATAGCAAATTTCTCGGCAGAACAGTCCCACTGAATTGTTTTCGTATAAAAATTGGCTTGACTAATTTCATAGAAGGTAATTTCTGAAATTGATTCTGTTGAAAAGATGAACAATACACTAACTTATTTTAACTCATATTTCTTCCAATGAGCAGAAATGATTCGAAACATTATTCGCGATTTTCTCAGATGTTACTTTTAGAACATGGGACAGATATGCGTAGAACGGCAGTGTGAAAATTGCATATAGAGAGTAGAGAGCGAGCTTAGGACAACAATGTCTACTCTCTATATGCAATTTCCAAACTGCCGTACTCTAAACGGAACTATCAATTCTATACTTTCTCCTCCTAATCTATCGTTAACAAATTATCTGTTATTTGAAATTAGCATCTTCAACTATGTTATTAGCAAATTTACCTTCACTTTGAATAACATCAAACATGGAGCTAGTTTTCAGCATATCAGTTCAGCATATCAGTAGCCAAGTTGATTAACGATTTTTGTAAAGATTCCATTTTAAGAGAAGTAATGCTACCCAAGTTGGAATCAGCATCATTTTCATTAGATTTATGTTGACTAGAATTTTGATTCAGATTTTTACCAGCAGCAATAGTAGCATAGTTAGCTCAATTTACTTGCTTAACATTGTAACGAGCAGGTTTAGATGAAAAATTTCAAGTTTGTGAACTATTTGAACCTACGGGCACGAATGTAGAATTTGTTCTTCACTGACCGTTGTTGACAGCAGAGAAATCAGTACCAGTTCGGGAACGTAGAGCGTTTCCTACCTATTCGTCCTTTACGTGAAAGGAATCACAACAATTCATGCACTTAGTTGGCATGAAGAAATTTTTCGTTCCGTCACCCCATCCGTGGCACTTATGACACTGGGTGAGGTTTTGGAAAGTTCATGCAGTCTTCCTGAAGTGTTCCCACTTCACTCGAAGATGGAGCATAAGGCTAGCTTTTTCTAAGGCCTTAAGGTTGTTTAGTTCACTAGACCTGAAGTGAACCTAATAAAAACCATTATATAGAAATCTCGTTGCGCGAATCGCCAGGACGGGATTTAATTTTCATTTTGACTGCTTGGACTGGCACAACTCCCAGTAATTTTGTCACTTCATCTTTGATCTGATCCAGGGATTCACCAATGGGCCTTGAACAGATGTTCAGTTTTGATGTCGTAAGTAAAAACTGTGTATTCCTTCTCAGTAAGATACTGGAGAAGACGATTGAATCTGTCCAAAGTTACAACCAATACACGGCATTCACCCCGACGGTCAATTTGAAGTGAAAACTTGAATTTAACGAAGTTCACAAGCTCTGTGCGAAGAGCATGGCGATTGGTAGTGGCTACCACAATAGGGGGGACCTTTTCATTCTTGGCATTAAGCCGGGAAAGTTTATAACTAGTTTGCCTGGATGATAGATCATTCTCATCATCTGTGAGCATATCAAATTGATTGCTCAAATGAATTTCATCAGAAGGGGGATCAAGATATTACCCCTTTCTTTTGCGTTTAGGTGCCATGGCGGTAGATCAAAGCTTCTCCAAATTGACTTACAAACAGATTACTATAAGCATCCGAAGGATCGAAGAAGAATTTTACCAATCGATGTCCAAGCAGGAATACCTCGGGCAGGGTCCAAATAAGGATCGAAAAGGAATAAGAGTCGAAAAAGGTAGAACATTTGCAGGTAATATCATAGAGGTAACTCTATTGTAATATTCAAAAGTGCTGTTTAAATTTTTTGTAGCTTTAGGTAGCAGTAACACTTTCTTCGGGAAAAGCAAATAGATCTACACGGCAAGAGAGCACGATGCGAACTGAACGTGTCTTTGCTCTATTTTCACGATACTACCATTTTATTACTAATATAGTACTTAGAGTACTTGTACTTAAAGCAAAATAAATATGTAGGTGAGTATTTCCATTGAATTCCACTACAATATTTGTATCTTGACAAATGCGCATATCGCCTACTACTTGCAGTGTTATAAATATTTGAATTCAACTTTTCATATCTATCTGTTTTCATTCATATGAAGGAGAATGAACCTAGGGGTATCCACTCTAAACTTTGTATTTTTCCTAATATACATATAAAAATCTTAGTGATATCTAAGATACCCAAAAATACTTAAAAATACTTAAGAAATATCTAGCGTTAGTTTATTTGGTTGGTTGCTATGTCAATTTGATTTGCTTGTTTATCCAATGTCAGGCGTTTTGTGTGGATATTGGTTAATTTGTTAAACAATTAGTATTAATTTGATTAGAAGCGTGAACAGGTTTCCTGGACCATTTACGGTGTAATCTGTTCACCATGTACCAGAAAGAATTAATTCTGATAGGCATTGAAACCTTTTGTTGTTACTCGTTCGAGTTCCATGATTTGTGTAACCAATCTAATTGTGAATTTTGTGTTGTTCTTTTTCCGCTCGGTTCTTCGCTGTGTGACTATGACAATGCCTGATAAGAACATAATTGGATGTACGAAACCATGTGACCATACTATCACCCATATTCTCTTTTACGTCCGGACAGTATTTTAAACGAGAATATGGGCGTATTGCGGAAACGCAGATCTCGTAGCTTTCCACCTTCTAAACGCAGAACATGCTTATTACAATAGATAATAAACCATAAAGGCCACTGGACACAGTATAAGCAACATAGTCAGAATTATTTAAATAAACGGGTTTAGTTTTCTTTATTTTCCTACGTATAAAACGTTGTGTTAAATGTGATATAATAATTGCATTAATTTTTCAAAATAATCAATACAGTAGTTTATTCAAAAGGAGAGTCAAAAGGGCCAAAACCTTCCGATCAGAAACGAATCACGATCATTCCCATTCAACACCCGGTAGATCGACAAACTTTTCTTCCTGCATTTGTTCAGGCCTGCAACACGTTTTCACGGCTTCAGATCCTCGATACTGCAAAAACCAAATGGTAGTCAGATGATTCACTGCAAGGTAATTAACATGTTTAGAAATAAGGTGAATTCCACCCTGGGCGATGTTTCACGCGCAAGGTGAGATTTTGCGAAGCTACGAGAGGGAGAGAGAGAGAGAGAGAAAAGTGCTAGTTGTCTCTCTCATGTCTCGCAAATTTTGCTCCGGTCAGCTAATACACGCATATATCTGAATATACCAATACTCATCATCTTTGTGCACCGAGAGGGTATATGTGAGCCAATACACACTTTGAGTTCAGTCGATCGGTAAATACCGTTAAACTTGTACTGAAAACATCATTATTTGTAACCAGCCCTTGAAGTATTTTTACAAGCTGAATCGCTGAAAAATATAACTTAAATATTACTAATTTATACTCATAATGAAAGTACTTCCCAACAAACAATTTTAGCTGCAGACTAGCTTATACAGGCAAAAATTAGCTGTATAAGCAGATTTTCAGCTGTATAAGCTAATCTGCAGCTAAAATTGTTAGTTGGGTTAACACTCCTATTTGTATAAATACAAGACGACCGAAAACAACAAGTCAACAACAAACACATACACTAGCAACCGGTCATCAAAAAATAAGTGCTACTTCGATGGAAATTTATAACCATGGTTTAAAATACTAAAAAATACCTTAGAATACTTACGCGGGATTTACAAATATTTTATTGATTTTAGGTATGAAATTTAGAGTGGGATGCCCCTTGGAATGAACCTTTGTCATGGAAAAGTAAAAAGCCTTGACAGTGCACGTACGGATTATTTGTTTTTTTTTTGTCTATACGTATTCGCTGCATTCTTAAGGCTGGCGCACAATAGATACGTTTTCGGGTTTTTTGGGCTAACTGTCGAAAAACCCGAAAACGTATCTATTGTGCGCCGGCCTTTATTCATTTAAGCAACCTTTCATGTAAATGACTGTTGCTTTTTTAAGTTCATTCGGTGATAGAAGTGGTGATACTCGTTTAAGAAGCTCATTGAAAATCTTTATCGAATGTAGCCATATCAATGATTTTCAGCGCATTTCTGTAAAAAAACCGAAGCAAAGATGGAAAACTACACACCAAATTTAAATCGCTGGAAATCAGCAAAATTTAGCGTATTTTAGACTTGATGAAAGATCAGCAAACGTTCCAGCTAAATAATACTGCTGAATTTTACAGCAAATCCAACATCTGTCAGAATGACAAAATTTTACTGAAAATCAGTAATGATTTCAGTAATATCTCTTTTTCAGGAATTAAAAAATTCTGACATTTGGCAGCATTTTGCTGATTAAACTATTAAACACGGTAAATCGGATTCGTTTTCACTAGGAGCTTTTAGCTTCTGAGATCGTTGATACAAATATACAAATAATAAAGACAAAATCGGCAGGTTCTTTTCCATGCACAACATATTAAATATATCCAGTATCCGCGCCAGTGTCCTTGCCTACATAGTTTTAATTATTTGTAGTTTTTTATGCTCTTCCTGGGGGCGACCCCGGCGTAGTGGTTAGCATCCATGCCTTTCACGCCAAAGTCACGAGTTCAAATCTCACCCCCGGAGAAGTCACGAATGACCCAAGAGTGTTAAAGTGACTATAATAATAAAAAAAAAAAAATATGCTCCCTCCTCTTGCGGTGTTGAAGGTGATGTACGAATTCAAAAATACTTGCGACGGTGATGCTAACAGTTTGACAACTCTTTTGGTTGACAGTTTATGTTACCTGAATTTTTCGGTAAAAAAATATCGTTTGTTGTTTTTCAGTAAAGCATAGGATCGCTGATCATGATCCAGCAATCCGTTGTACTTATATTAAAAAAAAAAAATTTTGTGTGTATCGACTTCTGCATCAATGACCGATGAAACTGTAGGAAAATAAGGCAAAACAAAAAATCCAGTGAAAATAGAGCAATTCTCGCCGAAATCATGCATGATCCTTTCGACGGGATGTAACAAGAGCTTCCTGTGCCAGTGATTCTGTAAATGCTTGCCAATACACTCAAGGGAAAATCAACGATGGTAACTTCGTCTAACATATCCTGACCCGTTATTATGATTGATTTTTTTTTTCGTTCATCATGTTGTTAAAAAGTATGGTCAATTCACCATTCTCTTTTAGAGAAATTAAAATGATCGATAATAGCAAAGCAAGATCTCTATAGGAAACTCGACTATAATAAGCGTTCAGAACCATGAGGGCCTAGCTGCAATGATCGTTTCTCTGCATCCATCGATTTTTTCTCCAGTTAATACTTGGCAGGTTTAACATTTTTCGGTGCGATGTTTCTTTTAACTAATACATCCTTTTAGCACACTGTACGAGAACAATTTCGGAAAATTGGTTCACTAACTGTAGTAATGCGAAGAGAAATTTAATGATAAGAATCGATAATCGCAGGCCCTTATGATTCTAAATGCCAGAGATGTATTAACAATTAGGCATTTGGTGGCCTAGTGGCGACCGTTTTTGCTGACTGAGCAGAAAATTAGGGGTTCAATTCCCACCTACTTCTTTTCAGAGATTTGTTAGGGTCGCAATGCAAACAAACGATCATATTACATGCTATGGTGAATCCTGATCTGCTACCTTTCCACTAACATTATTTCCCTTCCCACGATAGGAGTGGAAATGCAGCTGTGTTCTCGGTCTCTAGTAGCAACGTCTTACATACTAACAATCCTTCCCTTCTCCGATGAACGTAAGGACGTGGTCGGCACCGCTATTGATCTTGAAAATTCTTATTCACCAAAATTTGCACACTGAGAATGGACTGCAAACCGAAGTCCCATTAATTTGGTTCTTTGTGAAAATTTCGTTGGATTAGGTCAATCCACTTCTACTTGAGTTTATTTTTTTGGGGGATGCGCGACTACAATCCTGAATTGCGGTGTGTGAATTCATTTTCTCATGGTGGTTTTAGGTCATAAATTATGCAGATATGTACGCATCGCTTTCGTGTACTTGAAATCGATTTTTATAACGTTTGGCGAAATTGGAATTGAGAATGGGGGCGACCCCGGGGCGTAGTGGTTAACATCCATACCTCTCACGCCAAAGTCACGAGTTCATATCTCAACCCCGGACATGTCACGAATGACCCAAGAGTGTTAAAGTACGAAACCATGTGACCATACTATCACCCATATTCTCTTTTACGTCCGGACAGTATTTTAAACGAGAATATGGGCGTATTGCGGAAACGCAGATCTCGTAGCTTTCCACCTTCTAAACGCAGAACATGCTTATTACAATAGATAATAAACCATAAAGGCCACTGGACACAGTATAAGCAACATAGTCAGAATTATTTAAATAAACGGGTTTAGTTTTCTTTATTTTCCTACGTATAAAACGTTGTGTTAAATGTGATATAATAATTGCATTAATTTTTCAAAATAATCAATACAGTAGTTTATTCAAAAGGAGAGTCAAAAGGGCCAAAACCTTCCGATCAGAAACGAATCACGATCATTCCCATTCAACACCCGGTAGATCGACAAACTTTTCTTCCTGCATTTGTTCAGGCCTGCAACACGTTTTCACGGCTTCAGATCCTCGATACTGCAAAAACCAAATGGTAGTCAGATGATTCACTGCAAGGTAATTAACATGTTTAGAAATAAGGTGAATTCCACCCTGGGCGATGTTTCACGCGCAAGGTGAGATTTTGCGAAGCTACGAGAGGGAGAGAGAGAGAGAGAGAAAAGTGCTAGTTGTCTCTCTCATGTCTCGCAAATTTTGCTCCGGTCAGCTAATACACGCATATATCTGAATATACCAATACTCATCATCTTTGTGCACCGAGAGGGTATATGTGAGCCAATACACACTTTGAGTTCAGTCGATCGGTAAATACCGTTAAACTTGTACTGAAAACATCATTATTTGTAACCAGCCCTTGAAGTATTTTTACAAGCTGAATCGCTGAAAAATATAACTTAAATATTACTAATTTATACTCATAATGAAAGTACTTCCCAACAAACAATTTTAGCTGCAGACTAGCTTATACAGGCAAAAATTAGCTGTATAAGCAGATTTTCAGCTGTATAAGCTAATCTGCAGCTAAAATTGTTAGTTGGGTTAACACTCCTATTTGTATAAATACAAGACGACCGAAAACAACAAGTCAACAACAAACACATACACTAGCAACCGGTCATCAAAAAATAAGTGCTACTTCGATGGAAATTTATAACCATGGTTTAAAATACTAAAAAATACCTTAGAATACTTACGCGGGATTTACAAATATTTTATTGATTTTAGGTATGAAATTTAGAGTGGGATGCCCCTTGGAATGAACCTTTGTCATGGAAAAGTAAAAAGCCTTGACAGTGCACGTACGGATTATTTGTTTTTTTTTTGTCTATACGTATTCGCTGCATTCTTAAGGCTGGCGCACAATAGATACGTTTTCGGGTTTTTTGGGCTAACTGTCGAAAAACCCGAAAACGTATCTATTGTGCGCCGGCCTTTATTCATTTAAGCAACCTTTCATGTAAATGACTGTTGCTTTTTTAAGTTCATTCGGTGATAGAAGTGGTGATACTCGTTTAAGAAGCTCATTGAAAATCTTTATCGAATGTAGCCATATCAATGATTTTCAGCGCATTTCTGTAAAAAAACCGAAGCAAAGATGGAAAACTACACACCAAATTTAAATCGCTGGAAATCAGCAAAATTTAGCGTATTTTAGACTTGATGAAAGATCAGCAAACGTTCCAGCTAAATAATACTGCTGAATTTTACAGCAAATCCAACATCTGTCAGAATGACAAAATTTTACTGAAAATCAGTAATGATTTCAGTAATATCTCTTTTTCAGGAATTAAAAAATTCTGACATTTGGCAGCATTTTGCTGATTAAACTATTAAACACGGTAAATCGGATTCGTTTTCACTAGGAGCTTTTAGCTTCTGAGATCGTTGATACAAATATACAAATAATAAAGACAAAATCGGCAGGTTCTTTTCCATGCACAACATATTAAATATATCCAGTATCCGCGCCAGTGTCCTTGCCTACATAGTTTTAATTATTTGTAGTTTTTTATGCTCTTCCTGGGGGCGACCCCGGCGTAGTGGTTAGCATCCATGCCTTTCACGCCAAAGTCACGAGTTCAAATCTCACCCCCGGAGAAGTCACGAATGACCCAAGAGTGTTAAAGTGACTATAATAATAAAAAAAAAAAAATATGCTCCCTCCTCTTGCGGTGTTGAAGGTGATGTACGAATTCAAAAATACTTGCGACGGTGATGCTAACAGTTTGACAACTCTTTTGGTTGACAGTTTATGTTACCTGAATTTTTCGGTAAAAAAATATCGTTTGTTGTTTTTCAGTAAAGCATAGGATCGCTGATCATGATCCAGCAATCCGTTGTACTTATATTAAAAAAAAAAAATTTTGTGTGTATCGACTTCTGCATCAATGACCGATGAAACTGTAGGAAAATAAGGCAAAACAAAAAATCCAGTGAAAATAGAGCAATTCTCGCCGAAATCATGCATGATCCTTTCGACGGGATGTAACAAGAGCTTCCTGTGCCAGTGATTCTGTAAATGCTTGCCAATACACTCAAGGGAAAATCAACGATGGTAACTTCGTCTAACATATCCTGACCCGTTATTATGATTGATTTTTTTTTTCGTTCATCATGTTGTTAAAAAGTATGGTCAATTCACCATTCTCTTTTAGAGAAATTAAAATGATCGATAATAGCAAAGCAAGATCTCTATAGGAAACTCGACTATAATAAGCGTTCAGAACCATGAGGGCCTAGCTGCAATGATCGTTTCTCTGCATCCATCGATTTTTTCTCCAGTTAATACTTGGCAGGTTTAACATTTTTCGGTGCGATGTTTCTTTTAACTAATACATCCTTTTAGCACACTGTACGAGAACAATTTCGGAAAATTGGTTCACTAACTGTAGTAATGCGAAGAGAAATTTAATGATAAGAATCGATAATCGCAGGCCCTTATGATTCTAAATGCCAGAGATGTATTAACAATTAGGCATTTGGTGGCCTAGTGGCGACCGTTTTTGCTGACTGAGCAGAAAATTAGGGGTTCAATTCCCACCTACTTCTTTTCAGAGATTTGTTAGGGTCGCAATGCAAACAAACGATCATATTACATGCTATGGTGAATCCTGATCTGCTACCTTTCCACTAACATTATTTCCCTTCCCACGATAGGAGTGGAAATGCAGCTGTGTTCTCGGTCTCTAGTAGCAACGTCTTACATACTAACAATCCTTCCCTTCTCCGATGAACGTAAGGACGTGGTCGGCACCGCTATTGATCTTGAAAATTCTTATTCACCAAAATTTGCACACTGAGAATGGACTGCAAACCGAAGTCCCATTAATTTGGTTCTTTGTGAAAATTTCGTTGGATTAGGTCAATCCACTTCTACTTGAGTTTATTTTTTTGGGGGATGCGCGACTACAATCCTGAATTGCGGTGTGTGAATTCATTTTCTCATGGTGGTTTTAGGTCATAAATTATGCAGATATGTACGCATCGCTTTCGTGTACTTGAAATCGATTTTTATAACGTTTGGCGAAATTGGAATTGAGAATGGGGGCGACCCCGGGGCGTAGTGGTTAACATCCATACCTCTCACGCCAAAGTCACGAGTTCATATCTCAACCCCGGACATGTCACGAATGACCCAAGAGTGTTAAAGTGACTATAATAGAAAAAAAAAATAATTAAGAATTAGTTTAATTCCAAACAACAACCTTGTTCGTATCTTAAACACTCCAGCTTAGCTATACCGTTGGTTGAAGCTGAGCAATAATTAGGCACCATTCGTTTCAACCGCATTAAGTGTTCTTTGCTTCCCTAGCCAGAAAATTCTATTGTAACACGTGTGCGTGGATGTGTGTGCGGTGCGGTTCGTGTGAAGAACATCTTTCCGGCTTATTCACAATCGGCGCTGTAAACAACAGCTGTCTGTCTGGGAAGCCGAAGGAAGCCGACCAGAAAATGAACAGCAAAGTTTCGTCGGATTGCCTCCCCATGCGGACAGTATGTAGCTAAGTTCGTTGTCATCTTTATGCTTTTGTTTTTGCCACCCTACCCACAGCCCAGCCTACATATTATGTAGACACATTCGAGTATCAAAGTTGTTGCTTTTGCCCGTGTCGGAGGGATGTTGTGAATTGCTATTGTTTTGCTATGATAGGTATTATTCGGTCTTTTGGGTACCGCTCAAGTGTCAGACGACGGGTCGTGTAACGATGGCGTCTTTTAAGCACTGGCTCTTATCGCTCCGTGTCAACCGGAGTGATGGAGTGTGTACCGTCGTGGCGGGCTTCTTTGGACATGTTTTCTGATGTAAGCAAACTTGAACATGTTCGTATGAAATCTATAAAGTAGTTAATAATAGGATGTGGTGTGCATCCAATAGGAATACCTTTATGGAGTGTAATTGGCAATCTAACGATAGCATAAAGCGCCACTTTTGGCAAATAGGAGAATTAGACAAATAATTTTTTGGTTTGTTTTTTCCGTCGATCTTGTTTTCCGTGCTGAGCACCAATGCTACCGACGACGTGCCAGGAAGGCAGCTCCCACACCTGGAACCTACCTATCGATTAATTAATTAATTTAGCTTTATTTAGGAGGCTTAGCCTACCTATCGACCCATCAACTCATGAACCGGGGACCAACGGCTTTACTTCCCATCCGAAGGAAGGCGTGATCAGAGATGTTATGCTTCAGAACATCCCGGTGGCGCCGACTGGGATTGAACCCAGGCCTGCTGGGGTGAGAGGTAATCACGCTTACCACTACACCACCGGCGCCGTTTTTAGTAAAATAATGATAGTATCATAATTTTGCACGGCGAGGTATGGGATAATATTTTAAAAACGCTTTTATTTAACGAATAAAGTATTCTCTATAAATTTGGTTGTGCATACGAGGTTAAAAAAGTTTAAATCTACAGATCTAAACGAAAACTAAGAAAAAAAAATAAAAATTTAAAATTATACGTCTATCGGGTAGCTTTTGAGGTTTCTTCCCCCGTAGCAGCTTTTAAAAAATGACAAATATTTCTTTCGGATAATAAACGCTTTTCAAGATTTCTTTCCTATACCTCAACGTGCAAAATGTTGACACCATCATCATTTTTCTATTTCTCCAATTCGCCACGAGCGCTATTGTTAGAACGGCAATCCCAAGTAACAATTTGGGTTTTATGATGGTATTGAAGGCCATTATTTAGACTACACACTAAGATTACACCTGAACGTTCGGTAAACAGTTCGATGATTTTTCACAGATTTTCTGTGTTTTTTCACAGATATTCGTTGAAAAATTACAGGAAATTGTGAAAAATCATCGAACATTCAGCTGTTGAGATTTCGGTAAAATTTCACAGATTTACTATGCTGCACATAAATGGAGCGTATATCGTAGCGTATATCATACAAGTTCACATGTAAGATCGTGTCTGCGGGGGGATGTGCTATCAAATCAGCCTACTGATCATTCTTGTATGAAATTGGTTCCAAACGTAAACAAACCATGTAGGTTTTTTGACGTAGGACTACGTCTTTAATTTCTATACTGGTACACTTTGTCAAAACCTAAAATGGAACATGAAACAAAATTATGAAAGATTTTGAAAATTAATAACTCAGCTTCCCTCTGGACCAATTTCAATAATTTCCAATCGATCAGAAATATTTCTACGCATCTACAACAATGCTTCCTCCGACTGAAGATATTCAACAAGAAATAATTGAAAAAGTGGTAATGCCAAGCATTGTCCAATGTACAAATAAAAAGTGATAATTTTATCACTGTTTTCATGAAATAAACGTTCTTCCCAAACCCAGTCGTCATAATCGAGTACCACTTGGTTGCACATCATTGCTTAACCTGAAAAGATATAGAACATCGCTCCTGTCTAGCCTCAACACAAACACTCGACAGCAAGCTGATTTTCAGGGAGCATGTTGAGAAACCAAAAACAAAATGCAACATCTTGATAAGGTCGTTATACACGCTAATCAATTGGAGATCCACCCTATCCCTGAGAAACAAGCTTGCTGTCTACAAACAAATAATTCTTCCCGTCATAGAGTATGGGTTGCCTATCTGGGAGTGTTGCGCACATTCTCATCACCTCAAACTTCAAAGGATCCAGAACAAGATCCTGAGGATGATCCTCAACAGTCCACCGCGTACTAGAAATTCTGAGGTCCACCACCTGGCTGGTCTTCAGACCTTGGCGTTACGGAGAACTGTTACCATCAAAAGGTTCAGAGATTGCTGCATGCGATCCGATCAACAGAACATTAAGTTTCTGGCACGTTAGGTTAGACAACTAGGTTAAGTAGGTAGAATATCAAATTTTCTAATTAAAATCAACAAATATGCTTTCCTTATTAGCAAAATGTAAACTATTACAATGTAAAACTAAAAACTTTGCCGCATTCCTACCCACAATGCATGCACGCAAAATCTATTTATTTTTCCTCTTCTGCTGCATGCTGTACGTAAACAAACCACGAAAATGGGATAATTTTGATTGTAGTTTTGAGTTTGGGCGACTGAGTTAATGGGCGGACTAGTTTCGGATTGAGAAAAAAACTTAAAACACGGTAATACAGCGCATAATTAGACCGCTTGTATTGATAGTTTTTTACATACTTTTAATCATGGAGCTGTGTGATATCTTTGAAAAGTACACGTTTATCGGAAATTGTATACTTTATCATGATTTTCGTATGGTTTTGTTGATAAGCACTTTGCCCACTCTGGGTTCATGCACTTCCAATCAGTCGGAGATCTTCAAACTAGCTAATCATCATGAAGTCATACGGTTATTTGAATAATCTCTGATTCAGCTGACACAGTGAAGAAATATGTGAGGGATTATCTGATTGAATAGTTGATCCGTAGAAGGTCTTCTGAATAATTGATCAATCTTGTAAAAATATCCAAGGGGTTTTGAAATTCTCCAAAGTTCAGTGATCGTGTCTGAATTTGCATTAACTTCAAAAAAATTAGGAACACTTTGAAGAAGCACCATTAACCGTGGGGAAATATCGAGAGCTCTTCGTAGAAGAATTATGAATATTAGGAAAACTTCGAGAGCTTAAGGAAAGCTCCATGAATTTTAGGGAAGTCCAGAGAACTCTAATTTATTGAGAAGTTTAAAGAACCTTGGGGAAATGAAATGTTGAAAACTTCATCGAAGATCTACAGTAGTTTTAGGAGAACTTCAGAGTAGTTCTGAAGAGACCTTCAGAGTAGTTCTGAAGAGACCTTCAGAGTAGTTCTGAGGAGACCTTCAGAGTAGTTCTGAAGAGAATTTCTGAGAACTCCAGAGAAGTTCCATTGGCATCAGAAAAATTTCGGGAAATTTATGAAACTCCCCGGGAGCACCCGGAACATGTCTGGCCAGCGTAGTCCTCAGTACTTAATATGGCCACCAATGTTCTTATTTTTAAATTCTCACTAGGGGCACGCAATAATCTTTAATTCCAACGCAGGTAACAACTGTAATTCTCATGTAGTTTGATGTGTCACATAAGGGTGTTGATTCAATAAGGATCTGACCACTTCCTCGGTGGTACCCAGAACATGTCCGGATGCGGCCATCATTTTTCTGACTACTTACTTACTACCTTGGATGATTATTTGGTTCACGTCTTGAAGTTTCTGGTTAATTCAAAATTACAAAAAAATTCATCTGAAAACATTGAGCACTTCTCAGGTTGCCGCTCAACCGTAACGCGTTTTTCCAAAATGTAAAAAAAAAATGCGTTTTAGTACAATGCCGCTTTTGCCGCAACGCGCTCATTGTGGGTTGTCAAACGGATTTCTGCCGCTATCATTGAGTTCAGCCCTTTAAGATATAAAAGAGTGGCTCAATTAAAAGAACTAAATGCTCTTCACACTTGTTCCGTTTACTAGCGGTCCTACGTCAAGCTTCCGTTCGTACCCCTAGGTACAGACCCTTCTACTTTTTGTAATGTCTTTCGAAATCAGAATTTGCTGTTATGATATAACTTATTTTGAATACTCCATTTGATCTCATTTTGGTTGACTTAACGGTTAACACAACAAAAATGAGATCAACATTTTACACTGTTGCATCAAACGGAAAACTAATTCTGCTTTCAATGAAATCAATTTGATTACTGATTTTGCATTCATAATGTTTGACTTAATATGGGCCTGTCGTAAATGGTTAGCATCCATGCTTCTCACGCTGAAAGATTTGAGCTCAAATGTCACCTCTGGCTAGTCACGAATGATGCAAAATGTGTTAAACAAAACAAATAAACAATAATCGTTAGTTTAACGACAGATGAACTTAAATCAAATTTTAAACAAGAAATTAACAGCAGAACTTCAAGTTAAGTTTCTTTAATTTAAAAAGTCTTGACTGCATAATGAAAACACAATATGATATCAGACTTCTGTCGCGACAATTGAAATCAAAATGAGTTTTCATTATGATAGGAACTGCGAACTTTAATATCGATTTGCTTTCATTTTGTTAACCGACTTTGCTCGGGTATATTACAGGATATAAGCCATAGTCTGTAGGGGGTATTAGCAATCGGTGGAAACTAACGATTTTAAACTGGCTCAAAACTTGACTAGCCTATTGGTCTCAAGCAAATCGATTAACGTACCCCATTATAGTACTACACAATGTTTGTTTTGATTCGCTATGAAAGTTTGACAGATAAAATGAGGGGTTCGTGGATTTTCCTATGTTTCGAAGGGTATATCGATTAGCTTGGGACCGAAGACCAGAGCTGAGCCAAAAAGTTGAACACGTTTCTTCGGGACCTTCTGGTCTTAGAGTTACCTCTATGGTATTAGATCGTGTGTGAGGGGGAGGACCTGCTGTCAAAACAGCCTACTGATCATTCTTGTATGAAATTGGTTCCAAACGTAAACAAACCATGTAGTTTTTTTTTGTGTTGCCTTCGATTGACTAAGACCATAGTTGATCCATCTCGCCATGTTGGTTTCTTATGGCTTGTTAACGTTTGGAGCCAGTTATATGAAGTAGGTGACGATTTTTCGTACTTGACAGTCACATCCCACCCCTGGATATGCAACCATCCATCTTTGTAAGCAACATTTCTTGTAAGTTACCCGTTTGCGTTAAATGAAATATAAGTTTACACGGATGATTGTTTACATTGCAAGTAAAATTCAGATTTTTTGCTGTGTAGACTTGTGGTCAATTTTCACCTGTTTTGAATGTAAAATGGACAAAATCAATCGACATCATAATCTCCATCCAATAAATATTTAAACAACCTGTATTAAATTCATAGTCAGTTCAGTCAAAAATCATGCAATTTTGGTATTATGAATTCTTATCGACTCCCAAGAGTGAATGTTTTTACAAGTTTCAAAGGTTCAAATTTTTGTGAAGGTAAACATTTTATAGAACTCGTTGGTAAACCTTTCCGCTTAATTCTGGGAGTTGCTCAAAGATATTAGCTGAAGGTTTTATACGATCGAGTAAACTACAATCCCAGTAACAAGTTGGGGAATCCTAGGGTCTGCTTGTTTTCTAGCAAACGTCAGTTTGATCGTTTGTTTTTATAACCTGGCACGGGTCGACTTTCGCACTGACAAAAAGTTCGGGTTTGCACTGGGTTGGAACTGGTTTCAACCTGGGAATAAACAAATTCGCTATTGCTCTGTAACCCCAAACTGCCAAAGAATGCTACTCATAGAGAGACACTCACTCTCGTCTTTTGAAATAAGCACATTGCGATTTGTGGATATAATGAGCGAAAAGGGTAACTCACTTATCTGAGTTTGACTCAGTCTAACTATGTATTTGTTATCTGTGAGTTGCCTATGCAATAACGTATTTTTAAGATCACGATCTGTACAGTTTACGACAAACTGGAAATCGAATCATGCTCGCTTGATTTCCATCACTGTTGTAGATATACATTCAATCGATTCTTTACGCTACTTTATTTGATTCTACCGTATGCGTGATAATGTTTGCACCATCGTACACATACGGTTCCCGTTTCAACTGTGCATAAAATGCCTTGGTTTTCTTTGCATGCACGTAACCTATAGCTCATACCGTAGTAGGCTGTGTATAAAAACACCATGACGAAGTGGCAGCGTATTCGTGATTTGTCCCACGCGCAAATGTCGCAAAAAGACATTTTCAATCGCCGTGGGAGTGTCCCGGTGGACCGTCAAAAGGGTTTTAGACCGAGAAAAGAAAGGACAACTATCCGCGAAGGTCTCCGAGGGTTATCGCTGCTATCAAAAGGAAGATTCGGGTGAATCCAGTGCGTTCAATAACGAAAATGGCAAAGGAACATGGGACCATTGGAAGATCGTAAAGGAAGATTGCGGGGCGAAGTCGAGGGCACGGAAAAAAAAACTCACATGATTACCAACCGCATCCGGGAGCTACGAGTCGAACGATCCAAGAAAATCTTGAACTTCCTTAATCGAAAAAATCCGGTTATCCTGATCACCGACGAGAGCATGTTTACCGTCGATCCCGTATTAAATTCCAGAACCGGCCGGTACATTAGTTCTTTTCCGGTAAAAGACGTGGCCGACGAGCACAAGAACGTGTATCTGGACCAAGCATCCTGCTAGCGTTATCGTTTTTGGATTGGTGGCTTCCGATGGCAAAAATGGACCCGGTGTTCATTCCAGAAGGCGACAAGGTCAACACGGAGGTCTACATCGGGATTTTAAGTAAGTATGTTCTTCCGTGGATCAAAGAACAGTACGGTCTTAAGCCAAATGTTGTATTTGAACAAGATGGGGCGCCGTGCCACACCTCGAACCGCACTCAGAAGTGGTGGTAAGAAAATCTTCCGTTCTGGGCGAAGGATATGTGGCCGCCATCCAGCCCCGATCTTAGTCCGCTGGATTACTCAATATGGCGCATCATTAAGGCCAAGGCCTGTTCTAAACGCCACCCGAGTACAGCAAGCCTCAGACAAACATTGACCCGTACCTGGAGATAAATGGATCCAGACTACATCATTGAAACCTGCCATGCATTCCAGAAGCGTGTGGAGGCCGTAATTTCAGCAAGTGGAAACTCGATCGATGATTAACATAGTTTAAGACTTTGAGAAACATCCCCCCTATGAATAAAAAAAAAACTCAAAAACGAAATTTTTGAGAATTTTTACCCTTCTTACAAAGAAGGGTATAGATATCACTTGAAAAACCGACTATCGATCCGAGGCCCGGAGGGCCGAGTGTCATATACCATTCGACTCAGCTCGAAGAGATCGGAACATGTCTGTGTGTGTGTGTGTATGTAACGAAATGAATGCGCTCATGTTTCTCAGCAACCGCTCAACCGATTTGGACAAACTCGGCGCCAAATGATAGGTCTTGGGGTCCCATTGAACGCTTTTGAACGGTTTTGGAATCGGTGAACCGGTTCCGGAGATATGGCCGGAATGAGATCCGGTGAATATGGGCCTTCACGCTGGATTTAACGGAAAACGTATCAAAACCATCATGCGACACATCAAATTACTACAGAATTCAAAAATAAGATCAATGCAAGTCGTGTTAAGTGTTCCAGACCACATTCGACACACTTGGACATGTTCCGGGTACCCCGGGGAAGTTGCTTGAATATGAATTGAATTAAAACCCATTAAATCACATTAAAATACGATGATAAGGTGATTGGTAGCCTCACCAAATAGACTACACCCGGATATATTCCAGGTACCCCCAGGCAGTGGCGTAGCGTCACTGGATGACACGGGGGTGGGGGGCTTGGTCACTGATAATGACAATAAAATAAATAAACTTGAATAAGTAAGAAGGGTCTGATAACACCATAGGTGGATAAATTCGGGTTTTTAAACTTTGACATTGCTCAATGGTGCAAACATTATCACGCATACGGTACAAGTATGAAAGTGTTCAAAGTAGCCCGTCCAGTTCAAAGAAGCACATCAGGACGGTACTGACGCTGAATTTAAAACAAAGAAGTTGTGAACTGTGATGTTAACAAGACCGAAAATTGAAGAAAGTGATTGTGAACAAGAAACAATTATTTAAGTCTTGTTCGTATGAGCAATTCGCTCATGGTTGGAGATCGGTTTACAGTAGAATACACAGGAAGTATTATTTTATTTGCATTGGAGAATGATGAGTCAATTAGAAAAAAAAAATCATCTACGAAGCAAAAGAAATTCCCCTCAATTTGGGATAATCGATGATCGTAGATAATTCAACGAGAGGGATTTCCCAAAGATGACCATCCAGTTCCAAGTTTCAAATCACCCAATGTTAAATAGCCATTAATGCCAACATTCCGACAGTAAAGTTGATCTCTTCCACAGCTGTCGGCATCGACAGTCAAACCCTACTGAAGGCCACGAAATTACACATCGCAGACTAATAGAACAGATTTCCCATAAAATGCGAAGCATTTTTTTCAGGACCGGAAAAACAGCCAAATAAACTTCCAGAAGGTGCCGTTTATTGTGCTGTTTCCCCCGTTGCCGATGGTGATGACGATGTTCTACTCGGCTCCGGAATCACATATTCATCGCACGACGACGACGACGGGGGTTGAAAGATTGACAGGAAAAAACATTTATCTGTGTCCCTGGAATCGGTTTCCCGTGGGTGATCCTTCTTCGCGAAGTTTCATCCCCTGTTTCAATCGTGCCTGCCGTTTTCGCTGCTGGCGGTGGCGATGAAGTGATTTTTATTCTTGCTACTAAAACCTTCTCCCAAGCGCAAGGGAGTAAACCGGATGAATCGACCGCGCCGCTATAAAGTGAAGTAATTTGGTGCGAGGCTTTGTTGGCCCTCGAGGGAGTATGAGAATCTGCGGAATTCAAGTCACGAAGTGAGATTTCTGGCAAACTGGTGCGCTCCGGAAAAGGGCAGAGGAGTAGCACTTTCGAAAACGCGATTGGCGATAAATTGTCATCTCGCCAAGTTAATTCACTTCAAATGGGGTAGCAAACGAGGCCCTGCTTTATGATACGATTCACGAGGAAAAGTTCTTGAACGTTTTTTTTGCGGGCTGCGCACGAATGGCACTGATAGGTTAGTCAGCACAGGCACGGCATTACCAAGTCGGAGGCGGTGGGTTCGATTCCCGGGAATTTTCTTAATTTCCTTGCCTTGCCAAACGATATACAAATTCATGAATTGGTTGACATAGAAAGCTCTCAATTAATAGCTGTGGAAGTGCATCTAGAACAACTAAGTTTTGAGAGCCGGCTAAACGCCCACTGCAGAAGCGTAAAGCCTAGTAGAAGAAGAAGGAGAAGACGAAAGTCGCGTGTCCCATAAAATGAGTATTTGATTGTTCTTGTCCCGTGTGGAAAATGCGATAGGCGGGATGTGAAACTTTTTAGTCCCATTACGTAATGAAGGAAATATTTTCAGTAGCGATGGAAGAGCCGTTCTGTTTATGGCTCCAATGATCTAGGGAGGGATTAACTAACGATGTTGTTATCTGACAGTCTCAATCAAATGTGAATGGCTAATTGTATTTTGAAGGACTTTTGACAAACAAACTTAAGGTTGCAAATCTTAGTTTTTGGCTTCTAAATTGAGATGGTTTCGTTTAGGGTAGAAAGTTGCGTGCTGTTTATCATTTGCTTGTTTTTATTTAGGCTGTTGTTGACTTTGTGGTTAACTAATTAGGAAGAGAAGTTTATGTGTCTTGTGAAATGGACTCGATCTAGAGAGAATATATAGCAGATTTGTTTATATCAGATTTTACGTTTTGAGCAAGCAACTACGTCCTGAATTGCTTGGATAACATTAATGTAATACAGAATGTACGAAATTACACTTGTTGTTACCAGGTGAATCTTTGTCATTGACGAAAAAATGAATAGGATTTTGACGAAGGTTTTTTTTTTGGGTCAAGTCTGTCAGCGACTATTTGACAAACAATTTTGTCAATATCGCGCGAAAGTCTGTCAATGACAATGACAAATCTCAGCACTGCCACCAACTGCGCTCTTTGGGAGATTCCTGTGTATTAAAATGATAATTTATATTACAGCGAATGTTCGTTTGAGTTATGAACCTATCGACTTTCCACCAATCATCGTTCCACCTGTCTGCTTTTCTGTCATACAATTGTCATCTGAACGATGGAATTGTATGTAGGGATTAAGTTGGAGCCCCAACTACTGTAATTACGACGCGCATGTATAGAACTTTGTTAAATCTCTCAATTATTCCACCTGGGACCAGGAAATTTCCATAAAATGCACTTCTTTTTTTTGTTACGTGACCAGTTCAAACTTTGATTCCGACGCTGCATGTAATCAACGAGGAGTTTGTTTCCGTTCTCTCAGGATAAACCCCGATTTGGTCGAACAATTTTCAGTTTTTGCTCTCCAATGTCCACAGAAAAAAAACTTTTCGTCGCTTGATATACCTGCAGCTGTTGAGCATTGTTATAGGGGATGTTTTTTTTTTCCTAACGGAGTCAGTTCCATACAGTCTACTCTAGCCAAAAAAAAAAAGTTCATCAGCAGCGGTACTTACTTTGGTAAAATCGAAAGTTTTCGTTAACATCACAATTGCGCTGCAGTTCTCCTGCCACACCATCCGCCAAAAGTCTAACACTGTCTCCTCGGTTGGTCCCTGTGTTACGATGTATGCATTGGGTTTCAGTAAACTCTGCTCGCGTTGGCCAATATTAAGCGGGAACATGAAAGAATGGAATATATATTGATCAGTTTTTTTTTAACACATAAATCGACGACATAGATTTATCAAAGAAACAAGACGAGACTCAAGGATACTCACATCGACATAGGACGCGTTGATGTAGTCGGTGTCTGGGATGTTTTCGTACTTGCCGAGCACGACCCGGTTGTAGTCGTATGGAATGCATTTGGGATTTTGGTTCTTGTGGGCATTGGCTTTGCGTGTCGCGTGCCGGCAGGTATTGGTCTCCACCTTCACAGCCGTCTGGAATTCGAGCTTGTAGAGGATGGGAAACTTTCGCCGCTGCTCGCACAGTTTGCTAAAGTGTCGCAGCTCGGTCGGTTTGTCCGGCATCGTCTGCGAGAGCGGGTTTTTCTCATCTGTTGGTGACAGTGAAAGGAACGTAAATTGCCAGCAGGAGACAAGCGTGAATTGAAATTAAAGTGCGACGAGGAAGAGATGCTTTTCCGATAGATTTCCCTGCCACCCCCCCGGTTTGGACGTTGCTGTTCGCGCACGGGCGAGCTTTTCGCGAAAGAATAGGACGTGAGTCAATTAAATGAAGAGGTCCAAAGGGCTAGAGTACAATTTCGTGGAATGAATAAACATTTGAATGATGAGGAAGTTTGCAATGACTGTAGAGTGCTTTCGCGATTTTTCCTACTCATGAATTCTAATGAATTTCAAATCTTACAAGGTAGAACAACGTACGGATAGAGCGTAATAATAAAAGAGAATGGTGAACAGGCAAGACAGGGAAAACTTGATAGGAGTCGCACACAATTTCTCTGGGTCAAAAAACACTTACCTCTGGCTGATAATTTAACTTTATCTGGTAGAATCCACCGAGAAGGAGAAGGAGAGAAAAATTGAGAAAACTTCATTAGAAGCACGGCGACCATCGTGACACTTTGTGATCGTTTATGCAAATCAGCTTAGAAAATGCAACTTTGCTGTCGTCGTCGATGTTGTTGTTGTTGCAGCTGCTTCTTTGATCAGTCGATTTGATAAACGCACCACAAGAGACTGTGAAAATGGACTTACCTAATGAAATTAAACCGCTATTCAACATGCTTAACTTGATTGTGTTCGGTATGGAAACTAGGCTGGTGGAACTGAGTGTCTTTTTCTTCTTGGGCTTCTCCAGATCTGCATAGCGTGAGGTTGACCTGAAAGAGGGACCAGAATGGATGGGATATGGTTAGATGCTGGTGGTTGATAGAATTTTTCGCAAAATGAATGTGGTTTCGATTGCACAGGTTACAATTAGAGCTGCACTTAGAACTCATGGTGCTCAAGCGGCAATGCCAACTTTTATCCACCCTTCTTAAAACATCCAGTATTTATAAAATGTTGTATATCCTTTTTCGTAATACATAAACATAATGCGATGCATGTCATTCTTTTATGCGATATTGACTTAAACTGTAACAATTTACGATACTGTCTGAACATTGTTATACGACTTCTGGTTGTCTGGGAAGCGTGACTGCCGCTCATTCCAAAGGGCCATTGGAGATCGAAGCAATGCAGAATACGCTAAGCTTCTTACGGTTATGTATTGCTGGCTTTCATCTTATTGTTCTAGATCCTCTTCCACATTTATCAACTGAGACCATTCTATGCTAACCAATGCATGAATTTATATATTCCAGGGAGGCACAATGATACACTATGCCCAAGGAAGTCGAGAAAAATTCGAACCTGAAAGATTTCCACGACCGAACCAGGAATCAAACCCGCTGTCTCCGGCTTGGTAATACCGTGACTTTACTAACTAGGCTGCCCATGAATGAATTTGAGGTGGTTAAAGGCTGAATAAATGTTTTTTTTTTTTATCTAATTGTGAGGCGTATGTTTGATTGGTACCTTAGTTTCAAAAATTACCGACCCTAAAAGAACACTTAAGAGCGTCTGGATATTCCGATTCATCGATAACTATCAAAAATCTTGGTACTTCAGGAACTTTCATCTTGCAATTTTAGGGAATCCAAAAACTCTTGAATGTCTCGAAACTCCGAAAATTCTCCAGACTATAATAATCTACGGAAACACCAACAAACCTAGGAAATCTCTGAGCTTTCTGAATACCAGAAATTTTAGAAACATCCGGAATTGTGGGAACTTTCGAAACTCCACGAAGCTCCGGAAGTCCGATAATTCTGGAGTTTATGCAATTCTGTAATTTTCAAGAATTATTCTAAATCTGCGGCAACTCCCGAAAGTGTGGAAACTTCCGGTAGTCTTAGCACTGAAAGAACTATAAGGATCTATTTTTTTTCCTTGTCGGGTATTTTCATCACTGCGACCATTTTTCTGATCTATTGTGATATATTCCCCATTTTTTTTTCTTTAGCTATATCAAGATGCCGTATCACTATTATTAGGAGTGATCGCCATCGTTTGACTAATAGCATTATCCCAGCACGGCATTATACTTCGAATAAAGTGCACTGCCGTACTGGGAGTTGTTCTCCAAATGTCAAAGGTTTCTATCAGCCCCTTGTCGAAGAACTTACGCCTTTTATTGAAAATTGCCGGACAGTGGCATAGCAAATGTTCCGAGTCTTCCTTTTCTATGCCACAGAAGCGACATACATCATCTTGAAGTTTTCCAATCAGCTTCAAGTGATAACGGCTCGGACAATAACCTGTTATAAGACCTGCATATATACTAAGATCTTTCTTAGAAAGTTCCAGGATTTTGTGGGTCACAGAAATGTTTGGATTAATAAATCGCTTCGACTGCCTAGCTATGGAAGTGTTCTTCCAGTTTTCCTCCACTTTTGAAGATTCCCACGCTTTTAGCTCCATTCTAAGAGATGCAGCCGATAAGCCACAAAAGGGCTCTGGCCCGATGAACTTATGAGAAGATCCGAGTCTTGCTAGTGCATCAGCTCTTTCATTTCCCTCAATCCCGCAATGACCAGGAACCCAATATAAGTTGACTTGATTATGACAAGACAATTTTTGAAGTGATTGAACACACTCCCAGACAAGTTTTGATGTACATGTCGCCGACTTTAAAGCATTTAGAGCAGCTTGACTGTCGGACATGACGCATATATTTGAACTCTTATAGTTTCTACGCAAACATATAACGGAACAGCTTAAAATTGCTTGGATTTCAGCTTGGAACACAGTTGGCCATCTGCCCATAGGAACCGATATTTCTATCCCTGGGCCAGTTACTCCTGCTCCCACTTGATTGTTCAATCTTGAACCATCTGTATAAAAAACAATCGATCCTGGACGAAGAACTGGGCCACCAAATTGCCATGAATTACGCCCAGGGTCAACTACTTGAAAAAGTCGATTGAAATTGTATCTTTTCTCCATCCAGTCTTCGTTGTTCCTTACTAGAGAGTTGATACTAACAGTTTTTAGAATCCTAAGATGTCCTCTAAGGTCTCCTTCAAAGAGTTTCACTGACCTTGTAATCCTTAGAGCACACTTTTCGGCTTCTAATTGTACAAATTGATGCAATGGTAGCATATAAAGCAAAGCATCCAATGCCTTCGATGGTGTACTTCTCATTGCACCTGTTATTGAGAGAGTTGCTAACCTTTGGAGTTTTTCTAACTTTCTCTGAGCAACACTCTCTTTTGTTTTTGGCCACCAGACCAATGCACCATAAGTAATCCTGGGTTTCACAATTGCCGAGTAAATCCAATGGATCATTTTCGGTTTCAGTCCCCACTGTTTACCGAATGTTCTTTTGCATATCCATAGAGCATTAGTAGCTTTGTTTATTGCCTGCTCTAGGTGCATATTCCAATTAAGTTTACTATCGAGGATTACTCCAAGATATTTGACAGCATTAGAAAGTTCCAAAAGTGTGCCTTTCAATCTTATGTTGTCTAATGAAAATTTCTTCCTTCGTGTAAATGGCACGATAGTAGTTTTAGAAGGATTTATGTTTAATCCTTCCCTATCACACCACGATGAGACAAAATTTAAAGCAATTTGCATTCTGTTAGCAATAATACAATCATATTTGCCACGTACAATTATGACTATATCATCTACGAAGCCAATTATTTCGAAGCCATGGGCTATTAAATTTTTGAGAAGATCATCAACTATTAAAGACCACAATACAGGTGATAACACGCCTCCTTGCGGGCATCCTTTGGCTGCTCTTACACTGATGAGTGAGCTTCCAAGGTTTGCTGATATTTCTCTTTTTGATAACATTTCATTGATCCAATTTACAATGCTTTGATCGAAACCACGTTTCATCATAGCTGTAGTCATTGAATCGTGAGATGAATTATCGAATGCACCTTCAATGTCAAGGAATGCAGCAAGTGAAATTTCTTTTGCTTCAAAAGATCTTTCTAGTTTTGTAACAACCGTATGGAGTGCTGTTACTGATGACTTACCTTCCTGGTATGCAAATTGATATTTGCTCAGAGGATTTGTGACTAAATATGATGACTTTATGTGTTCATCTATTATTTTTTCCATTATTTTTAGCAAAATAGACGATAATCTTATTGGCCTGAAGGATTTTGGTGAAGTTTTATCCTTTTTATTAGCCTTGGGAATAAAAATAACCGGACTTGTCGCCACACTGCCGGTATAAAGCTTAATATTAAGCTTGCTCGAAATATCTTTGTTAGAATAGGCATTACAACCGCTTTTCCCTTCTGTAGTAGTACAGGAAAAATTCCATCCCTACCTGGTGACTTGAAAGGTTCAAAGGAGTCAATCGCCCATTCAACTTTTCTTTCAGTAAAGATTTTGTTGGCCAAAGTGCAAGCATTAGCTCTTGTTCTGTCTAATTCAGTCGTTTCATTCAATATTTCATGAATATCCGTCCTGGTTTCATCGATACCAATTGCTGTTGTCGTCACGTTTTGGTCTTCGTTTGAATTAATAATAGAGCATGGAAAATGCGTTCTCATCATCAACTCTAACGTTTCATTTGTAGAAGTAGTAAAAGAGCCATCCTCTTTTTTCAAAGTGCCCAGACCATTGGAATGATCTTTAGCGAGTATTTTCTGCAACCTAGCAGTTGCTGGAGTATTTTCAATGTTCTCACATGTATGCCTCCAGTGTAATAAGGATCTATTAGGAACCACAGTCCCGATACTTCGAGAAATCTCTCTTGTTTATGGAGTTTTTTTCTAGGTGGCATTGGGCCAAAATTGAAAAATGTTTATTGATGTAAAAATTTTGAATATACAGTAAATGATTACTAGAATATGTTGCTAGAGCTCCTTGAGTATAGTGTAGATAACATTAACTAGTTGTTTTATTTAAATAGTGCTGTAAAGCTAAGTGTTATAAATAGTAATGCTTTCTCGACTGTTGTATTGAGAAATTTGGGGTTGGTTTTTGGCTCTTGAATAAACAGCTACAACGAAGTTTTGCGTTTACCATCCAACATTTCGATGATACGCTTCATCTTCATCTGGCATTTAGAGGCTTCGTTGTGTTGTTCTGAGTGTATGAGTAGTCCTACATTTAGCTGTATAGAAAACACATACATTCACAACAACACAACAAAGCCTTTAAATTCCAGATAAAGATGCAATATATCATAGAAACGTTTATAGTAGACGCAAAACTTCCTTGTAGCTGCTCATTCAAGACTGCAAGAGCCGAAAACTATCCCAAAGTATAAATAGTAGCAAACATACGTTTTTTAAAATGTCCACAGGCAATCAAAAGTTTGAACACACTGATGTGGGTAGACGAGGGTTGCATGCGATCTTTTGCCATACATACGAAGTAAATTGTGATTATAACCAAGTGTACTTATAATAGCCACGTTAAATTTACATATTTTAAGATATTTTAACCTAATATATGATTTGGCCCAATGTCACCCCCAATAAAGTTTATATTGTTTTATTTTTAAAATTTAATTTTAGTGAAATGGGATATCAATTTCAATCAACCATTTCCATGACAGTCTTTAAATATATCATTGATGAATACATGCATAAATTGTGTTGTAGGGAACGACTTTTTTTTGGTCCAATGTCACCCCCACGGTACGGTACCAGAAGTTAACGGAGATCTCCAAGTTCATGGAGCTTTCGAAGTTTCTGGATTTGCTATAATTTCTAGTGTTTTTGAAGTTCCTCGAAGCTTTAATATTACAGGACAATCTGACATTAGTAGGGTTGGGCAACTTTGTATGGCGGGTCGTAAATAGTGGCTCCCAACTGCGTTTTAGATTTTGTAAATATTGAGGTCACCTAAAACCGTACCAAATTTGCACGAGGTCGGGACGCAGATATCGATTCAATATGCGGTATTCATCTAATCATTCTGCACAATTAACCCAACTTAAATCACAGGTATGGCATTATTATGGGCAATGGGAATGAATAAATATTTAGTTTTAATTTTTCAAATAAGCATTAATATTCTGTCAGTTATGCAGATCGCAATCAAATTCATTAAAATTACGCACAATGATGGGAACCTCAAATCGAAAAGGCAGTTATGGGGCGAGGTGTTTGTTTTCAAAGTGACTCACCCTAACAAACAATTTTTCCGATCAATATTGAAGATTTCTGCCTCATTGGACTCCTGTGCAAATCCTGTGCAATTCCGAATTCCATGAAACTTGTTCACTAGGGGAAATTAACCAAGTTTGTGCTAAAATTTGACCATTTTGACTACCGCCTAATTTTTCAAAATGGCATATTCAATATTTTTCAAACGGAAATGGCTTGTCTAATGGAAATGATGTCTGACACAAACTTGTATAAAAATCGTCAGTTCAGAAAAAAAAATCAAGGTGTTGGGAAATCCTGTGAGGGGTGAGCTATTTTGTGTGGAGGGAGGGACTTCGGATGTTACCAAATGCCTATATAGAGGTATCAGACATCCGATAGATGTCCCCCCAAAAACAGCAGTGACATCTGATGGAAAATGTATGCAGAAGCTTGAAAAAGTAATTAATTACGATGTTTAATAATAAATTCATAATAACAAGAACCCCATGGGTTGATTTTAGCTGAAGGAAAATCAATTATGACCTTCTGGACAACTTAATTCCCTAAAGTATTAAATAAGCTTAACAGTTTTATTTTGATATTGTGATTTACCCTGGAAGACCTATTGAATTCCCCCCAAAAGATTCATCCGACTTTGCTGGAAGTTAACTTGTTCCACACACTGAAAATAAAATTTAGTACATATAACAAAAGCGTTTGTTTATTCTACGAATCTTTTCGTTGTTATCTGCAACAAAATAAACTCGTACTATACATGAATCTAGTTTCGTTTAAATATTAAAATCATTCACTGCGTAACATTCTTGTATTTTACAAATGTATCATAAAATAAATACGAATTATTCGTGACAAGAAGTACAAGCATTGAAAATAGCACGAAATATTCGTTTACCAATAAAACATCATACATACATTGTACGAACATTTCGTAGAAGAATAAAACCGTCTCTCTGGCTTTCGTGTTATATACGAAAAAAATTCGGAGAACGAAATCAATTCGTATTTCTTTCAAATTCGTTTGACTCAAGCAAATTTGCCTGTCAAAACAATGTTTACAGTAAACACAAACGAAAATTATTTATTCTTCTTAAAAACAACAGTTACAATTGTTATTCTAAGGGCAAGGTAATTAAAATTGAATTCAGTGACTTGATCTTAAAGGCTTTGTGGCTTAACCGAAGGATGTTGCACCGAATTGATAACTCGAAATGCAACCTTGCTCGTCCTGTTTCTTCTCGATGCTGATGATGCTGTTTCAGGAAGCCTTGATCGACATTTCTGTTAGCTGTGAACTGCACACACAACATCCTATTTATAGTCTTTATAGGTCCTTATTGACCGACGACCGATTTCCTGTTGGGCTGATGCTGAAATTGAGCCTCCTTCGAATATACATGGTCCGCCTAAGGTTCTGAAGGGCCGGCCGTGAAGTTTGGTTCTCGTCGATGCGTAGTTGTATCGCCTTTCCGTGACCGAATTTGATGGAATAGGTTACCCATCAATTTTTGCCAATGTCCTGATCGAGCGCCAATACCTGAGAGAGGAAATAAAACAATGAAGTTTAAGTGTCCGAGTTACCGTTATCAGCTTATCCGAGTTGATTCCGTTACCAAAGTGCTGGTCTTGAATTCAAGAAGTACGTATTACAGTATCCTTGATGTCATCCCACCAGTCACGGATATAATTAACCACTTCATTCGAGCAGTTAAAATGACGTTTACTACCACTTGAACTTTGAAATAAAACATTATTTTGAGATTTTTTCTTCTAGAATCACGAAAAAAGTAGCCAAAAATTGTGCGTTTCATAAAAAAATAGAAATTAGTTGGTCCAGTTTTGTGAAACCGCTGGTAGAAAGTAACGCCAAAACTGCTTGACAAAGTGGTCAATTGGAACCATCGACATTTCCACTTGGTTGCACTTTTGTGTTCACGCACTAAGGAAACTTTTCACTACTTTTGTTTGACTTGATTGCATTAATTTACGTTTTTTGACGTTTAACTCCACATCGGAGCGAATGTACGAAATATAGTTCGTATATTTTATGAATTATGCGTAATGTTGGCATTGTAGCTTAAAACATGCAATACGAATGTTTTGCACAATTAAGGAAATATTTATTTTATCTACGAAACCCATATTTACGAAATGAGCGTAATAGTATTAACGAAAATATATTTTCAGTGCATGTTTAATCCAACTACTAAAAGAATTGTCTCCTGATTTGTTTTTCCAAATGTCCCGATTTCTTCTGACTTATTTCATGAGTTTCTTCTAAGTACCCCCGGAAGATTCTTCTGATTTCCTTTGTAAGATTCTTCATACATCCCTCGCAAGTTTTTTTTTAACTTTCTTCGGAAGATTCATCCAACTTATCCTGATAGTTTATTTTCTATATTCCCCTAAATTAATCTAATTGCCAGTCCACTTTTCCGCGTAAGCTTGTTGGAGTTTTTTTTATTAGGATGATTTTTACGACTTCCACCGGAAAAGTCCTGTAACTTCTACTGGAAGTTAAATCTGGTTATTCTAGATTTAATCTAGAAGTTTCTTCTGACTGACATCGGCCAATTCAAACATCCAACGATATATCTTAAAAGCTCCTTCCATGTTCCCCAAGAGGTCCTGCTGTCAGCCTACTTCTTTAGAAGGTTTCTCTATACTTGGAACAACCTGCCCCAAAAATTTCTTCCGTTTTGGATTTCGGGAGTTCGTCAGCTTTCCCTGGAAGTTTCTTCAATCTTTCTGCCTGCTCTGGAAGCTCTTTATAACTTCTCCAAAAAATTTCCTTCAGCACCGATTCGAAATTTGTAGTTCATTGATAGTTCTTCACAGAGTTAATTTCCTGGAAATGGTAGATTTTGATTTTTTTTCCGGAACAAACACACGCTTTTTGACCTAGACTACGTCTTACGGAAAGGTACAGGTACGTCACGAAAAGATGTTGGGGTTTGAACGCTTATAACTTTGTCATTTATAGAAGAAATTAAAATCCAAACACACGAATCGATAGGAAATAACTCTACAAATCGGCTAAAATAAAGACTTTTCCAATTTTCAATAATAAAACTTTTGAAAAATGTAAAAATAAAAAGTAATAATTTTATTACTATTTTTATGAAATAAACGTTTTTTTTTCTCAAACCCAGTCGTCAAGTACCACATAGTTGCACATCGTTCTGTTTGAACCTCAAAAGTTATAAAAGAGCGCTGCTGTCGTCGTGCCTTCGCTCATTTTCGCATCGGAAGGCGTGCTGAGTGGTACTAGCAGCAAGTCAGCGGTAAAAGGTGAAATTTTTCCTTCTTCTGTCGTGCAGTGGTCGGCGTGATGAGTGGATCAGCGGTAGAGTGGAAGGAAACTCACCGCTTCAACAAGTTGTTTTTGCATTAAACTCAATCCGCATCTACCCGATAACATCTGATCCGACTGGTGGTTTTCTATATTTATCTTATTCTTTCATTTCAAGCTGAATCCTTCTCTTTTGTTAATAACTTGGGTACAGAACTGTTTCTTGTCGTGTTTGTCATATAGAAAAAAAAACTAGAGAAGATCCTTCCATTGATCTATGTGTGTGTGTGTGTGTGTGTGTATTCACTCTAACCCCCACTGACCGGCAGTGTTATTATGGAAGAACTCTCTCTACAATGTCGCATTTATTGCAGATCCAGCAACCCATTTCAAGATTTTCTGGAGAGCTACGCCCATTCCGAGGTTACGTTCACTTACAATAAACCCCGCATGTATGTATTACCTCTATCAATTGGATATTAGTATTACACACACACTTCCAGCTTCAAAATGTTCTTTTGAATCCTGGCACGTATTTAGTTTATGTTTTTTTTTATTGTAAAAAGTATTTGGACTGGTCTCACGATGTTCATTTGATCCCCCAATCCATGGGTTACGTAGTTCCGAACATAAATTTTCTTGCACTGCCATGCCTGGGAGGATGTTCGCGTCTAGTGCTTTCCCTAGGAACCGTTCGCGGCCATCAGTTACACCCCGTCAAGTCTTAAGCGAGGCATTTTTAAAATTAGTCGTAATCTCCGACACCGTCAAGAAACCAGCAGCCGAACACTTTTGCAAGCGGAAAACTTGCTGATTCACGGTAACGTCTTCCACCGAATCACCACCAAAACTCGCGACGGACACATTATCAGCACTTTCCCGGGCTAATTCACCAATCGGACTGGATTAAAACTCGTCCACGGTGACGAATCTCTCAATAGAACTACGCGCCGAAAGTGTGGCATCCGAACTCGGAGAACCGGGACAATTAAACCGACACCAAACAATTGAACTGAAGCTGCGACGTAGATTTTGGAGGTTAAATTCAAGGTCAACCGAAGCACTCAAGGCGGATTTTTTTTTTCCTTGCTTCTTTCTTTTGTCACTGCATGTTTCTATTTTCATTTGCTATATTCTTCTCTTTTTTAATCTAATTTGGCTTCAAAACTGGACGCCTCAACACAGGAAAAAACACGATATATTACTAAATGATAACTTTAAGAACACTTGAAAGTAAATTTCAGCACACAAATTTACAAATTCAAGGCAAAAAAGCTTAATTCGCTGACGAAAAATACGCAGCAAAAGAAAAACACGTCAGCTTTCAAGCGCGGCCTACTGCGATCCCTCAGAAGATCCTTCCATTGATCTATGTGCTGAAAATAGCTGAGAATGTCTTAATATGGCCGTGAGGATGCAAAGAGATAGTCGACGAGGAGAAGAGAATCTGTCAATGTAACTTAGGACCTAATGCCTAGCTTGATTTGTCGAGAGTTAATCGGATAAAATTCGTCCGGTGTGGGAAGAGTTTTTAGTTAATAACGATGCCATAGAGAAGCTCATTTTCGCATCAGACAATGTAGTTGACCGATCTCCTGAGCAACTACTAGCAGCAGTATCTCCAACGGTAAGAGGGTAAGCTTTCTGACTAGGAGAATCGTTCCTTCTCAGGACCACTAATTTTTACAGAAAGAGTTATATTCCTGGGACAAATCGGTGGTTTTGACCGATTTGCAGTGAGATATTATTTCCCATTTGGGTCCCGTTCAAATATTACGAAAGCGGAAAATTTAATTTTTTTAAGATACTACTAGGTAACTAGGTGGTTTTAATTTAAAACTCGATATTTTTTCGTTAATACTAATGAAAAATGTGAAACTCGATCATACCGAGAAATAGGATAGGATGATAACTAAGGATGTTACAAAAAAAAACTTCGTGTTGCGGAAATTCTGGAAAACGTGATTTAAAGGTAGCCCCGATGAGATCTTTGAAAACGTTGATTTTTCACAGCTCCATACTATTAGGACAACAAATTGTCACAGCCTGCTAGATGCTTAATTTTTTCATGACATTTTTTTTCTATTCACAGAAATTTCGAGGGTATCAAAATAATACTTAGGGTATACGTCCCTAACCTCGGTCTAATATGCAGCCATCGATTACGTTTTTAATCATAACTCATCAATGAATTTACCTGCAAACGATATTCTACTGCTAAATGGTATGCTTAGATATGCTTATCATGTCGTTTGCTATCAGAAACCACGAAAAGTTGAAAAACTTACTTTTTTTAAGACAATAACTCACGAGGGAAATGTATGTAATATGGGTCTATTGTCCCCAAATTGGGTCTATTTATGGATGCAACTTCGTCCTATCTTGTTTGATCCTCAAAAAAACGCTCTTGGTAACGTTTTCTGATGTATTTTTTTTATCACTATCACTGTTAACTTAATGCTCTTCATTCCTCAAAACATTTCTTAGAGAAAATTTTACGAAAACTACATTAAATCACTCAATTTAAAAATTAAAAATTAAAAATTTCGCTTATCGTCTTTTGACCGCAGAATATCTAAATCAGAACATTGTGATGTTCATTATACAGGTTTGGCAGAAAAAATCTCCCTTCCTGTTCGTTCCTTATCATCCAAATGCAAAACAACATTGTTGACGTTACTCTTATTGCTATATGCTGTCAAATGAATTTCATGGGCCATAGTTAGGAACATAGAAAAGAAATGTGTCCCTAAAGTTGGGTCCATGTTTTACTTGTGAAAACGTTGTTAAACAATTAAAATAAACATAAAATATTCAAACAGCAACTGTAAGTTTTACGTCTAGTGTGTATTATCAGGTAATTCCAATCAATAAATGCCATAATCAGGCCATTTGATGATCGTCAGTCAACCTTCCCATCTTAACCTTATAAGTCATGGCGGCTAAAAACTCCGAACATTGTGATATTCTCAACCAGTTTTATTACTTACGAGAGCTGAAAATGTATTGAAATGTTGTGATATAAATTGATTTGTGTGTGGTACACATTTATCAACCATCAGTGATCAATATTTTCCTTATTTTTTGTGTAATATTCCTTAATTAATTATTTATTTGCGTGATAGGCCGAATGAAAGGACTAGACCCACATTACATACCGTAACCCTATATGTGATTTTATACAGCTCATGGATAGGAAATTTTATGACTAACACATTTGTTGAAAAAATATATGCCTATTTTTGATCGTTTCAAAGTAATTCATGATTTCCTGTAGCAAGATTTTTTTATTAATTTCCTTTAAAATATTTATATATTTGCAATGTCATACAAAAACGGTCAATAAATATGAACTATTAGAAGAAATAATCACTCAAACCCTTGCGTTCTCAATCCCAACCCTGCCATCCATTTGTTACAATTTGTTACTCCTAGCCTCGAGATAGCCGCGAGTAATCGGCCCCCGCTTTACTAACGTTAGTTTTATGCAATTTTGTGATCTAAACAAAGAATATCGGCTCCGCAAAGCTACAGCAAATGAGCCTGGAAAAATGAACGGATTATCAATTTATTTATTTATTTATTTGTCGTCAATCAGTGTAGACCGTTTTACAATACTGCTGTTGCCTTACATGCTATTTTAAAACATACGTTTAATTTGAAATTGTCAATAAATGAAGACTGCATATACAAATATCTAAAAAATAAAAATTGTTTTAAACTCAACGAATTATGTATGCAGAAATAATCAAGTGAATAATTTAAACTTTTCGGAGAATAATTCTGATTTTGGGTGCTTATAAACATCAGTGTTTAGCTCAAACCCGTTTAAAAGTCCAAGTGAGTAGTTCAAAGTACATTGATGTCCAGTTAAAAAAAACAAACAAATCTTTTCATGTTCACCTGCAACTAGTTTCATTCAGAACTTGAAAGTGTGCCAAAATTGTATATGTAGTTGAAAGGTTGACCTAAAATCAAAGATTTGGTGGAATTTAATTTAATTTTGCCAGTAGCTATTCAGAGAAATATCTAAGATATCTTTATAATTTACATTATGCATTATTTTTTGAAAATTTTTATACTTTTAAGTTCTGAATACAACCAATGGCTGCCAAAAATGATTTTTTTTTAATTGACCATCCCAATGTTCTTTGGTTAAGCTGTACCCATGAATGCGTTTGATATACATACTGAAATTTAAGTCCTTATGATCTGAAAATCTCTCAGAAGAGTTTTATTTTGAATCATTACATCTAACTTTTCCAAATAATTTATATTTTTTGACGGTTTTTGTGTGACATTGCAAATAAATAGATTTTAATGGAAATTTGCAAAAATATTACTTTGTTTGTTCCAGGAAATCATGAATAACTTAATAACGATCGACAATAATCGTATACTTAAGCAAAGTTTCTGAAAATAAAATTTCCAATTAATAAACTTTAAAAAGTTAGAAGACTTATTTAGATACTCTTTTTTGATGATTAAAAGTCATTGTTCATCTAGAAAACCGTGATTTCAAAATATTTAAAAAATGCCATGAAAAAGTAAGGCATTTAGTAGGCAGTGGAAATATTTGTTCAGCTATAACTATGTACAATTTACTTCTTTTAAAAATTTCATCGGGGCTACCTCTTAATCACGTTTTGCAGGGTTACTTTCAGCCGGCGCCGGTGGTGTAGTGGTAAGCGTGACTGCTTTCTAACACCCCAATGGGTCTGTGTTCAATCCCAGCCGAGGTCGGTGGGATTTTTCTGAGGCATAAAAATCTCTGGTCCCGTCTTCCTTCGGAAGGGAAGTAAAGCCGTTGGTCCCGGCCCATGAGTGTGTTTGAATGGGTGCGATATCCTACGCAGGTGTGGAAGCTGCCTTCCTGCACATTCGATTGCCGTCAATGGATGGCAATCGATGTCCGTCGGTGATTGGCACTAGATTGCGGAACAGAGACCGACGTTAAATAAAGGAAAGGAAAAAGGGTTACTTTCATACAAATGTTTTTTTGTAACACCCTTAGCTATCATTTGGTTGAAGATAATGTGTTGTTTTGGGCCACCCTATTAGTTATGGCATATCAGTGCAGTGTGAAAATAAGTTTTAAGCTATTTTGAATATGCCATCGGCTTGAAACTTGTTTTTCTTGAATCTTCAAAATTTGAGTTACCTAGTTGTAATATTAAGGGAACGATATAGAGGTGCATATTAGAGAAAGAAACTCTATCTACTATTTCCAATTAGTACAATATTACTCAGGAGTGACTACGAGCCCGCGTTCTTCTAAGTAAAATAATCGATTATTGAGAAACGGTACAACAGTGAAAATCAGTGCTATGTGTCAACATATGGCTGCAACATATATGAGTTATTTTTTTTTATCTAGTTTCAATCACGTAAGCTTTGCGGAGCCGATAATTCATTGTTCGTTATTTGTAACAAAATTCACCTAATTCTATGTCTAGTAGGAGTTGGGCCAAATACTCGCGGCTTACCCGAGGTTAGAGAGGTACATTGTCGACGGATGAATCAGGGGAGGAGCTTGGGGGTGAGGTTTCGTTGTCTCATCTGAGCGTTGTCGCTAGTATGGACGGTAGTGCGGTTATAGCTTCGTCTGTAGTTCGACCGGCTATGCTGACCAGTGGGTGACGATGAGACTCATCGAGACGGGGGAACAAGACAAACAAAAACTATTAAAGAGAGACAAATGCATGCGTAATTCCCGGCAGTGCACGAAGGATCGTCAGGCAGACGGTCAGACAGCCGGCAGACGGTAGATAGAAGAGGAAGGGGCATGAGCACCCTTTTCCATTTCCATTGACCTGTACTCGCGAACACATAAAGCATGGAAAAAATGAACAGACTTCATACACTGTAGTATGAAATATGAAATATAAATGATCGAAATAATAGGTTTCTTCTACTGTATTTTAAATCAATATCAAGAAAAATGCACGAGAAGTTCACTTAACAGCTCAACGTAATCTACGTCAACCATGGGGTCGTGTCTTGTATCTCACCATTTTTCTTCAAACTGTTTCCTCTCTTTCAGCTTCCATAGAATGAGGTAAAATTGGTGGAAATTGATTCCCAGAATGTCACTGGTACTTCAATAATTTTTTTTAAATGACGTCATTTTTTCAAACCTACCTCAGACAGAAATCCTGGCTACGCCACTGAATAGAGAATATCAGTCATAGTGACTCAGTCTTTTTTGTGTTCTTCAGAGATTCATCTTAAATGGAAAATAGTCACTTTTTTTCTCTTGAGCATTCCACTAAAAACCCAATTCTTAACTTTCATTAATAGGAGTAGTCAAACCTCCTTGATAATTTATGTACACATGAAGACGCATGATGAATTGTAAAATCATCAATCCATTCGCAGGAAGTGGAAAGAGAACCGATAACTCCATTTTCCTTCCCAAAGGAAATTCATTCATTGACAAGTCCTACCGGTAATTTATATTTGCAAACCACACCAGCTAGTTTTTGAAGCATCTTGTGATCATTATTTGTAGAACTTCACCTTCTCTCTCTCTCTCTCTCTCTTGGTCGTTCTCTCACGTCTCACAGAAGAACATCTGCCATTTTCCTAAAGCGTTGCGTTCGTTGCATCACGTTGCCGCAGTCCTTTAGCAGCACAGCCTCATTCCCCCAGTGGGATATTGAAGGGCAAAATAAAATTAACGAAAGGGCACTCGATGATGAAGTACACAGTGCGATGGATGTTGGTTTTCTTGTTCTTGCACCACCCAATGATGTATCTTGTCGTTTTTCCTTGGAAAAGTTCAAGTGCTGCTGTAGTAACCGATGATGACGACGACTACGATGGTGATGTAAGCTGCTTAACGAGTCCAAGTGCCTCCGGGTAGCCATCCGATGAGTACTGCTCATAGAGTACAATGGACAGGAGCCAAACGCAAGACAGAACGGCTCGCTGCGAGGATAATTTGTTTATGAAGACCCACCTACTACTCCTGCACCCAACCACCATCAGCCAACCGTATCGTTGTTGAACGGGAATCTCGTTGCAACGTCAGAGTCAGTGTGGTGATGACAAAAGATGAAAAATTGAAATGATACTTTATTTAAATAAATTTGAAATTTTAGAAGTGGGTTAATAGACTGTGGCACGCTCAACGACATTGTCAACAAGAAGAGTTCCACGCTTTGCATATTCCGTGTAAGGTTTTGCTTATCGGAGATGAGGAAGAATCAACACTAAGCACTATTTGTGCTTGTTATTCGGTAGCCTTTATGCGTGGGAGGAAAGGTTGTCCGTTGTCCTCGTCTGCGTTTCCGTTTCGGAGGAAAACCGGCAAACTTTCCTACTAATCCTATTACGGGGGCGAGTTGACTCGAAATGTTGTTTCACGGGATTGTTTTGGTAACAAATTTCAAAACAACTGCCTAAATTTAAAGCTTGCCAAAGCTACAACAAAATCCGATTGCTGTTTATTACCAAATTAGATTTTAATTGCTATGAAAAGATTACCGGGCTTGTGAGTTAACTTGATTATAGGGTAGATGTGTGAGTTAATACCATACGTTTAGATTACGGTGGGTGCGTATAATGGAATATGGTCCATGCGTCTTAAAAGGAACACATCTCACTAGGGCACATGTAGCAATTGTTTCTTGTTGCCCATGAAACGCCCAGCAGTTCCTTGAGCTTCAATGCTGGATTGGAATTTTCGGAACATCCTCATTCTTCACGCCGTTCCACTCCTGTACATGTACATGGATCCCACAGTAAGATCGTCTGTAGCTGCATCTGTGTGTGACAGTTTTTTTTTGATGAAAATCACTTAAAACCCTGATTTGAACTATCCTGCTCAAAAAACTAATTTTATTCGATTCCTGAGACTTTTCCCTGAAATATCGACTAATTTAATCAAATTCCTTTTGTGGGCCAAAGAGTTGTTGAATTTTGATACATTTTTGTGTTTCTATATCCAGTGTGCAATAGACTTGTGGGCTTCGTGGCCTTGCGGTAAGCGGCGTCAGAAATTTCCCTAGTGGTCTACTGGGTGCAGAGCCGTAGTGAGGGTTTACTACACCCTAGAAATCTTTCGACATTCAACCCTTTCCAAACTAAAAAGTCAAGTACCATTTATTGACGGCACCGATGGCTGAGTGGTAACCCGAGCAAAGCTGAAGATCAAATTGAAATCAAAAATTGCTGTTATGATGTAACTTATTTTGAATACTCCAGTTGATCTCATTTTGGTTGACTTAACGGTTAACACAGCAAAAATTAGAGCAAACTTTTACACTGTTGAATCAAACGGAAAACTAATATTGCTTTCAATGAAATCAATTTGATTTCTGATTTTGCATTCATAATGTTTAACTGAGTACGGGCCTGGCGTAAATCTTTAGCATCCATGCTTTTCACGCTGAAAGACTTGAGCACAAATCTCACCCCGGGCAAGTAACGAATGATCCAAAATGTGTTAAACAAAACAAATAAACAATAATAGTTAGTTTAACAGCATACGAGCTTAAATTAAATTTTAAACAAGACGTTAACAGCAGAACTTCAAGTTAAGTCGCTTTCATTTAGGGTAGGTGTTCTAGTAATAGTGGTGTACCAATAGTTGCGGTATGGAGGTTGTTCCGGAATAGTGAGGAGGTCCCGGATAAGATTATTTTTCATCGGTAGCTCTCCTAAAATAAAGCATATTTGCATATTTCAAACTTTAAATATGCCCAAAAGTGACGGAAAATAATTAATTTTCTTTAAGATTTTCACTCCTTTGCACCTATAGTTGCGGTAGTGTTCCTATAAAAAAAATCTCTCCGTGTACACAGCTCCGCGAATGCTTTGTTCACTGTCTGTAAACATTTGGCTTGTTTTCGTTCGAAATATATTCGTAAATTCACAGTTTAGTGATCCCGTCCTTTATTAGTACCCTGTGCTGTGAAATCGTGCGTGTGAAACTAGTTTTTTTGTGCTTGAGTGGTATTATTTCTGAAAAGTGTTTTGGTCATTCGTGGTGTTTTGTTTTAATTGTACTGCTATACTACCGTCACGTTTTTCGTCTGAAGCGCCATCTGCTGGTGAATAGCGCAATCTTCAAGTGCTTTGCGACGCGCCAATTTGAAATAATTCTGGCAATAGCTGAACCCAGTGTACTTCGAGCTTTCCTTTGCCTACCCTTCGGCGCATTTGCATAGCTGTAGTACTTACACCATCGGCCAGAAATTTTCGACCATGGCTTGTAAAAAGTGCCAGAAGACCGTTTCCGAAAAGGAACGCATTTTTTGTCGTGGATTCTGCGGTGATACTTTTCACATCATTTGCGCCAAGGTTGAACTGGAGCTTCTTGACCAGCTGGGACTGTACGAGAAAAACGTGTTCTGGATGTGTGATCACTGTTCCGAGCTTTTCACTAACGGTCATTTCCGCAACATCGTCAGCCGGGACAGCGCGCAGAGCTCTTTAATACCGGAAGCCGTCGATTCGATGAAGGCGGACATTGATAAATTGAATTCGGCAGTGGCCACCCTAGCGGCCAAAGTAGACTCAAAACTACCATCCGCTTCGACATCGACATTGTCTTGGCCTAGATCGGATCGTCTCAACTCTAATCGTAACACCCCAAAGCGTCGTCGGACCTCGATTAACTCGAACGATAAACCGATTCTCAGCGGCACGAAACCACCCAGTGAGTCGATTAAAACAGTTAACCAAAATGCGGATAAGGTGTGGGTATATTTATCGGCGTTTCACCCCAGTACCACGAACGAAGATATTGCGTCACTCGTTCGTGACTGTCTGGCACTGGACCCTAGTGAAACACCAATGGTGGCCAAACTGGTACCCAAAGGTAGAGATCCAACAACGCTGAACTTCGTATCGTTCAAAATTGGCGTCAAGAAAGAACTGCGTGACCTGGCACTTTCTTGCGACTCTTGGCCTGAGAGTATCCAGTTCCGTGAGTTCGAAGATTCACGAAGCTTGAAAATCACCCAATTGACGAATGCTGCCCCTATGGAGTGACAGCTTATACTTCCAGAAATTCAACCGAGACGCACCGTAGAAAGCCTGATGGAAGCTCCCAATCGCCCCAACCCAGTCCGGCATATCGCAGCCTCCGTTCATCACAGCCGTCTCGGTGCTGTGGTTGGTGGTGGAAAGGGAGTCTTCCACCATGCTTGCACAGGCAAGTACTGTTTTGATTCGAGCTTTTCGTTGCGTGACGAGTTTTCCCGCACCCAGGTTATCATTAGCTGTCCGGACCATGATGAAGTGAATCCTGTTGCTGCTGCACTTCGGACAAATAGACGCATCGCAGGAACGAACGATGAGTATTTTCAACCGGGACGCACCGTAGAAAGCACTTGGGAAGTCCTCGGTTCCTCTAACTCAGTCGTGCCGATTCCTGCCAGCGTACATCAATGTCGTCCCGGCCCTGAGCTTAGATGTGGATCGAGGGTCTTCCAACTTGCTATGTCAGGCAAGTACAAATATTATTCTGAACATTCACTGCCTGATGCCGAGTCGAATTTCAGCACTCTGGATGTCACCGATCGAGGAAATGCTTCTACTCCTGTTAATTGGAACCTGGGACGCGCTGTAGAAAGCATTGTGGAAGCCCCCAATCCCTCTGACCCAGTCCTGCCATCTGCCGCCTCCGATCTTCATAGTCGTTCCGGGCCTGTGGTTGGATGTGGAGAGAGGGTCTTCCAACCTACTCACTACGGCGAGTATCCACTTGAGATTGTTCATGTCCATTCGCCACCTGATATTTCCATGACTTCCAGGGAAAACGCCTTACCTCGTGCGACCACCGACCGTAGTAAACACGACGTCATTTTCTACTACCAAAACGTAGGCGGAATGAATTCTGGTGTTCTCGACTACCACCTAGCTGTATCGGACCTGTGCTACGATGTCATCGTTTTTGTCGAGACTTGGCTCGATTCTCGAACGCTTTCCATCCAGGTGTTCGGATCCGAATACGAGGTTTTCCGCTGTGACAGAAATCCGAAAAACAGTCGGAAATCTACTGGAGGTGGTGTTCTCGTGGCAGTTCGTTCCGGGTTAAAGGCGAGAGCTATTGAAAACGTCTTGTGGAACTGTGTGGAACAAGTTTGGGTGGCCGTAGAACTGAGCGATCGCACACTGTACCTATGTGCGGTGTATATTGCACCTGACCGGGTTCGTGACAACGAACTTATCGATACCCATTGCCGGTCCGTTTTCACCATAATGGAGAGTGCGACACCAACTGATGAGATAATCGTTCTGGGCGACTTCAATCTACCCGGTGTTTTCTGGAAACCATCTTACAGCGGCTTTCTCTACCCAGACCCTGTACACTCTGCATTTCATACAGGATCAGTTAGCCTTCTCGACTGCTATAGTACAGCAACTATAACTATAACAGCAACAACAACTCAAATAAACCACGTAGTCAACGAAAACAACCGTAGCCTGGACCTCTGCTTCGTTAGCGTTCAGGACACCGCTCCTTTCATCTCCACGGCACCTTCTCCACTAGTAAAGCAAGTACATCATCACCCTCCCTTGGTTGTCACTGTTGCTGACAATCACGATCGGGTCTTTGACAACATTTCCACGACCGTGTCATACGATTTCCGGAAAGCCGATCACCGTAGTATCGTCAACGTGCTATCTAGTTTAGATTGGGAGAGCATCCTCGATCCTGATAATGTTGAAACCGCTGCGCAAACATTTTCACATGTCTTGGCTTATGTCATTGACAGGCACGTTCCGAAAAGAGTTCACCGTAAAATTTCTCATCCTCCCTGGCAGACGAGTGAACTGCGTAGGTTGAAGTCGACCAAGAGAGCCGCATTAAGAAAATTCACTAAGTATCGTACGCTTTCGCTGAAACGTCACTACGTTAGGCTCAATTATGAGTTCAAGCGAGTTAGCCGTCGATGCTATTCGCGATATCAACGAGGGATTCAGAGGAAACTCAAGTCGCACCCGAAGTCATTCTGGAATTACGTAAATGAGCAGCGCAAGGAATCCGGCCTACCTTCTTCAATGGTGTTGAATGGAGCAGTTGCATCCACTTCTCAGCAGATCTGTCGCTTGTTTTCTGAGAAGTTCGCCAGTGTTTTCACGAATGAGGGATTAACTGACGAACACGTTACCCTAGCAGCTAGTAATGTTCCACTGTACGGTCAAACACTGGGTGCGATGGATGTCAACGTCGAGATGATTTCCACTGCCGCATCACAACTCAAGTCGTCCTTCAATCCAGGACCCGATGGCGTTCCATCCGTATTCCTGAAAAAGCATATCGCCAGCTTGCTGATGCCCATGCTTCACCTATTTCGATTGTCCATATCGAGTGGTACATTTCCATCTTGTTGGAAATTCGCACATATGTTTCCTATCCACAAAAAGGGCAGCAAACGGGATGTGGACAATTATCGTGGAATTACGTCGTTGAGCGCAGTTTCGAAGTTATTCGAGTTAGTCATCATGGAGCCTCTACTCTCTCATTGTAAGCAGTATCTAAGTGGTGATCAACACGGCTTCACTTCCGGTCGTTCTACTTCCACAAATCTGCTGTGTTTGACATCGTATCTTACGGAAAGCATGGCAGAGAGGACTCAAACAGACGTCATATACACCGACTTGTCAGCTGCCTTCGATAAGCTAAACCATGCCATCGCGATTGCCAAGTTGCATAGACTTGGGGTCAGCGGCAACCTCTTGCGATGGTTTCGTTCATATCTCACTGATCGGCAACTGATGGTTGCCATTGGTGACAACCGGTCCAATATATATCTAGCTACGTCAGGAATACCTCAAGGAAGTCACCTGGGACCTTTGATTTTCTTACTCTACTTCAATGACGTGAACTTGGTCATCGAAGGTCCACGACTATCGTATGCAGACGATCTTAAAATCTACCTACGAATCCACTCGATTGATGACTGTCACTTCCTTCAACGTCAGTTCGAAGCCTTTGCCAGCTGGTGTAATTTGAACCGAATGGTGGTTAACCCCACTAAGTGTTCAGTGATCACTTTTACTCGGAAGAAAGAACCAATCACATTTGAATACAAACTTATCGGCACTGTAATCGACCGTGTGAACCATGTGAAAGATCTGGGTGTTATTCTAGATTCTCAACTTACGTACAAGCAGCACATCTCGTACGTTGTCGACAAGGCGTCTAGGACGTTGGGATTTATCTTCAGGATAGCAAAGAATTTCTCCGATATCTACTGTTTGAAGTCACTGTACTGTTCCTTAGTGCGATCCATTCTGGAATATTGTTCTGTGGTCTGGAGTCCAAACTACAACAATGGTGCTGAGAGAGTTGAGTCCGTTCAACGCCGTTTTCTTCGATTCGCTCTGCGGAAGCTGCCTTGGAGAGACCCATTTCATCTGCCCAGCTATGAAAGTCGTTGCCAGCTGATTGATCTGGAGCCTCTCCGAACTAGAAGAGACACCTCTAGGGCCCTGTTCATTGCGGACACTTTACAAGGTAGAATTGATTGCAGTGCAATCTTGGGGCAAGTCAACTTTAACGTCCAACCCCGTGCGCTACGTAACAACGTTATGCTGAGATTGCCACTTCAGCGCACAAACTATGGCATGAACGGTGCAATAGGTGGGCTGCAACGAGTGTTCAATCGAGTCTCGGGCATCTTCGATTTCCATATGCCTCGACAGCTGCTACGAAGATACTTCTCATCGTTCTTTTCTGGCACAGTTAACCGTGAATGATTGTGTGTTTTATTTATGTATTTTATTCTTAGTTTTTATTTTTTGATTTGATTTTTACCTATATAAGTTACTTAAATCATCATTGGGGCTTTACACAGCCTGTTGATGCAGACAAATAAATAAGAAATAAATAAGAAATAATAGTAGAACCCATAAGAAACCAACGCATTCCACTATTATAGGAACCAAAGTTAGCAACTACCACAACTATTAATGGAGGACGATCTTTCTAAAATTTTATGCAATTTTATTACAATGTAATATTTTACTATCAAAATAGAGGTTGAAAGCTATAGATTGACGTATAACAATTGCGTGTACATCGTATATTTATTTCTTAATTGATAAATTGGCTTAGTACCTCCACTACTGGCTCACCCAACCTAAAAAGTTTTGACTGCATAATGAAAGCACAATATGATATCAGACTAATGTCGTGACAATTGAAATCAAAATGAGTTTTCATTGTGATAGGAAGTACAAACATTAATATCGATTTGCTAACTTTTTGTTAACCAACTTTGCTCGAGAAGCGTGACTGCTTTGTCGTCCCAGTAGGTATGGGTGGGTAAGACGAAAGACTGCTCTAAAGGAAGTCTCAATGACTTCTGGCGAAGTTTGAAGAGTCTTATTGCCAATTTCCACTTACAGAGAAAACTGTAATATCCTAACAGTTTCGGTTTGATTACATTCACAGTTGTACAATAAAATGAACAAGGGTAAAATGCAATGTGTACTAAAATATTCTCACTTCAGAGATCAAATAAAATCTAGTTCATTCGAGCCTTTGAACCGTAGTCAAGAGTGGAGGCAAGAATTTAAGTTGTTATATAAAATTCAATAAGCAGAAAGTCTTAGTCCACCTCAGTCAAGATATAGCCCACCTCAGACTAACTCAGACTAGTGTCTGTAAAGATATAAATGAATCCAGTAGGACTACTGGAGGAGGTCGGAAGATACTTCTGGGAAGATCCAAACAAATTCGGAGAATGTTGGAAACTTCCAGGGAAAGATGGAGATGATCTAATTTGTATGAATACTGTCCATTGAATAACTAGGTTAAAACATTTTGTCTGGTAACGGGATAAAAATACGTCACAATTTCCAGGAAGAGCCATCTGTTATTTTTCGAAACCCGGGTATCAAAAAATGTGAGTGTGTCAAGCGTTTCGAGATTTTTTCAAGATTAAAATCTCCCAACAGTCCCAGTCCAAGAATGTTGAAAACAAAATCATAATATCACAAGAATTTGTTCAACCCCTTATCCTCTTTGCATCCAAATTGACAAGGTAATTCAATAATAAACATACTACTATTCTCATCAACATTCCCTTATTAATCTTCATCCATTTGGTAACGTTCTTCCAAAAATAATATTCTGTTTAGAGTTCCTTTGTTATTGTTTTCATATTCAGGATTATTATCACACTTCCATTGAAAATAATATCAGAAGTTCTTTGGAGCTTTTGTAAGAATTTTCTTGGAATTGTGGTCAAAAGTCCATAGGCATTGTTATTTGGCTTCAGAATTCCTTTTAAATCTTGCTCAGACATTTATGGGCTTCACTGCGACCAGTTATTTGATCTATTGTGGTATACCCCGTGTCCTTAGTTTAATCCATTTCATATTACTCCATCACTATTGAGAAATGATGAAGTATTCGGGTGAGATACAGGTATCATGCTTGCCTTTATTGCAAGGATCCGACTCATATTGTAAGGTCCCACTATTTATACCCTTCGGAGTGTTGGAACACCCTCCAAAGGCGCGCCACTTTGTTAGTCAAAAACGGATTCCTTCGCAACCAAATCAAGCAATAAATAACAGCGATAATGACCATGCATCAGAATCCTAGTCTTAACCACTTCAAACTAAGAAACAGCAAGCAAAAGATTAGGAATCACATAGATGAAAAATAACTACCTAACAATTTTTTTCCTTGATTCAAGATCATCCTTGGTGGAAAAAAAACCGAGTCTTGTCACTATCAACAAGGCATACAAAGTATGATGAGACAGCGAAAACCCACCCCTTAGCTCCTCCCCTGATCCTATCCTTAGACAATGTACCCTTCTAACCTAGCGTAAGCTGCGAGTATTCGGCCCAACTCCTACTAGACATAGAATTAAGTGAATTTTGTTACAAACAGTGAACAATGAATCATCGGCTCCGTAAAGCTAACACGATTGAGCCTTCCAAATAAACGAACTGGATAAAAAAAAGAGATACAAAGTAAAAAAAGATTAAGGTTGATTACAAAAACAATCCTGTTCCTCTAGTTTGAAGTAGTTCGGGCTATGCTTCGGTCACATAACATATGTGGAACTTCATGCAAAACAGATGACTGAAAGTTGACCCCATTTTTGCGTTGCCTCAGTGGCATAGTTCGACATCGATGTGTCAAAACAAAATTTTCGTGATATCGACACTCAGCGTTCATAAGGACCAATGCCGAAAACGTAAACAATGGCTTCTTTCGTAAATTTCTATGTCAATCAATGTAAGCCACCAATTCTATCGGATAGGAAGACTTTCGCTCTACACAATCATCGTGGTGGTTTACTTGAGTGAGTTTTCACTCTCGAGAAATTCGCCGAAAAAGTAATTATTTACGTTTGCGGAATTGGCCCTTATGGAAGAAAATCAGATATATGGTTGCATGCTCATTGATGTTGACGGCAACTCTGCAACTCTTTGCTCGGATCATAGAGGTAACTCTAAGACTAGAAGGTCCCGAAGAAACGTGCTCAACTTTTTGGCTCACCTCTGGTACTCTCTTCGGTCCCAAGCTAATCGATTCACCCCTCGAAACATAGGAAAATTCACTAACCCCTCATTTTATCTGTCAAACTTTCATAGCGAATCAAAACAAACAGTACTAGAATTTCTACTAGAATGGAGTACGTTAATCGATTTGCTTGGGACCAATAGGCTAGTCAAGTAGTGAGCCAATTAAAAATCGTTTGTTTCGTATTGATTGTTGGTAAAATCCCATATGCATCTGACAATCTATACTTGAAATCTAGCGGGCTTTGTCAGTATCTGATGGGATTTTCATAGGAGTAAAAGGGTAAGGAAATGTTCACCATATTTAACGCACAGACTGATGTTTGCTGATGGGATTTTACGGATTTTACCATAGGAGTCAATTGTTACAGAGTAAACGAAAAGGCGAATTGTCAATCGTCAAGGTATTGCGCAATGAGTGTAAAGAGGTGAGGCCCAGATAATTTATCGTCTCTTTTGTTCCTCCGTTGTTTAAATTGTAGACGGAGTGTACTGTTTACAGCTCATTTGATAGTGTGGCCATTCTTTTTTCGACTAGCTCTACAGGGGGCTTTCAAAGGATATTTTCACTAGTATTTTTAAGTCGATCAGAAGTCTATCAAGAGCGTTGCACGCTATGTACTTCAGTTTTTTCTACTCAGGATGTTAGTGTTGATCCTTACAATCAAATCGATGATGGATTTAAAATATTTCACCTTGGGTTTTTTGAGAAAAGTGTTTTGAAGTTTACAAAGGCGTATATGGACTATTGACGATACAAAACTATTATGAATTGAACAAATGCAGCTAAATAAGGTTCAAAAGTTGATTGAATTGATCCAAATGGCATTAAAGAGTTCCCTTTAACTCTCAAATAAGATCCGTATTAATTATGTGGACTTTGCGCAAAATCAATAAATATTTATTGCTAGAACAACATCTTTTTTAATATCTCTTCCCTCATAAGAGTAAAAGAGAAATGACCAGCAGGACAGTCCAAAAAATCCGCATAATCATAGTAGGCATTCATTTTTGTCCTGTTTTGAGTGGTGTTTTTTTTTATAGATGTATCGTGTAGGAAATCTAGGAAAATTTAAAAAATCTTACGAAGAAAATAAAGAGTTCGTTTGTTGTGCTTCGAAAAAAAAAATCTTAAATATTTTCTGAAAATCGTTTGACCGATAATGCCGCTAATACAGGATTGAAATTCACATGAGGTTAGCAACTCTTGCGCAGTGAGTTTAGGTAGCCCTCATCTTGAATTACTACAGAATTGCTAGAGCTTCATTGCAGTTCCTATATTTTGCCTAAAAAACATTCAGGAAGAATCCTGATGAATGTGTTCGTCTTAGTGGAATACCTATATAATGAGAGAGGGAAGGATTAGTATTTTCCATTTAATTCCACTACTTTATTTGCTTATCGTTGACAGATACGCGTATTTCGTCTACAATGTGCAGACTTCTTCAGTGTCTTGTACTATTAGTACAAGATAGTCGATAAGCAAATAAAGTAGTGGAATTAAATGGAAAATACTAATCCTTCTCTCTCTCATCATTCAGGAAGGTTCTGCGAATTTTTAGGAAATTCTGCGAAGTATAGGGAACTATAGTGAACTTTAAGAAAGTTCTGCAATCTTTAAAAACGTCCCTCCATAGAATCAGAGCATCTTTCAGAGAAGTTTGGGGAGTTCAATGTCGTCCTGGTAAGTTATACGAACTTTAAGAGAGCTCTGTGAACTATAACTATATGAATTTCAATGATGCTCTTCAATCAGTTATTGAAACGCCAGTTGTTGAAAACTTTAGCATGGTCTGCGAACCACAGCGAAAATTTATTAACATTAGGAAAGTACTGTGAACTTTAAGAAATAAAAATAAATTTTTTAGGAAAAAAAAAGATGCGAAACTGAGAGACTTTCTGTGAACTTCAAAGAAGTTTTTAGAACATCAGGAAAGTTTTAAGAATTTAATCAAAGTTCAACGAAATCAAGGAAAAACTTATGGTTTTGAATTTGAATGTAACTTCTATAAGCTATCTCGTCGGGTCATTGGTGGAACAACTTCCACTTCATGTTTTAGAAAACAGGTATGATAGAGAGAATTTGTTGCAATATCTCTTCTCTATTACGGTTCCCTTATGAAAAATGATCGATGGCATGAGTAGGGTGGATAGCCATAAAAATGAGAGTTCGCCACCTGAATATGTGCCACGGTTGTTTTCATATATAAGGCGGATTGATAGGATAAAGTCACAACTCTTGTTTTCAATGTTTACCTTTCTGAGCAAGCAATTCACATCGCATTGAAATGCAAAACACTTTAAATCCATCTGTTTTGAACAGTGGTGTGATTCAATGTGCAATACACTTGAATAGATAGTGAAAAATTTTCAACATTTCAAAGTTTGAAACACTAAAAATCAACGTGTTTAACACATTGAACTAAGGTGAAATACACTTGCAGTAAATGTGATTGTGTATTTAAAAAATCAAGTGTCTAAACTCTTCAATCAAAACCAACGAAAACCAACATCTTATAAATTTTGACAAACTCGAAACGATAATGGATTTTGCCGTTGAAGTTCAAAACTTTTGCGCCATCGTGGACGCGTGCGAGTTGGAGGAGCACATGTATAACGTGTCGCTGTAGCATCAACTCGTCTGCAGAGTGCCACCGTCCATCAAACTGGACTGGGCCAGGTATCGCCAAACGCTTCCTAGGGTCAACCTGGCGAACTTCAGAAACTGGATCTATTCCCTAGCAGAAGCAGCTAGTATGGTGACCATCCCTGGAATTCAAGATCCCAAGCCCTCGTGGAACGAGCCACGGACCACCAAGAAGGGCAGCGGCTGCCTTAACGCGCATTTGGACTCGAATGCTCTAGAATTGCATTCATGGAAGGAGATTGTTCAAAAACCTTCGAACAACGAGTGCCCGGTTTGCAAGTCCAGTTGCAAAGCAATTGAAAAATGCAAACAGTTCTTGGAGTTATCGAGAGATTCCCGGTGGGCTGTGGTGCACGACTTCAGTCTGTGTCGTCGCTGTCTGGGGAAACATAACGGTGGATGTAAGGCCCGGCCGTGCGGAAAGGATGGTTGCACGCGGAAGCATCACGCGCTACTTCACAACGAGAATCAGAGCAAGAAGGATGCGGACCCGATGACCAACGAAAGTCATCCAGATCGACAGGATGCGAGCTCATCAAGACATGAGTGCAACACTCATCGCTCTAGCTCCAGCACTTCTCTATTCCGTTACATCCCAGTCACACTGCACGGAAAGAGCGGGTACGTGCAGACGTTCACATTCTTGGACGAAGGTTCAAAGCTTACCCTTATGGACCAAGACCTAGCTGACAAGCTCGAATTGGATGGAGTGGAAAGCCCACTGTATCTTCGATGGACCGGTGGCACTGAGCGTTGCGAGAGAGACTCCTTAATCACTACCGTTTCGATTGCGGGCAAGCACGACGGAGCAAAGATGTTCAAAATAAATGAAGTGCGAACGGTGAAAGAGCTTCAGTTGCCACGGCAATCCCCAGACGCAGGAAGGATGAAGGTACAGTATCACCAAGTTTGAAACACTAGAGATCAACGTGTATAACACATTGAACTAAGGTGAAATACACTTACAGTAAATGTGATTGTGCATTTAAAAAATCAAGTGTCTAAACACTTCGATCAAACGTGTGATGAACATCAAAAGGAAATCAAGAACAATGATAATACATTTATAGGAATGTTTTCAACTGAAATAAACTCACCAAAGCTATCCATGATCGATATCCAATGGTGCGGATTTATACAGTATAAATGTAAATTGCACCACTTTTGCATTCATTTGATTGAGAAAAGACAGAAAACGATTCAGAACTCGTTCAACACATAAAAAATAAATACATTTTGCATAAGGCACACTGCTGTGAGAAAGCAGTCACGCTTACTATTCAAGCACCGACACCGTCAAAAAATGTCCATACTGTGCCTTTAATTTTTACTACCTTGACCAGGTTCAATTACCATACACTTTTTTATTTCTATGTTCAATCTTCGACTTCATAAGTCCCTAAATTTGTCTCGGCTGAAAATAGGCATTTTTGTAAAAATCGATTTTTTTTCTGGAAATGGTCACCCTAATGGCGAAATAAAAAAAACCGGGTCTAATATTTTGCAATTTTTTACGAAATTCTGAGAACCACTATTTGTTATGGAATGGCTGTACGAGGGAATGAAAAACAAATCAGTTATCTCATTCCATACACCAGCTACACCTTCTTATCGAGTAGCATGATTCGGTGATTATTCGATTTATTAAATTATTTTTCGGTTTTGTTTGTATACTTGATGGTCACGATTAGACTGTTAAGATTTGCCTCCCGGGAGGCTGGTTCACCATGCTCGGATGTCACGCTTTCGGTGTGTAGTTCTATCGAGAGTCTCGTCACCGTGTGCGAGTTTGAACACGGTCCGGTTGGCAAATTAGCCGAGGAAAGTGCTGATAATGTGTCCGTCGCGAGTATTGGTGGTGATTCGGTGACCGACGTTACCGTGAATCAGCAAGTTTATGGCTTGCAAAAGTGCTCGTTTGCTGGTTTCTCGCCAGTGTCGGAGATTGTGAGAAAGCCGAAAGATGACTCGCAGGATACGTCCAAGACTGGACGGGCGGTAGCTGGTGGCCGTGAAGGGTTCCTGGGGAAAGCACTAGACGCGAACCTCCTCCCAGATGACCAGATGGCAATGCAAGAAAATTTGTTTTCGTTGAAGGAAGTATTACAACAAAGGTTATTGCTATTAGATATTTTTGCAAACAGTGATAGATAGCAGACATGAAGCTCAAGTGGAGGTACCGGGCAAAGGTGTTATATCCTAAGGACTGTTCATTAATAAAAGTAGACACCTGTTTCTCAAAGGAAAATATTTATTTTCGAACAAATTCATAAGTTTACTTTATATAAATGAAAATCGACATACATATGACCAATTTCACGTGAGTTTGAATGTTTACTTCTCATTTCTGAAGAACGCTCGGACTTTTATCTTCATACCACCCATTAGATTTTGCAGAACTTTCTTCTTAACTTTTCGTTGTGCTGCAGACCAAATTTTCTTGAAGCAGTCAACAGAGCTTGCTTCTCTTCCATCTTTCTTAATGTCGTTTTCGTTTTTGCGGTGTAGCTACACCGGTGCTACACTGCCGTACACCGAAATATTTTAGGGTGTAGATATAGGATGCACCTTTGTTTACAAATAAATGATGTTGAGTTGTCAAAGACTCGTGCTTATTCCTGCTTACACTACACCAGTGCTACACCGCAAAAACGAAAACGACATAAGATGCCCAGTATCTTTCGATAGGACGCAGTTCAGGGCCGTTTGGGGGATTTTGGAAATTTTCGACAAAATCGACTTTTTCCTTCTTGAGCATCTCCAACGTAGCAGAAGCATAGTGAACAGATGCCAGATTCGGCCAAAACAATGAACCGAAAGCAGAATATCATTATAACGTCTAATGGTTTTGAGATTCCTGGTTGCGTGAAATATATTTGTGAGAATATCTTTTTGAGATTTTAGTAGTCACGTTTTGTTTGTAGTTTATATTTTATTTCATTTATGTAATAATCGTAGATAATAGTTATTCAATAATAGATAGTTCATCCATATATTCGTACTTTGAAGCGAAGCGCTGTGGATTATGAGATGCTCGATGACCCTGGAGTTATCGATTTTGCTTACTGATCAGAAAATTACGGGTTTAATCCCAAATTTTCCGTCATGACTCTTAAAATTCATGCTCACTAAACAAAATTAATATTTTCTTTCGATAGTCGGCTATCGAGAGATTAAATGAACAACAAATAAACAATATATAATTTTGGTTGCATCGCCAACTTGTGGTGAATCTTAACCGAATACCCTACCCAACCCTCCAACTCCGTAGCACTTATGAGGGTGACTTAGCGGTGGCCTCTCGTTAAGTAAGTACTACATCAACATTTCCTTCCTTGTATGTGTGTGTGTGTGTGTTTTTTTTGTAGATTTGTTTCTGTAATAATGTATAATTACAGAGTTGATAAAACGTCGATAGGATTAAGTATATGTTTTAGAAATAGTGAAATTTTTGAATCATAAATCATATTCCAAATCTCTTTTTCCTTCTCCCGATCCAAACAATTGTCATCCACTAACCTCGAGAAGACCGCGAGTAATCGGTTCAAATCCTTTAATTTTAGATTTAAGACATTTATAATGTATAAAGAAAATGATAACTTGGCTCTGTAAAGTTTATTCGATTGAGTCTGTACAAATAAAGTAATTGCAAAAAAAAATCCTTTCTTATCCCTAGTTATGGTAAAGATGGGCGTGGCCGGGAATAGCGACAGTTATGCTTCTGTTACTCTTGTTTAGACTGGAACCAATGTTTACTCCCCAGCATTATTCCCGAAAGTAGTCTAACTGCGAATTTCAGAAGAGACGTGAGTGTCGCTAGTATCCAATCTACACGGTAAGAAAAAAGTACCCAACGGCCATGTTAGCTGTTACGAACAGCACGCGCCCTTTACGATCATCACGAGCAGCTTGTCGACCCGATACCACCCCTGGAATCCCGATGAGTGTTGGTGGTAACCCTGCAGGGAAGTGACAGATGCCAATGTCACCACAGCGACTCGTGAGAATGCAAAAAAAAAAATAACAGAAGACAAAAGTGAAAACTATCAGTGCACCTTTCTATGCGGTAAAATTTCAAGTTTTCCTACATTTATTAATTTGAATACTAAATTAGTTGTTAAACCTAAACTATTTACATGAACTAGAAGTTTGCCTACAAACGAAGAATCAGTACGATCACAATTGAACACAATAACCTAACTTAAAGCTAATCTGGATGCACACCGGTAAGAAACTAGTGACAAACCGGAAATTTCTTCTAAAATTAAAGATTAAAACTACTTACAGCAAGAGCGAACTTAAAACCTGACAAGAACGTGAGGACAAATCTCATTTAGGGGAAACTAAACGTAAGTTAAAGCTACTCAATTATTAAAAACTATAATGCCAATGCCTAAACATAACCTAAACCAGTATACTGAACTAAAATTATGCATTCTCTTTGGAACGCTCTTTCATGACCCGCACAGGAATATTATAATCTCCCCAATAAAGAGTGTAATTATATACGAGTGCTCTGGAGATTATCATTACGGAAGAATTCCCCCTTTCTGTCGTGTTGCGTTAAACCACAGGCCAGTTCATTTTTACCTACTTTAGACTAGTTTGTCTCATTTGCTCATTCTAATGTTGTCAAAAAAGAAGGAGCAAAACCACCCAACAGGGGTAGTAAAGTGTGGGAACCCAACGTTGGGTATAATCATATTTACCTACTGTTGGGTACAACTAACTTACTTTTGGTTAAAAAGCTAGTGGAAAATTCCATACGAACTGCACACAAGTAAATGAAAATTACTTTGACCCGCTTTACCTACTTTTGGGTTCCTGCACTATAGTGCCGAGATGAGTGAAAAGAACTTAATTTTGGGTACTTTTTTGTAACGCTAACGCTAACGTACAACATGAGTTTTCACGTCAACATATTCCTACCCATTCTTTAATTAACCTGCATTCGGACGCGGCAGGCGCTGGTATTGCCTTTTAAAAGTATGTCACCAGTTTTTACACATTGAGGATGATTGCTAGTCCCGAGCATCGTCTATTGGTTCTCTGTGTAATTACAACTGATCTGACAGTAACGGAGTAGTGGACGCGGGCGGTCAATCATGCTCATACTCATATTTTATGCAGCTTCTGCCAAAGCCCTGACAGGTTCGTGTTGATGTTAAGCAGACCGTCTACAATAATAATTATTGGGGGCGACCTCGGCGTAGTGGTTAGCATCCATACCTCTCACGCCAAAGTCACGAGTTCAAATCTCACCCCCAGACAAGTCACAAATGGCCCAAAAGCGTTAAAATGACTATAATAATTAAAAAAAAAATAATAATTATCACGTAAGGAGGAAGGAGATACCTGCGATGAGTCTACAAGAAGGCCTGTTGCTACTGGTGCAGCTTCACTTGGTTATTTGGGTGAGATCATTCCTTTTTTGGTATTGCTTTTAAAAAGTTTGAGATCACCAGTTTTTACACATTGAGGGTGATTTCTAATCCCAAGCATCGTCTATTGATTCTCTGTGTAATTACAGCAGATCTGGCAATAACAGAGTAGCAACCGTGGGCGGTCATTCATCCTCATGCTCATGGTCAATGTCACGATTAGACTATTCAATTGAACGTGTATTGCATTTGGTTTTACAATTCCATTATTAATTTATACAAACACATAACTAATTTAAATCGCATCTTTACACACCTCGCTAGGCATTCCGTAAAGCACCGCATTTTCCACAAATTATTCTTCTATAATAAGTAATTAGGCACTGTATATTTTCGATTCGTACAATTTCATATGTGGGTTCGCTCTTGCAGGTTCCCATTCAAAACGTCAGAAACAATCCTACACCGCAGTTGCAGCAGCAGAAGCAGCAGTACCTAAAGGCGGTGCACCAACTGCATCGCTCAATAAACCCCTTACAGAACCAAAACCAACATTACTGACTGATGCTCTACAGTGCGGTATGCAAACAAATTGAATCGGTTTGTGTGCCGTACTGCATATGTGTAGGTGGATATATTCCATATTGAATATTGCGAAAAAGCGAACATTCCATTTGCACAATGTGGGGATGATGTGGTTCCTGCAAACAAGTTCTGATGCTGCAATAAATCTGCTGCCTGCGATTGCGAGCTTCCTGCTTCGTAGTGTAATGGATGGTTTAATTAAATTCAATAAAACTGTTTACCGAATGCACCATTTGTAGGTACTTTCTTCGCCATGGGAAAGCGGAGTGGTTATTTATTTGAAATGTTGTACTAATTTATCACCGACTTCTGATTGACTCACTTTCAAACGCGTCACTTCGATGGATAGCATAATAATTGCGAACTTAATTGGCGTTAATATGAACTACCAATAACCAAGGAATTTCCCTTTCTTTAAATACTTTGTTTCATTAATAATAAAATGACCCATCTAAAATTCCGTGTACTTGTGACTATGCAGTCGGATTTACATCGCATTGGCACTATACCGGAACACGGACGGGTACATCCACAGAATCAAGTGGCGACGTGAAACCACGAATCACCATTGTCGAGATTGATTTGACGTGATACATAATGAATCAAATCAAAGAGTCCATACCCGGACTTGCAGAACCCGGACTGTATCAATGATTGAGCTTGTGCCTTTGAGAGTTAGGAGTCAATCCGGAGTTTGCTTTTGTGATTAGCTGGGTTGACACCATTTGCTCGCTCGCTGAGGGTAACCCGAAAAGTTCGGTTTGTTTACCGACCGAACAATCCATGCAGTGACTGATTGTGAATGGGATTTGATGGATGAGGTTGTGAGTGTGCTGATTTGTGACGACCACAGTGAGATTTAGGCATTTTGGTTCAATATATTTAGCATTTATTTAGATATTTTTGACCGACCGGAACTGGATTTTATCATTTTTCGTCAAAAATCAATCATATTTTATGACACCCCGACTTGTTTCCATACTTTTATTTATGGATTATTTTATTTTTATCACTGAACGGCTTAAAACTTGATTGTTGGCCCGTTTTCCTCTCACCTTCAACAAGTTGATAGGTATAGGTTAGACTGGCCCACATTTATATGGGAGAAATTTTTTATCATTTTTTTCAATGGGCCAACCCCCAGATTTGTGCCATTAGGTGAGAAAACCACTCTCTGAAAATTTCAGCTCACTGTAACACGAGCTGGCGCTTTCGGCTTAAAGTTTATATGGGGATATTGGTTGAAATGTATGGATAAATAACATCTCTTCACTCTTTCGTGCATAAAACAGGTTCAGCAAACTCTTTTAAGCTCAGAATTTCAGCACATGTAGCTTAATCTATAAGAAACAACTTTGCTGAAGACAGCATCATAATTCAAGTTAGTATTATGGATATATTCATTATTGAACTTATATGTGCATTTTGTTCGTATATTGCAACAAAATACAGGCAGCTTATGCAATGTATCAACTAGATTACCAATTAAAAAAAATAAAAGTTCATATTTTCCACAGGCCAACAACCAGACTCATTTCAGTAGGTGAGATAACCACTCTCTGAATGTTTCAGCTGTTTTCGACGTAACTCGAACTGGTGCTTTTAGTTTAATGTTTATAAAGGGGACTTGGTTAAAATTTAAATATACATAATGCTCATATACAAAGCGAATATCTCAATGAAACTAACCGAATTCATAATGCAGTCTTCAGCAAAAATGTTACTCATTCTTTGAACTACAATTTTTGAAAATCAGAATCAAATCGAAAATAAGGAAACTTTTTTATGATCGATAAAGTGTATGAGTGTCATTTTTCATGTTTTTTAACCAAAGTCCCCATACAAAATTCAAACTAAAAGCGCCAGCTCATCCTACAACCGAATGAGCTAAAACTTGCAGAGAATGGTTTTCTCACCTAAAGGCACAAATCTAGAGGTTGGCCCGTGGAAAATTAAAACTTTTATTTTTGTGGGCCAGCCTAGTATAGGTGCGTGGTCAGCACTTGCGACAGTCACGCAGTTTGAGACTCGTTGAAGTCATGTTTGATGCTTTTTTAATTTTGTTTTTTCTATATTAGCTCATTTTGCTATCGGTTTGATCTTCAGCAGCTCAAAGAACTATGTTGTTGGTTTGATGTTACAATGTTTTTTTTTGAAATTTTAACATGTATTTCGATCAAATCAATAACAAATTGAGATGTTATGATATTCTTTTTTCAGTAGTAAACTTGTTATTGGTTTGATATTCTCTTCTACTCGGCATAAACATTTCTATGCCAACCAATGCATGCATTTGTATATTGTGTGGCGAATCTATGACAAAAGGTCGAAAAACAAAAGTTCGAAGGGACGAAAGGTCGAAGGGACAGAAAGTCAAATGAACACAAGGTCGAATGGACAAAGGGTCGAATGTACAAAATGTGGAATGGACAAAAGATCGAAATGGATAAAAAAAGTAGTTTCACGCTTAATGACGAATCGATCGTCAACAATGCTGATGATGGTACAGCACGCAACAACCACCCTACTGCTTTCTCTCTGAGATGATCACGTTGGTCATGACGAGAGGAGCAACACAATAGTTGGGTAAAGAAGAACTGCATTATAACACACCATCGACTGGAAATGCTCTCGCAACGTGGGGCTTTAGGTAGTGATGAAAACGTCGCTAGAACTATTCCACAGCCGCAGTCAGTTTATGAGCAACAAGAGGGACGCACATTTTTGCCTGTGGACTTGGAGACATACTTCAAGTCCCCGCGTACATCGTACGGGCTAGGCAAAAATGTGCGTCTATCTTGAAAACTGTCGCTTTAATGGCCCTTCGCTCATTTTCAACTTCTATTCAATTTTCATACTGCCGTACTCTAACGGAACTATCCACCTACCCTCTTCTAAAGATCATTCTCTAGCTAATAAATCATCACACTAAAGCTTCATGTTAGCATTTCCAACCAACTCCGATCTGACACATTTGAGCTGAATTTCGGCCATTTGCTAACTTCTGCGAAATTTTCAAGTTGGGCACTTCAGAATTGACAAAAATCATAGAACAACAACCTTTAGTTATATTTTAGATCTTTTTGTTTGTACAATATTTTTTGTATAATTTTGATTATCAAAAAACTGTTTTCTGAGCAAAATTTCTCGAAGAATTAGTTTAAACAAATATTCCAAAAATTTGTCCAAAAGTTGTTGTTCTATTATTTTTGGGAATTTTTAGTGTCTCATGTGAAAAGTTCACAGAAGCTATAATTATAAGACTTTAATAGAAATTGTTCGAAAATATTAAAAGGGTATTTTTTATGTTATTTAAATATTAAACACTTTTTTTTTCACCAAAAATTACTTTATCGTCTATTTTTCCCTAAAGGCCTCTCTTAGCTCAGTCGATAAAGGTGCATCTACAAAGCAAGACCATGCTGGCAGTGGTTGTATTCGGAAAATTTCTCGACTTCCCTGGGCATAGAGTATGATTGTACTTGCCACACAATTACACAGTGTTACCATTTTGTTACCGATTCCTGTTACCATTTTTTTTGCATTAGTGTAATCTACACACTTAGATTTTTTCGCCGAGATGGGCACCACCGAGCAGCTCGGCATTTTATTTTGCTGGATCTCAGTGAAAAACTTGCCGAGATTCTAACAAACGGGAATTTTGCCAAGATCTCAGCTAACAAACATATACACTAATGCAAAAAAAATGGTAACAGGCATCGAAAGGGCCGGCGCCGGTGGTGTAGTGATAAGCGTGACTGCTTTCTCACCCCAATGGGCATGGGTTCATTCGCAGCCGAGATTGGTGGGATTTTTCTGAGACATAAAAATCTCTGGTCACGTCTTCCTTCGGAAGGGAAGTAAAGCCGTTGGTCCCGGCCCATGTGTGTTGAATGAGCGCGATATCCTACGCAGGTGTGAAAGCTGCCATCCTGCACATTCGATTGCCGTCAATGGAAGGCAATCGATGTCCGTCGGTGATTGGCACTGCGGAACATAGGCCGACGTTAAATAAAGGAATGGAGGCATCGAAAGCACTCTATTAAGACAATTGATATCGTCTTTCACCAGAGGTTGCACAGACTGAACACTTAACTTAACACTAGAGAACAACGGGTACAACACACAACAATCAGTACGCCAGTAGGGAACTTTTCGGGTTGCGAAAAGTTCCACCGGCTGGAGCGGGAATCCATATCCATGGAAAGTAACGTTTTCAAGTGTTGAAAAATTTGATGTAAGATTCAAAATGGCCGAAATTAAGCTCAAATGTGAATTATTGACGATAAAACAATTATGCTAAGTTTCATGCAAATCGGAGAAGCTCGAGTTTGAAATTTTTTTGTTTGCCCTTTAGCCTGGAAATGCTCAATGATCGAATAGACAAAATGTCGAATGACATTTTTGAAGCATTGGTCAGATAATAAGTTGGTTGGTTCAGTACTTTTATCTGAAAAGAACTGCTCATGTTACAAAGAAGAAGTTAACTTCAATTGTGAGAAATAATTTTCGAGCATTTTCCGTTAGAGTGTTCAGTAGCTTCGCCTGTCAAAGAACTGCTCATGATATAAAGAAGGAGTCAACTTTAAGATTGATATATATATTTCAATTATTTTAAGCTGGATTGTTCAATCAGACAAAGAAAATGCTCATAGAAGGAGTTAACTCCAATATACATAAATAACTTCGTCAGGTTAGTCAAAACCTTAGCTTGATTTACTTGCTTTACTCAGCATATTGTCTTTCCGACCTTTTAATGTTTTAATTTATTGATCCAGTAAAAAACATTGACCTTTTAAGCATTCAATATTTTGTACCTTTTATTTTAATTCTACCTACCCTTCAATTTTATTCAACATTTTGCCTATTTTAACCTATTGTATATTTCGGACATTTTACAATAAGAATTTTTGTCCCTTCGAATTTTTTTTCAATTTTGACCTTTTGTCCCTTTGAATTTCATTCGAGCTACTGTTGCTTCGACCTTTTGTCCATTCAAGCTTTTGTCCATTCAAGCTTTTGTTCTTCAACCTTTTATGTTTCAAACATACGTCTTCCGACCTTTTGTCTTTCGACCTTTTGATTTTCGACATTTTGTCGTTCGACCTTTTGTCTTTCGACCTTTTGTCTTTCGACCTTTTGTCTTTCGACCTTTTGTCTTTCGACCTTTTGTCTTTCGACCTTTTGTCTTTCGACCTTTTGTCTTTCGACCTTTTGTCTTTCGACCTTTTGTCCTTCGATCTTTTGTCTTTCGACCTTTTGTCTTTCGACCTTTTGTCTTTCGACCTTTTGTCTTTCGACCTTTTGTCTTTCGACCTTTTGTCTTTCGACCTTTTGTCTTTCGACCTTTTGTCTTTCAACCTTTTGTCTTTTGACCTTTTGTCTTTCGACTTTGGGTCTTTCGACCTTTTGTTATTAGACCTTTTGTTTTTCGACCTTTTGTTTTTCGACCTTTTGTTTTTCGACGTTTTGTCCTTCGACCTTTTATCCTACAACCAAACCGAACTCGCCGCTCTGGCTTGGTAATACCAACCGGTGGAAACTTACGATTTTAAATTGGCTCACTATTTGACTAGCCTATTAGTCCCAAGCAAATCGATTAACGTACCCCATTCTAGTCGAAATTCTTTTACTACATTATGATTGTTTTGATTCGCTATGAAAGTTTGACAGATAAAATTAGGGGTTCGTGGATTTTCCTATGTTTCGAGGGGTGCATCGATTAGCTTGGGACCAAAGAGATTACCAGAGCTGAGCCAAGAAGTTGAGCACGTTTCTTCGGGACCTTCTGGTCTTAGAGTTACATCTATGGTAATACCATGTCATTCCTGTCTAGGATATCTACGGACCCATATTCACCCTTCCCCCTTAGAGCATTACATAATATATGCATAACCCCTTTGGTAGGCTCTAGAGAGGGTCTAGTATAAAAGAAGAGCGATCTGACTGGTTTTAAGCCAAACGAACTGTCAAAGCCAGAGCCAATCGAGCAGCGCCTATCTTGATTGCATCAGCAGTGTTACAAGAAATCATCTAGGCAGTTTGTTATGAATCCACTCCTCTCTTATACTAGACCCTCTCTACCCGAGTAGCACACTTTCATCACAATAAGATACAGCAACTTGTTTATGACTAAAATAAGTCGTATATAAGTTTCTACAATTGATCTGTGACAAACGTGCTACTAGGGTAGTAGGCTCTAATGTCGTAACAGGCTCTACTGTGTCAATAAACGAAATAAAATAAAAACAATTTTAAAATAGATTGATTTCACTATTCCGAAGGCAGTGTTGTATTGACGTGTTCTTCGGGTTTTTCCCGGTGGTGATTTACCGTGTAAGTTCTCTTTTTTCCGCCATTAATTTAATTACTACTTTCGATTCAGTTTGGCCAGTACCAGCTGCTCGGTCTCGTCTTCGTCTTTTTTCATATCCCTCTCCGTCAATTCCATGATCCCAAATTTGTAGAAGTAATAGAGGAAATGGATGTAATTTCGGCCTAAATACTCTTAATTTGGGCCCATACATAAATTCAGCAATCGACTAAGTTTTCAATAGTGACCAAAAATATCCATTAGTACCGTCCCAACACAAGTAACCAAAAGTTCCGATAAAAGGCTATTTGTGGCTTAAGCAGCTTGGTTACAGGTGGTCTATAGAAATCTAAGCAGCCTCATTTTTAAGTTGCTATAAGAACTTGAAAGTTCCGTTACCATAATTGAAGAGCATTCTAAGCAGCTTCTGGTGGAACTTAAACGGTACTTTAAGAAAATAAAAAAATTAAAAAAAAAAATTGTCCTCTACACTAATTCTATATTTAGTTCGCCCTTTTATGAAAGTTATTTCTAAAGTCAGGTTTTATTAATGTGTATTGATTGATCAGAATTAGTAGTAGAATTGGAGCTGTTTGAAGAATTACACCCAGTCTTTCTGCGTGAGAGCCCCAGCACGAACCGCTACATCATCTGATACATATTAAAGTGTTGTCTGTTGTCCCGCCTACTTTTGGAGTTTTCAGTGCCAGCTGACTGACATGAAACACAACACCTTAATGAATTGTAAATTTGGTGTTTGCCCGCACCGTATTCCAACACACTTGTGGTGCAGTAGTTAGCGTTCGTAGATCGCATGCCGAATACACGGGTTCGAATCCAGGAAATAACTCTTTAATTTTGTGTATGTTTGGATAAAATGTTGATGTACTGCATAAATATAAGAATGATGATTTATTCGGGCCACTGATCATTTCACATTTACGTACTTTAAATTTTGTTACTAATAAAGACTTGTGCGGATTGCTTCATGTGGCTTGAAAGTTCTGTCAGAACTTTATTCGAACTTTATGGAACTTGAAACTTCTGTCGGAACTTTTTTGAACTTTATGGAATTGGAAGGTTCGGTCGGAACTTTATTTGAACTTTATGGAACTTGAAAGTTCTGTTGGAGCTTTATTTGAACTTTATGGAACTTGAAGGTTCGGTCGGAACTTTATTTGAACTTTATGGAACATGGAAGTGATTTTAATCGTTGAATGCGGAACTTTTGGTTACTTGGAAATGACGCGTTCATCTATATAAAATTGATCAATAGCACATTTTTGCGATGGGCCCAATCTTAGATCTATAGGCCAACATAAGAGCTATTTCCCCTACTTGTATGTCGGATGCTTGAAAAAGGAAGATCCATAAATTATGTCACGCTCTTAGAAGAAGAGAGGGGGGAGAGGGTTACAAATGTGTGGCAAGCAATGCATTAGTTCCAGACCAAGTATAAAATACAAAATACAAAAAAAAAATATTTAAGATTTAAGTGTTATGGACAATCATTCACAATTTTACAAAAATTCAACCATTTTGGATCATATAATTTTTTTTTTCAAAATGGCATTTTTCAAAAAAATGCAGGAAACGTCACTTCTGATCAAAATGACGTCTGAGATAAAGTTGTTTAGAAAAGTAATTCTTGAAAAAAATACACGGTAACTTTTTTGTCAATATCAATTGGATAACAATAGCATGTGCTGCAGTCAGTGCTGAGATTTGTCATTGTCATTGACAGACTTTCGCGCGATATTGACAAAATTGCTCGTCACATAGTCACTGACAGACTTGATCCTCAAAAAAACCTTCGTCAAAATCTCATTCATTTTTTCGTCAATGACAAAGATTCACCTGATAACAAATAGTGTAATTTAGGACATTCTGTGTCACATTATTGTTATCCAAGTAGCTCAGGACGTAGATATTTGTTCATTAAAATGGATCCATGTAATTGTTTTGCTCAAGTTATTTTATTTCGTTAAAAATTTAGCTAATAAACCAATTTGCACATGTTCGTCACTGACACCATTGTCATTGACAATTGACATGGTTTGCCTTGACTATGACTGTTAGCTCAAATGAGTGACCAAAGCAGAATTGTCAATATCACCGTGTACTGTCGAGATTTTGCAGCACTGGCTGCAGTGTAAAACTTTACAGCTTATCGACTTGAGTTGAACGATTTCACAGCTTTATAAAAACACATTCACAAAAGTAAGCGGAGAAAGAGTAGTACGCTTGGATAAAGCTACTTTCCTCAATATGCTCTTTAAATAAGAAGCATTTGAATTTTTACCGGTGGCGAATGAAGTAGAAAAGTAGCAAAAGATAAATAAAAAAAAAAACGTTACAACCGGGAATCGAACCAAACACTCTGTGATCAAAAGGTACGTTCCTAATCAGTTAGTCCAGCGACGCTTATTAAACATTGCAAGGAAAACCAAACAGGAAGCATGCATTCCTTGACTCATCGCAGCAACGGATTCAATAAAGTTAAAAAGTGTCTCAAAGCGGAACAAAATGTGGCTTCCTCATTTTTTTGAAAATTGAGGTGGTATCCAAACAGCCGTTCTCAGTTTTAAAGAGGAAAGTTGATGCAAAGCGGAGAAGAGCGCATTGTATCGAAAACTGAGTGAAGTTGGAATTTTACTTTTCTTTTTTTTTCTGCTCTGAGGTGAATCCATCCCTGCCGAAGACGCGTCAAAAGTTCCATCCAACTCCGATATGGGATCTTTTGTAAGATTTGGCATAAAATTGATCTATTTTTCGGAAACGTAAGCTACAGAAGATTTCACTCCTTACTAACATGCGTTGAAAATTGTGAATCCTTTTAAACGCAACCCATCCCCGTCTGTGAGTATTTGTTTAGGAAGCTTGCAAGGAAATTGATTTCACCAAATTGAATGGAAGCCAATAAAATTTATGAAAGCCAAACAGGATATATTGCAAAAAGTTCTCTTGGAAGCAATCCAACGTTTTGAGAAATAAATGGCTTTCATACACTCATGGCAATGATTTAGACAATCACGCAATTACTAATGCAGTTTTCTTTTAATAGTTACCTTCAGTCACCACAGTGAAAAACCATCCTGCTAAACCCCGTTTGGTATTTACTGCTTTCAATGGAAACTACATCAGATCAAGCGCTGTAGATCGGAGGCTTTTATTGAGCAATTAAATTTAATTGCAGTGGAAAACAAGCCGATGATTTCCTATAGCTATTGGAGCGACCTTTTGAAAGAATTATCGCTGTTGAACAAACAAATACCATATTGTAAAGGGTGTCCACGATGAAATTGCCACACACAAAATTGATTCGCAAAATTCGAGTTTTCATCCGATTGCCATCAAATTTTCAGGGATTGAGAAATAACTATTAAACTTCATTTTACCATTTTACTCGTATTTTATTTACAGTCCATACGCAAATGCCCGCACCTTGGCCTTAACCCCGGCCATAAGATTCTGCACAACCTGTGAATCAACCGTTTTTTGCATGTAAACCCATACTTTCTTCAGTTCCTCGACTGTCTTCACTACCTTAGGTCGTTTAAGAAGGAGCTGCTTCATAATCGCCCAGTACTTCTCGATGGGGCGGAGTGTTGGGAGGGTTGAACATTTTCGGCACGAAATTGACCTTATTGTCCGCATACCACTTCAGCACGTCCTTAGAGTAGTGGCATGAGGCCAAATCTGGCCAGAAGATTGTTGGGACGTTGTGGGCCTTCAGGAGAGGAAGCAGCCGCTTCTGGAGGCACTCTTTTATGTACACCTGTCCGTTCATCGTGTCCTGGGTCACGAAAGGTGCACTCCGCTTCCCGCACGTGCAGATGGCTTGCCAAACCAGGAACTTCTTCGCAAATTTGGACATCTTCTGAGTGCGGACATGCTCCGGAACGCTGAACTTATCCTTGGCCGTGAAAAACAGGTTGCCGGGGATCTGTTTGAAGTCGGCCTTCACATATGTTTCGTCGTCCATGATGCAGCATTCAACTTTCGTCAGCATGTTGAGGTACAACTTCCTGGCACGGGTTTTGGCGGACTTGTTCTGCTTCTCATCGCGATTAGGGGCCTTTTGTACCTTGAACGTTCGAAGCCCAGCCTTAGTTTTGGCCTTCTGGACAAAACTTCGGCTTAGGTGCAGCTTCTTAGCCACATCCCTAACGGAGGCGTTCGGATTTCGGTTGAAGGCCCCAACTACGCGGTTGTGATTTTTGGTGTTGTACGGAATACTTTTTCCTTCACTTCTGGGCTTCCGATCGGTGGTCAACCGTTCCTCGAACCGCTTAATCACTCGCGACACCGTGGAATTCGCGATTCCCAACGTTTTAGCGATGGAACGATGCGAGAGATCCTTGTTCTCGTGATGAATGTGCAAGATTTTATCACGCACGAGCTGTTCTTTCGACTCCATTTCCGCGAGTTTTGATCACAGGACTTTAAAACTTGCAGGATGTAAATAATGCACTATGAACTAAATCCACCCAAATTTTCATTAAATTCTACCCAACGGTTAAAAAGTTAGAGCAATTTCATAGTGTGGCAATTTCATCGTGGACACCCTTTAGAAGTCGGAAATCTTAATCTGGTTGTTTTAAGCTTTGTTTTCCAACCCAATAGCCGGATAAACTAGAACAAGAACATACGTTCCACTTTCAACGAAATTTTTCTCATCACTCTTAATGAAGCACAGCAGTTACCAACCCCACCCAACTGACAGATCCCATCATCAAGTGGCAAAGTTATTCCGTGTTTACGGTTGAACATTTTGCCAACACAAACTACCCTGTAAATTTAGCAGACAAATTGCAAACTTTTCCCATTTTTGTTTAACTAAAGCTTTCTGTCTCATCTTTTAACGAACGAAAAAAAAAGACACGAGATGAGTGCTTCCCGGCGCTCATCTGTCTAATGACTTGCAGGAGGTGTTTTCTTGAGCGAACTTTTCCGAGTGGAGGTCGAGGTGTGTCGTTTCTTTCTCTACTGTATAAACCATCATCGTTAATGGGAAATGAGTTAAGCACCAAAGTGGCAGTTCGCTTCGTAATACGGTTTGATGTCGATTACGTGTTGAAAGAACGTCATCGATAATACATTATGCATGGTTTTAGTGACTGGTATCGACGGGGAATTTGTTTTTGAAGGGTTGGACGTTGGCTTTGATAACTGGTTGACGGGAATCTTCCAGGTAAGTTGTCTTATTTTGATGGAAGTAAAGCTTTTAGCGAGAGATCAACATGAACTAGGAGAAGTGTGCCAGTTATTGCACTAGTGTTCTCCTAATTGACCATACGGTCTAAATCTTGCTCAAAATAAGTTTTTTTCAAATTTTTCAACGTAAACAACATAGAGATTGTCGTGGATAAAATTTTGAAACTGTATGGCCCATTGGAGGACCACAGAAGCCATAACTGGTACACTGCCCCTAGTTTCGTAATGTTTTAAGGGGTGATCCAATATGTACGTCACGTTTCAGGAAGGAGGGTGGATTTTAGAAATCTTTACAAGTAATGCTGCCGTGAAGCAAACATGGAGAAGCAAATGAAATCGCAATAGTGTTCGAGATTTGTGCTCTTGAAAATATGAAGTGATAGTGCGGGTCAGCTATTTTGACGGCCATTTGTGGTGTCTGGATCGTATAATCTTAATGGATACTCCGTAAGATAGTTAGCAGTGTTGTGAAATCTCATGAGTCATATCGTCATAGTTGAGGGATGTTGCGTACTTTTGATCCGTTTTGCATAGTCATTATGTGCATTATCAGTAAATGATAGTGAATATGCTCATGAGTAGAGAGTAAAAGTAAATCCAGTTTTTTTTTTCCTTTGTTCGGGACCTAACACTACTGCGACCAGTAAATTGATCTATTGTAGTATATCTCGTGTCCTTAGTTTAGTGCATGTCGTATTACTCCATCACTATTGAGAAATGATGAAGTATTCGATTTTTTTACAGTTGCCACTCTTGCATTTATCGCAAGGATCCGACTCTAATTGAAAGGTCCCGCTATTTATACCCTTCGGAGTGTTGAAACACCCTCCAAAGGCGCGCCCCTTTGTCAGTCAAAATTGGATTCCTTAGCAACAAAATTAAGGTATGACACCGATAATGACCATGCATCTGATTCAGAACCCTAGTATTAACCACTTCAAACTAGGGAACAACGAATAGAAGATTAGGAATCACATAGATGAAGACAACTAACTCATTTTTTTTCCTTGTTTCAAGATCATCCTCGGTAGACAAAGCCGAGTCTTGTCACTATCAAACAAGGCATAAAAAGTAACAAGGACTAAGATGTGTTCCTTGGATTACTAAAAAATCCTGTTCCCCTAGTTTGAAGTAGTCAGGACTAGAAATCGGTGGTAGATCTTACATCCCGTAACGTACCACGAAAAGGTGATCTACCCACGTTACGGGGCAAATCCAGTTTACATTTCATCCTCCAGTTCGATTTATAGCCCTAAACTATTAGCTTTTGAAGAAAATAGAGGCTACAAGATCTGTGAGAAATTTAGCAAAGAGATACTCGAGATACTGAGAGAAATGCGTTTAAATATTTCACCGCCAAAATCGCGCTTTAAACTTGAATCACGAAAATGAATTGCTAAGGCAATGTCCACATTTAAGTTGACAGTTTTTTTTTAAGGATTTGGACCCTTCTTCCCTCTGCGTGGGCAATCATCCATGCAATGTTAATGTTTAAACATTTGTTGTTTAAAATGTTTAAATATTTGTATGAGCCGTTAAATTTAATTTAATGATTAAACATTTGTATGAGCCGTGTACATTCGACAACTCTCTTCTCTCTTATACTGTCCACGGACAGCCTCTTATTTACAAAGATAAACACACTTATTGGGATCGAATTAAAAAAAAAATACCTAAATCGTGATTTAAGCCTTATTTAGGAAGTGAAGTGCATTACAAGATTTTGAATACTTAAGTACACCTGTATTGTGCTGGATGTAACCTAAGATTCTGTTGAATATTTTTTGCGATTTTACTGAATTACTTTTTTGAATCTTTTGAAAACTGATTTGATTTCTATTTAATCCACACCGGAATTATTTTCAATTTTGATTGTAAATCTGTTAAATTGCGATTGAGATTCTGCTGAATTACGACTGGGATTTCTCTGAGCTTCCAACTATGAAAATTCTACTGAATCTTGACTAGAATTCTGTGAAATCTGGTCTATCTCGGATTCTATATTGATTGCCAATTGTGATTCTGTTGAATCAAAACTGGAAATCTGGGTATTGAGATTTTGCCGAAATTTGGCGTTGATGCTGTTGAATCCAGAGTCTGAATCTGCTGCATTGGGAATCATCGGAGTCACAGTCTGCATTTAGCAGATTCCTAGTTCCGACCTAGTTTGACCTTTCATTCAGCTGAATCTCGACTGATTATGTTGAAATGTCAACTGGAATTCTGATGAATCTAGTCTGGGATTTTGCTGAATTTTGAATCATTTCAAACATTTATTCTATTGAACTCTGATTATGATTCTGTTGAATCCATACTGAAAATCTATTAAATTTCGACTTTGATGCTGCTGAGTCTAGACTCTGATTCTTGGGGATCCAGATTGGGATTCTCTTAAGTCCTGACTGAGTTTCTGAAGAGTTTTAACTGGAATGCTGCTAGATCTGACAGGAATTCTGTTGAATGCAGACTGTGACTAAGCTGAATACATAGTAGGATTAAAAAAATATTAATCCTGTATCAAACTTGGATTCAGTTGAATCCAGACTCTCATGCTGCTAAATTCCTACTAGCGTTCTGTTGAATCTCTAATGAGATTCTTCTACAACCCGACTAGGATTATGCTCAATATCAACAGTAATTCTACTGAATCCAGTCTTGATGTTTGCTGAATCTTGAAGATTCTGCTGAATCCCGAATGGAATTCTAAGAGAATCCTGAATGAAACTCGGGTGAACTAAAGCTGGAATTCTGTTGAATCCCGACTAGAATTCTCCTGGTTCCAGACTGACGTGGATTTTATTGATTGCAGATTGTGATTCTGTCAAATCCAAACTGGGATTCTATTTCATCCTGGCTGTGATTCTTATTAATTTCGATCTGATGAATCCATACTCTGAGGTTTATGTGCAATCCCAATTGAGATTCTATTGTATTTTGATTGAGATCTGATGTATTCCAACTGAAATTTTGCTGAATTCTGACTGGGATCCTGATGAGCTTTAACTGGATGAATCTCGACAGACTGGAACTCTTTTGAAAGTATTAGTACAAGACACTGAAGAAGTCTGCACATTGTAGACGAAATACGCGTATCTGTCAAGGATAAGCAAATAAGGTAGTGGAATTAAATGGAAATTACTAATCCTTCTCTCTCTCATTTTACAGGTATTCCACAAAGACGCCCACATTCATCAGGAAGCAGAGTGATTCTGTTGAATCCAGACTGGGATCATGATAAAACCTAGCTGAGATTAGGCTGAATCCCTAATGGAATTCTAGTCAATCCCTATTAATCCTATTTTGACTGAGATTTTGTTTAATCGAAACGCACTCATTCATTCTGTTAAATTAAAAAGAAACTCATACTGCTGAATCCTGAAAGAGGTTCTGCTGAAGTATTATTCTGAATCTCAACTGAAATTCTGACGAATCTGGTCTGGGATTTTTCCAAATCCGCATGGAGATTGTGCTAACTTGACCGAAATTGAATCCAGCGTAATCCTGAATGGAATTCTGCTAGATCCCAACTGAAATTTTGCTGAATCTTCTCTGAAATTCTGGGCATGCCAGACTGACAAGGATTCTATTGAATTGTTTCCGTTGAATCCAGTCTGGGAATCCGTTCCTCGCTGAGATTCTAATGAATTTCAACTTTGATGCTGCTTATTCCAAACCCTAATTCTACTGGTTTCAAGATGCTGAATCCCGACTGGAATTTTGATGTATCCCGATTGGGATTCTTCTGTACTCCGACAGGAATTATGCTGAGCCCTGAGTGGAATTTGAAGAGTTTTGACTGGGATTTTGCAGAATCTCTACTGACTGAAATTCTGTTAAATTCAGATTGGGATCTTGATAAACTTCAACTGAGATTAAATTTAATCTCTAGTGGGATTAAAAACACGATTCATCATACCTTGAATGGGATTCTGGTGAATCGAAACTCTCATTCTGCTGTATTACGACTGGGATTTTGTTGAGTCCTTTATGAAATTTTGTTGAATCCTTACTAGGATCATGCTGAATCTCAGTTGAAATTTTGATGAATACACACTGAGATTTCGCTTAATCCTGATTAAGATTCTGCTGAATCCTGACTTGAATTCTGCTGAATCACATCTTGAATTCTGATGTACTCACTAAAATTCTATTAAATCTCAACTGATAGGGATTCTATTGAATGCAAATCGTGATTCTGTTGAATCCAAACTGGGAATCTGTTTTATCCTGGGTGAAATTCTGCTGAATTTCGACTTTGACGCTGATGACTCCGTATTCTGAATCTTATGTATATTTTTTCCTTGATTTGTTTTCCGTGCTGAGCACCAATGCTACCGACGCCAGGGAGGCAGCTCTCACACCTGGACCCTACCTTTCGACCCATCAAACTCATGAACCGGGGACCAACGGCTTTACTTCCCTTCCGAAGGACTGCGTTATTAGAGATGTTATGTCTCAGAACATCCCGGTGGCGCTGACTGGGATTGAACCCAGGCCTGCTGGGGTGAGAGATAATCACGCTTACCACTACACCACCAGCGCCGCTTACATGTCTTATGTATCTACTTAGGTTTAGATTCTGCTGAATCCCATCTGGGTTTATGAAGAATCCCAATTGAGATTCTATTGTATCGTGATTGAGATTCTGAAGTATCCCAACTTGAATTTTGATGAATTTTGATAAGTTTTGACTGGATGATGATGAATCTCGAAAGACTGTTGAATGCAGACTGTGATTTTGATGAATCCCCACTGGGCTCCTGATAAACCCCAACTGAGATTGAGCTGAATCCCTAATAGGATTCTAATAAATCCCGATTAATCCTATTTCGGCTGGGATTCTGTTAAATCAAAACTTTCATTCGGCTGAATTAATAAAAAAATATGTTGAATTCCGTATGATATTTTGCTGAATCTTGACTAGGATTATTCTGAATCTCAACTGAAATTCTGATAAATCTAGTCTGGGTTTTTTTATGAATCCATTTTGAGATTCTGATGAATTACAACTTGAATTCTGCTCAATCCCGACTGAAGTTCTACTGAAACCTGACATGAATTCTACTAATTACAGACTGACAGTGATTCAATTGAACGCAGATTGTGATTCTGTTGAATCCAGACTAGGAATCTGTCACTGGTTGAGATTCTGATGAATTTCTACTTTGGTGCTGCTGAGTCCAGACTTTGATTCTGCCGGATCCAGGTTAGAATTCTGCTGAATCCCAGCTTGGCTTGTTTGACTGCAATATTAAATGTAGATTGTGATTCTGTCAAACCCAGGCTGAGAATCTGCTGAATTTTGAATTTGACGCTGAATCTGCTTTGGGATTCTGCTGAGCCCCGTCTTGATTCATTCAGAATCCCAATTAAGATTGTATTGTATCATAAATGAGATTCTGGAATTTTGCTAAATCCTGACCTTCAACTGGATTTCATAATGAATCTCGACTGACTGGAACTCTGTAGAATGCAGACTGTCGTTCTGTTGATTCTAGACTGCTCAAGTAACATTCCAAGTTTTATCGAGACTTTAAGGCATTCCACAAGTCTAAATCAAGGTCTACATAATCCTCATAAAACCAAAATTGATTCTTTAGTGGGAACCTGTTAAACCCCAACTGAGATTAAGCTGAATTCCGAGACGGATTATAATAATTCCATAAATCTGGACTCTTATCTGAATCAAGACTGGGGTTCCTCTGAATCCTATTTTGACTTTGACTGGAATTCTGTTGATTTCTAGCTGTTCTCGTATTAGATTCTGCGGAATCAACACTACCCTAGTAGCACGCTTGTCACAAATTGGTTGTGGCAACTTCTTTACAACTTATATCAGTCATAAACAAGTTGCTGCAACTTGTTGTGACGGAAATGTGCTACTCGGGTAGGATCATGCTGAATCTCTACTAAAATTCAGATGAATCCAGTCTTAGATTTCACTAAATCCTTATTGGAATTCTGCTGAATCCCGTCTTGCATTCTTCTGAATCACTGAAATTCTGCTAAACCTCGACTGAAGGAGATTCTATTGAATGCAGTTTGTTATTCTGTCAAACCCAGACTCGCAATCTGCTGAACCTGACTGAGATTCTGCTGAATTTTTACAAATACATAATTTTACACATAACGGAATAATTTTTTGATATAAAGGTTGATACGTAAGCAAACATGTTATGAGACTGAAAAATTCGTTTCTTGACGGAAAGTACGTTTGATTGAGCTGAATTTCGCGTCTCTTATGACTCAATTTTATGTCAACATTGAGCTCGTACATGTCAGTCTCAGAGCACCTAAATTAACATGAGTTTTTAATATATGATAAGTGTGCAGACTTTGTTCTTCGGTTGAACCCCGACTCGACTTCGGTTGAATCACGATTCGGCTTCTGTTGAAACTCTTTTGTGTGTGTCACTTTAACGCTCCTGGGTCATTCGTGACTTGTCCGGGGGTGAGAGTTGAACTCGTGACTTTGGCGTGAGAGGTATGGATCTTCACCACTACGACGGGGTCGCCCTCCTCGTTGAAACACGATTGAAATTCTGCTGAATCTCAATCCGAATTTGGATAAAACCTGCTTGCTGAATCCTCACTAAAATAATGCTGAATCTCAACTGGAATTCTCTTGAATGCAATCTGGGATTTCACTGAAATTATATTCTGTTGAATCCCTAATGGGAATCCACACCGGATTTCTGCTGAATTTTGACTTGGATTCTGCTAAATTTCAACTTGGATTCTGCTGAATTTTGACTCGACTGAAATTGCACTGAATCTGAACTGCGATTCTGTCGCTTTTCGACTGGAATTCTGCTGTGTCAGAAAGTGGAATTCTGCTGAATGACGATTGGACTTCCGTCAAATCTCGATTCAAGATTTCCTGATCCCCATCTTAACTCCATTTAGAATTCTGAATAATATTGCTGAATCCATGGACCTGAGAATTGCAGTCATTCAATTTAAGATTTCAAAAAATTATCCCATTGTGGACCTCTTTAGTAAGATGATGATAGCTCATGTGGCAAATCCTGAAAGATTTCGGATAAACAATTTTAACAATAGCTTCATGCAATTTTTGGAACTTATTGAACAATCGCAATCATTTTGGAAGTTAAGTTCAATGGATAGTAGTGACGTTCTTAAAGGGGAAATTTTTTGAATTCCAGATTTATTATTTCTTGAAGGCTGAATAGTAGGGTGGTTCAAAATATACACGCAAACCAAAAAATTATTATAATGAATGTAAGTTCCATTTCCTATCATCCTCTGTTCATGAACATCGCAGCGAATGTTAGAAGTTGACCTTGCAGGCGATGTAATGGTTTTTTGTCTTTTTTATTTCGTGTTCTGTCTGTGCTTTCATCTACACAAGCAAGCATTTGCCTTGATTTTTATGTATAACATGGCAGAACGAAGCACACTCTTGCCTCGAATCTCTCCAGCAGAAAAAGCATACGAAGTCAAGTGTGAGAGGAAATGAGCGCTTCTTGTTTGCTTTTAGGCTATCTATATTCAGAAGCATGGAGAGAGCAGTGGAGAAAGCACAGGTCTGATAATCATAACGTTCGTTGTTCGATTCCCAGTCGGCAACCTTTTTCCATTTTTTTTTCGACATAATATCTCACTAATACACTCAACATTTTTCGGTCTCCAATTCTCTTGCATTGGACCGCAGCTAGGTATATTGCATCCTCGGTTCATGCGGTCTCCACTTACATCCTCTGATGATGAATCCTACATAATTTTAAGCGAATCTTACATCCCTCGGTTGGGTGCAGGACCTGATTTGAAATCGATTAAGCTTGGGGAAGAAAAATCGATTTTTTGAGCCACTCAACTGAATAGGTCTTAGGGCCAAATTGTGAAAAGTGAGTCTCTTTCAGGCTTTTAAATCTAGTGATAGTTCCAAGAGAATTTTTGAGGAAGATTCCTCGAGAATTCTGAGGTATATTGCTAAGGATTTCTGAATTGAATTTCAAAAACTAGTTCTGAGTCGAATTTCAAGGTTAATGCAATGTAGTTTTAAGTAAATTTTCAATACGATTATAAGGATAATTCTATGGCGAATGTGATGAGAACTCCAGTTCAATGGAAACGGACCCGGCGTAGTGATAAACATCCATACCATCCACAACAAAGTCACGAGCTAAAATTTCACCCCCGGACAAGTAACGAGTGACCGCAAGAGGTTTAAATTCATCATGAAAATTATAAAAATAAAATTCCAGTTCTGGTGAAAATTTAAAGGAAATTGTGAGGATAATTTCAAAGGAATTCTTAGAAAAATTCCAAGGAACTTCAGAAGAAATTCTGATGATGATTACAAACGAATTCTTAGAAGAATTTCAAGATAATTCTAAAAATAGTTTAAGGGAGTTTTGAGAAAAAATCCTAGGAATTTTCAAAGCAAAATTCTAAAAAAACCTGAGGAGAAAGCCATGAGATTTTTAAGATATTTTCAATCAGAATTTCAATGCAAATCTGAGGTAAATACAAAAGAGAATTCTGAGAGGAATGCCAAGGTAGGCATGGGCATACTCTATATTAAAGGAATGCAATGTGAATGAATTCTCATGAGAAGTATGAAGAATTGGAAAATAATATTTAAATTTTTTCCATCAACTCAAAGAATGCAAATCTTCATTCAAGTGTGTTACGGCATCTACTAAATTTTAAACTGCAATGATTCACTTAGATTTTTTACAGGAGTCATTATTTTTTAACTGGGTTTTTGAATTGCTGAAAAACTCGGTTAAAATTAAAATGAACGTTATTCGCAAAGATTCGATAAATTTGACAAATTTTATTTTTCATCATTAAACGTGGTTAACAAAAGTAAGTCTGTAAATTTTCGTAACACATTTCCTCCACTTTGAATTTTCCACAGATTTTTTTAAATAACCGGACAGTTCCGTAATTCAAAAATTCAGTAAAAATTACTGACTGAATAAGTGTGAGTGACTAAACATAGTTGCGAAAGCGCGTTTCAGATCCAAAAACACGGCACTAATCGTATCTATCTATTATTTTTCGTATTGTCCCATGATATCTTTCCTTTTAGCGGTTTCACAGGAAAAACCTTCCCGATATCCCGAATGTTTACATCTAGTTCTGCATCTCGCAACTTGTGCATGGGACGAAACTCTTTTTCTCATTTCCCAGAAATTTAATTTGTAGGAGACACTAAGAGTTCAATCAGCGTTGCTTAAATCATCTCATACAACACAATCATCAGGACAAAACATTATTTTGTACACTTTGTCCCGTTCATAGATCGCGTCTCACCGAAAATAGTTTATAGATACGTTGCAAAGACCACGCCAATTACCCATGACAGCTGCGAGGCGGACTAGATTCTGACAACAAATGGCTGAACGCTACACAATGATGACACGGCAATGACGGTTGATGAGTCGTACAGATTTGCTTAACAGAAATCTTTTGAAATATGAAACAATTGTGACGATGGGTCGTCCAAGGTGGTTCTTATAATTTTCAGAATTTCTTAAATTTTCGGTCATATGATGCAGATTAATTGTGACGGCGAAATATTCTTGAACGCTCCTTATCCATCTAATAAAAAAAAGGACGACCCTTTAATTACAATCTTCTTTGGGTCAGAACCTCCCTAATTGGATGACTGTATTCTATAGGCAGTAGCAGACACCTCCTGCCTCTACTGCCACCGGCCAATTGTTCCGGATAGCACCAAACCAAAACGTAGGTACTTACGAACAAACATCACAGCACCATCAGATCAGCTAGGAGGGCAAATGAAATAGAATACGATGCGACGCGAGCAAACACAATGAGAATAGACGCGGTCTAATTGTTATACTGCTAAAAATAACAATTCAGCGAAATGATGATTTTTGCACGCGAAATGTTAATTGGCTTATTATTGTACACCCCTCCACTGCGGCGTCGGATGCCCGGAAGGGAAAAGCTAGGAAATTAATGCCACCGCCACGCCACCGAGCCGTGTGCCGGGCGTATGATGATAGCTTCTATACATAGGCCGTACCTCTACACAAAACACAGAACGTAGTCCGGTTCGAGCCGTCTCTGTTGGGCTTTCGGCAAAAAGCTAATTGTTCGTCGAAATTCAATTGGGTGCTATTTTGAAACCGATTGCAACACTGAATGTCGAAGATGGGCGGGGCAGTTGGCGCTTGCTTGAGAATGGGACATTGAATGAAATAAATTCGCGGTGGATTTCAACGTTATGATGAATGGTGAAAATTGTTGGCGTTGTGGTTTAGAATTTAGACATCATTTACGGTGGCAAGATCACTGCAGTTATTTCGACGATTTGGTAATTTCATCAGATGAATGATGTTAAGGATATTTAATCATGAATTTAATTCAAATCGCAAGTGCCCCCAAGGAGTTTTTTTTTGCTTTCGGCATTTTATTTCTCTGTTGATGTTTCGCTCTTGGGTATATCTCTGGGCTGTAGAAGAAAATGTTGGAAGGGCAAAAGGTCGATGGGACAAAGGGCCGAAGGAACAAAAAAGCGAAGAGAAAAAAGGCCGAATCATAAAAAATAAAGGACAAAAGGTCGAAAGAACTTATATTTGAAAATGAAATATACTGAATAAAGCAAGCAGCAAACTTAAACGCAATTCGGGCAATTTAACTGAAATTTTCAAAAGTCATTTATCTCTCTTAAACGTTATATCCTTCTTAAAAACAAGCAGTTCTATGGAAGATAACAATTCAACTGATAAAAATCGAAAGTCTAAAATCACTCTGGGGATGGCTTCTTCTTTACTTAAATGCTTGAAAGTCATCATTTATTAGCTATATGTCTATATTGGTCCTTTTCCTAAGATGAGCAGTTTTTAATTGACGTTGAACATCTTTCTTTTAACCAACCAAATTCTCGTACTGCTCATGAGTAACAAAATATGAAAAATATTTAAGATTCCATTCATCAGCGGCGCTGGACGTGCGGTGGTAAGCGTGACTGCCTCTCACTTCAAAGGACCTGGTTTCCATCCCAAGCGGTGCCGTCGGGATTTTGTGATACATGAATTCCCTTATCACGACGTCCTTCGGAATATAAAGTTGTACCGTTTTTCGTTCAGCTCAATAATCTTTATGACCTTAACCTAAAAAGCCCTCATGAAGATCCCAATCCTGGATCGAAACGATGACGATGATAAAACTTCAACATTTTTCTTGAAGACTGAATGCCGAAACAAAATGACTAATTCTTAAAGATATTTAAACTTACCCAAAAGTCTAGATTTTTCTGAAGGTTTCGGAGCTTCTTTGAATTAATTGAAAGTGCCCTAAAGATCTCTGAACTTCAATAATGTTCTCTAGACCAGAATTTCTCAGAGGTATTGAAAGACGCAGTTTTCTTCAAGTAAATTGAACTGCCCTGAAGTTCTTGGAGCTATTCTGAAGCTCCCACAATTGTTCCGATGTGTTCGAAACTTCTGTGAAGCTAATGGAACTTCGTTTAAAATCTCCAAATTTCCTGAAAATTTCCGTAATTCTGGAGAAGTTATCGAATTTTCTCTTACGTTTCATTATTTTTCAAGTAGTTCTTGAAACATCTCAAGGGTTCCAACAATTTTCATAATATTCATGGAACTTCCCTGAAGACCCCAAACATTTACAGATATTTTCAGAACATTCCTGAAATTCTTGGAACATTCCATAATTCTTCGGAACTTCTTGAAAGTTCCTGTGATAAAAATGGCATACACATAAACAGCTGTAAGCTTTTAAATATTATACCAAATAACTCTAAAATTATAGAGAACATTCTTTAGAGAGTACTGCACCAGTAAAAAATATGGTGTTATTTAAATACGAGCTTTGACTTGGGTCTTAATCAAGAAAAAAAAACCCCAAAAATAAAGACAAAATTTTACAAATTTTTACATATTCTTTTCATTCCTTGTTAAATTTATTGACGCATTATGGACCTTAAAAGTGTGGTAGAAAAAAAAACATTTGTTTGGCGGTAACAATTGATTTTCATTTGTTTTGAAGGATTACGATATGTCAAAATGACCTGAAATTTTGAAGTGTAATTTCTGGTCAAATATTTTTTTTTGCATAAACTTTTATTTCAAATTTGAGATTGTATACATTTTATTAGACTGCGTATTGTTCTCATGACTACTACTTGAGAAAAAGCACCTCACAGACCTTCATATAAGTTACGTGTATTATTATGTTTACGGTATGAACTAAACAATCATCACTGAAAATGTCGAATCATTTGGTATAGTAGTAAAAAAATTACAGCTGTGTATGTGTGTGCCATTTTTATCACATACACCCTTTATTTAATTTAACTGCTCTGAAATCGCTGATCTTCCTCGAAATACTTGGAACTGCTAAAAATGTTTAAACTTCTCTAAAGTTCGAAGATTAACTTTTGAGAAGTTTTTAGAAATTCCCTGAGTTTCTCGAAGCGTCTGTAAAGTTCCTGTAATTTCCATGAAGTTTACTGAACTGCCCCGAGCCTTTCAAAGCCATACTGAAGATCTAGCAAATCTCCTGAACAGGCATGGAAAATCATTTACGTTCATTTCGTGCATTCATTTACATTCTTTTGCCTCTAACTTTTTTCCCCAACAGAATTCTGTAAAATTATGTACGAAGGTTTTGTAGCTAGAAGTTTTGTGAATAATTAAAATCTGTATCTCTTATGCATGATGAATCAGAGCGGATTAATTAAAGCAGAACCCACCATTGTTTTTCAGTCTATCTAAATTAAATTCGCTGAAAAGCAATAACAAGTTCTGCTCGGTCTGGTTCGTCGAGCATAAGAAATACAGATTTGAGTTATTGACAAAAGTTGTAGTTAATACCAAAAACTAACAAAGTTGTATACAGTATTTTGTGGAATTTTATCGATGAAAAAAGTTAGAGGCAAATAAATGTAAACAAATGCACGAAATGTATGTAAATAATTGTCCATGCCTGGTCCAGGTACTGCCCTGATATAAATTGAGGTTTCCTAAAGATCTGTATTTTTTCCTTGCTTTGTTTCCTATCGACCCATCAACTCATGAACCGGGGACTAACGGCTTTAACGAAGGAAAGCGTAATCAGAGATGTTATGCCTCTGATTAGAAATCTCTGATCTTCTTTGAAATTCACAAAACATGTGATGAGTTTTCTTACATTTTCAGCAGTTCCCTGCACTTCACTGAAATTCCTGGAATTTTTAAAGTTTCTCAAAATTTTTATGATGTTCATGGTGCTGTCCTGAATCAATCGGAACTAATATTCAATATTTTTAAACCTGCCCGAAAGTCTGGACGTCCCTGAAGTGATTGTTACAGCCTTAAGATCTCTGAGCTATCCTGATACTCTCTAGAACTATCTGCCCTGAGGTTCTTGGAACTTCTCTAAAGTATCCACAATTTCTCTGAAGTTTTCTTGACTTTCCCGATATCTCTGAAGTATCAATAGCTTCTTAAAAGTTCTTGAAGTCATCTTGAAGTTGATGGAACCGATCTCAAAGTTCTCCAAGCTTGCCTGAAATGGCTGAAATTTTACAGAAATTTCCCTACTATCCCCCAGGAGCTTCTTCAAAATCCTCGGTATTTCCATTCATTTCGCAGAGCTTCCTGCAATTTTTGTAAATCACCCTGTAGTTCTCTTGTTTGTTGTTTGGATTCACTAATCTACTGATGATGTTCATGGAATTGGCCTGAAATTAATAAAACTGCCCTAAAGACCTCCAAACTTCACGACGTTTTCTGCAGTACTCTCTAAACTTGCTAATGTTCTCTCTAGACTGTCATTTATCATTTTTAGAACTTCTTGACGGTTCTCATCTCGCTATTTTCCTGAATTTAATGGAATTTCCCTAATGTACTCAGAATTCACCTGAAGGTCTCAGAACTTCCCTAAAGTTGTTAGAATTTCCCTGAAGTTCCCATGATTTTCCAGATAATCATGAAACAGGCCCTGAAAGGTCAGAACTGCTCGAAGTTACAAAAAAACCCTTGATATCATTAAACTCAACTGAAGTTTATGCATCGGATGAATTCAATAAAACTGATCTGAAGCTTTTGATTTTCAATGAAGTTTTCGAAACATGTTTAATCTATGGAACTGCCCTTAACCTATCGGAACCTATCGGAACCTATCGGAACCTATCGGAACCTATCGGAACCTATCATAAAGATCATAAAACTTCAATGTTGTTCTGTACGTTGTCGATCTGGATGTTTTCGGATTTTTTTTTTAATTAATGGAATTTCCATAAATCGGATCTTCCTGAAGGTTCTTTCATTTTTTTTCTGATGTTAATGGAACTACGCTGGCGCAGCCAGGGGGCAATTTGAGGGTTCAACCCCCACAGAGTCTTGAATTTTATATAAAACTAGCTGAGTGTGCCCGGTCTTGCTCGGGATTCAATATTAGCTTGAGTTTATGCACCGATTTAAAAAAAAGCATGCTATATTGTACGTAGCCCCCACCCCCTATTATCTAAAGGGCTACCCCCTATGATTATCTCCATATACCCCCACACTCGCCCCCACATGCATAATTTGGTTCCATTTGCTTGATTAGTTCTCGAGTTATGCAGAAATTTCTGTTTCATTTGTATGGGAGCCCCCCCCCCCTTACAGAAGGGGGAGGGGTCTCGAACCATCATAAGAACCTTCCACGGCCCCAAAAACCCCTGTATACAAATTTTCACGCCAATCGGTTCAGTAGTTTCCGAGTCTATAAGGGTCAGACAGACAGACAGACAGACAGACAAAAATTCATTTTTATATATATATAGATTGTCTTTTTATAAAAAATGTGGGACAACTTTTACACATATGCACAGATATTTGCAATTTTTGCTATGCCAACCAATATCCTTCAGAATTTTTCTTTTAATTTCTCCGGAAGGCTCTTTGCACTTATCCTGATTGTTTATTTTCTATATTCCCCAAAAAGAATCTTAAGGCCACTCCTGGAAATTTATTATAATTTTCTTGGATTGATTACATTTGTTAATATATTCGTTTTCTTCAATATTTCCGCGAAAGCTTGTTCTAGTTTTATTGGGTTGACTTTTAAGACTTCCGCCGGAAGAGTCCTGCATATTCTCCTGGAAGTTAATTCCGGTTATTCAAGACTTGATCTGGAAGTTTCTTCTAACTGACATTGGACAGTTCTAACGATTGAGCTAGAAGGCTTTGCTTTGCTCTCTAAACCAAAATAGCTTCCATAAAGTTAGATGAAATTAGTGGAAATTGATTTTCATGATGTCACTGGTACCAGATACCCCTTTGATAATGCGGGTAACTTTGATAGTATAATATAAAGAAAAAAAAAAAAAATACTCACTGTGCTTTTTCCAAATAAGAAACATTGGTTCCATATTGTAGCTTAGGGTATTTCCGTTGACATGGTTTATAGTTTTTAATAGTATGTGTTACATATTTTACAAAAATATTAATAAACCATTTTCGTGTTTTCGTCTTTTTTGAAAAATGCACTCAAACCATCACTTATGAAATGTATTTCCGATACAGTCATCACAAATTCAATCTTGTATTCTTATTGCTTATTAAGTTTCACTCATTTTTTCTACATTCATCGAGCATTATCAAGTAACCCCAAATCAAAATACTGAAGTTCGGTCAAAAAACTAAAAAAATATTGCAAATGCTTTAATTTTCGTTCAATATATTGCTCACGAATTAACTCTTGGATCCTCAGTACTTGTTTTAAAAATATAAAATTTGAAAAACAGTCATTGCTGTAAAAAAATATTTAGAATATACTTTGAAAAATTATCAATGTTACCCCGTTTTAAGGTACTTCAATAAAAATAGCTTTATTATAATTACGTCATTTTTACAAACCCTTCTAAACTGAAATTCTGGCTGCGCTACTGTGGAACTAACATTAAGTAAAGTTTTCCAAAAGCTCATGGAAGTTCATTCAAATTCCCGCAATTGTGCAATTTTCCCAACGTCCATGGGACTGTTAAGGGCCACCTACATTAGATCCGTCCGTTGCGTCTACGTAAGTGTCTAATAACGCATTGTTTGAAATTGGAACCAGGTGTTTTAATATGAAATCCCGTTCTTCTTAATATGTATCAACATAAAATAAAACTTCCACTTCCTAAAATGGTTCATTTCGTTTCTTTTGATCATATAAATCCTGTTTCAATAATTCTTGTACACAAATCGATTCGTTAATGATAGATTCAGTCAAAAAAATCTTCGTGGGACAGTTATGCGTAGAATATCAACATGGGACAATAAAGCTTGATGTTGTAGAACAAATTATATATTTTTTTCTATTTTCATTCCAAAGTCTACCTAAAAAAGTACTGTTTTATGAACAAAACTAAAAAACGTCCAAAAGTAACATGGGAAAGATATGCGTAGAACGGCAGCTCGGGTATTCACTAAAGTTCTAGGAGCTTCACTGAAGTATTCGAAATTAATATAAAGAAGGGCTCAGGACGTTGCTATTTTTCTTGAATTCCTTGAATTCATCAGAGCTTCGTGTTATTTTCCTGAAATCATTGAAACTGTCCACGAACAAAATTTACTTAAACCGACAAACGAATCTTTATAGGGGAAATGACGGCTTCGGCATGACAGACTATTTTCGGCAACACAAATTGAAACACTATTTTCACTGGATTTTCTTACGAAAACACTTCGCTGAAAGCATGTAAACGATTCTTTATGCTTTCAGCTTCAATTTGACTATATTTTTACCACTGAGAAAAAGCAATCTAGCAAGGTTTTCTTGAAATGCAACACACGCACTACAAATTGTAGCTGATTTCGAGTTGCCGATAATAGAACAACAGATTTACATGCAGTTCAAATGGAACGGTTGCCGAAGAAAAACTGGTTGTCGACAATACTCGCTCTCACTAGAGAAGATTGGAGCTTTGTAAAAGCGTTTCAAAACAGTTTTTGACAATTCTTTCGACTGAAATTGTTAGAGCAGCTGGCAGCAAAAGATTGTAAACAAACCAATACTGCATATGTGTGCGTTCCTTAGAGAAAAAGGTTATAGAAAGAAGGTCGCTGCTTAGGTTGCCAATTCCATTTGTGCGGGGAAGCGCATAAATGGAGTCCACGTTAATTGGTTCCAACATGGATCCTGGACATATAGAAGGTTAATGTCTTGGGCAAATTTGTTCATTGGATCATTGGTTGGTGGACAGCAGTTCAAAGTTGTCTCACTACGCGGCGCTAGTGTGCGTGTGTATTTGCTGCTTAAGCTATATCATGAGATCCTGGCCATCTAGAATTTGTCTGTCTTCAGACAAGTTGTTCAGGTGACCCAGACCTTACGGACGGTGGGCAGATTGGTTGAGAAATCATCCACTACGTGGTATCTATCTTTCTGATTTAAATGCAAAAGTTTGTCCGTAATGATGCTGCTTCTACTTCGTTTTTGATTTTTGGGGAGTTGATAAACTCAAATGTACATGTTTTGTACATTAATGTAATGTGGTGTAATAGGGTAGAGCGCTACTTCGTCGTAATCTCCTATTTCCGTTTTATCGAGCAGCAAAGATCAATAATATCAATGATTTCACCGTCCACAATTCAATAATAGATTTGTTCCCATGCGTTAGTTCATTAGCTACCACATTAATACTATTAGAGCGCATTGTTTGAATATTTACGCTCATTGTTCTTAAAACAAAAGAAGCGTTCCTAGCGAATCCCCTTTTTTACGTTTATCCGTAGGATGAAGAAAATCTAATGGCGTTTCAATGCGTTAGGACAGAATTGAAACTCGTAAAACGAATTTAGAATCAAGAAGCAGAATTAGATTTTAAACAATATCTCAACAATTTGTGACTCTTTATCAAATCCAACGAAACGTATGGAAAGGTAAATAAATTTAAAAGTCATTTTTGACAGAAATATTCCATTTTTTGTTTAAACTCGTTCAGAAAATAGAGGTGATGCGCGGGTTGAGCTTGGTAGGACGGAAATTAGATAAAAAAGATTTTCGACGCCATTTTGGAATCCAAAATGACTGCTTCAGATTTTCTAAAATTTAACATGGTAACTTCCAGTTTTTGAAAAAAAAAAAACTTTCAAAAACCAAAATTTTTCGAATAAGAAACGGTGTGGAGAGTCCGGAAATCGATGATTGACGCTATTTAGGAATCTTGGGATAGAGACTTCCGGATTTTGATAAATTGTCCAATACCCTGGAACGGAAATAACGAGAAAAAGCCGGAAGTCGGTGATTGACGTCTTTTTGAAATACACTATGGTGGTTTCTGGTTTTTTGAAAAACTGGAAAATAGGGGAACGGAACCTATTCTAGGCCTATGCAAAAACTCAGGATTGAAGCAACATGTCATTAATTTTCATTTACTAATGATATTATGCAATTCACTATACTCCATTCCAGCAGAAAAATCAGGCCGAAGTAGGTTTAAAACTGAGTTTTAGCGTTAGGCCCAAAATAGGACCATAGGCTGAGAATAGGATTATTAGCCCTACCCTACAATATGGGTATTTCCAAAACGGAAACGTCGTGTAGAGGCTGGAAATCGATGATTGACACCATTTTGGAATTCAAGGTGGCTAATTCCGGATCTTTAAAATCCAAGGTGACGGCTTCCGGTTTTTGAATACCCTTCAATATTGACTATTTCAGACTGGAAACGAAGCCGAAAATCGATGATTACTGTCATTTGGGAATACAGGATGGTGGCTTACGGTTTTTAAAAACTGTCAAATACAACATGTAGAGACCAAAATCGAGTTTTGGGTATTTTCGGAGCGGAAACGACGAATAATAATCGCCATTATATCTAAGGTATCTAAGGTGGCGGCTTCCGGTTTCTGAAAAACTGTCATATCTACGACGTTTCTACCCCCTTTATACATGGAGGGGTTACTATATTGTGCGCATGTGTGGAGTGATAGCTGTATTTTATATATAATGAGCGCAAATAATTTTTTTGATACATTTGCAGGTGACATTGTTTTCAAACGGTTTTTTTTATACGGTGGGCGGAGCAAAAATTTTGCTAGGGATATTAAGGCCGCTGGTTGATTTGGAATTCTCTTGATAGGAGGTACTTGTGTGCATGTATGTCTATCATTCGAGTCATGCAGAAAGTTGATTTCAAGACCAAGATATTCTTACTGGTGGACAGTTTATTTCATGGTTCATAGCTAAAAATAAAATTTTAATATTACATCCAAGAGGATGCATTTATATCATGTCGAAAATTTCATGTAATTTTTATGGCCACAAAAATAAACAAATGCAGTAAAAGCAGCGTAATGTCAGTTCATGCACTGTATTAATGCACATTTTGTCCTTTTTGGCAAGTAATATTACACCATATTTTCGACACGAGTGAAGTGCATCCACTTTGATGTGATATCAAAATTAATTTATTTCACCAAGCCTGTTTTCTGCAGTTCAAGGGACTAAGGTCTATGTCGTGGTAAGTGGCAAAACCTTCTGGATGGTGGTCGGTTTAGTTTATTGGGAGTATCTTGAGATACATTGCAAGATCTCATACTGTAAATTTTTTGGGTTTTTGGACATACATGCCAACCTTATGACCCCAGGCACTGATATATTTTTTTAAATCTTGGACACGAAAACATTTTTAGAATTTACATTTTTCAGGAACTTAGGCTTTAGAAAATTTTATTCTACGGAGAAAGAAAATATATGATATCTCATCGGAAACAGAACAATAAATCAAAACACCAATTCCATATGTATGTTGACGCTTTCTGGAGAGATGAATTCGACTGTTCGACTGAAAATAAAATAAATTTGACAGTGGTCACAAATGACAAAAGGATGTCTTACTGCAGTCAATTTGTTTCTAGCTAGCTTTCTATTCGACAGGTATTCTTACTCAGCCTTCTCCGCTTGAACTTCAAATGCGTTTGTAATTTTATTGGCATCTCGAGATATACAATATATTATATTATATTATTCATCTCTCAATTTTGTATGAAAAAATCATGTGCACAATAGCATATCGGTTGGTAAAGCACTTTTGAATTAAACCGTCCATTGATAAATAGTATTTACACAGACAAACAGACATAACACTCGCAAGTTGTTCATCGAACAAGCATTTAACGGTCAATTTAGAAATAGTACTGCCACATGTGGCGTGCATAGTAAATTCCCTTGCGTTTGACGTTTACATACTACCGCCATCTGTTCAGCGTACTACCCACCACAGTGTACTCAACAGATGGCGGTAATGTTTTAGCGACGATGTTTTACAGTGAGAAATATTCAATGTGTTATGTCTGTTTGTCTGTGGTATTTATCTATCAGAGCAACTGAACCAACTATGGTAGTTCATATCTGGTCAGAAATTCAAGATATACCGTAATAACAAGTCCATAGCGTGCAATAATTCAATATATTATACGCTCTAATGCCAAGCAAAAGTACCGTTTACGATTTTTATGCGTGTAACGCAAATCCATTTCAAACGGCTATAATCCTTCCGAAATGGCTTTGATCATAAAACGGAAGTACGCTACTTGTGAAGGGATATTATGTAAACGTTGTCGGTTCGTACGTACTCGTTCGTACAAGTACAAAACAGTCACTGATGCCTTCATTTGGCCTTAAAGTCTGTGTCGAAGCGATAAAGGATAAACTCTTCAAACCGGACCAAACCTAAAGGCCTCAACATATGGCTGTAAATGTTATGCTAATACACAGCTAATTCCGATTCCGTTTCGTACTGCTTTGCTGCGAAAATCCGCACATATGAGCATAAGCACACTGTCAGTGGTTAGACTTTTTTTTCAAACGGATTCTAAAGTTCCGGATTGTGGCTGTATGGCATAGGACTGGTTTTCACGCTTCGTGGCAAGGATGCTTGAGAAAGATTTCCTCGCATTTTATGCAATTTTCCATGCACCAGAGAAACGAACATGTAGATAAGAGAGCTCTGCCGTCGTCGACCGTCCCTGGTTCCCGGAACCCAGCACCCAGGACCCAGGACTAATGAGGAAAGTGTAAACACCTGGAATCATTAACTCAGCAGCAGGGCTAATTGTGCAACCGTTTGCAGTGACGGCACCGTATGCAATGCACTACAGAAAAGTAAATGAATACAGGCTGGGATTTAGAACTCTGTCAATGAAGCAAATTTTGGCTATCAAAGCAGTAAGTTTCAGGAATAGCAAACTTTTCAAGCGGAATTAAGGTTGCTGGTTGCTTGTACCACAAATTGCACATACGAATGTAGATGAATTGTTTGGCACCTGTATTTTGAGGTATAACAGAGCTTTTGTTAGCTTTACAAGCACCAATTTGCTCCTCACGTATCGATCACTTGAATCTTTTAATTATATAAAGGTAATTAGATTGACGTCCTCATTTCCCATCTATTTAAGCTGATAAATTCCTCTTCTGCCTTATAAAGTGTACCCCACATCGCAAGAATGATAATTAACATTTCCTAACCCTCTGCATTTTATCCCGCCCCAGCAGTAGTGCATGATGTACATTACATAAGAAAAGTGCAATCATTTTTACACACATATAACACAGTTTGTCCTCCCATCAAGCGTCATTTGCCGCATCCTGTGCAATGAGCTATAACACTATTAAAACAAATACCATTACGGCAGTGAACTTTGATCTTAACTAACGGGGAAACAGACCTCTAAGAGGCTCCCCTACTCGTGCATCTCCGACAAGTAGACTGCATAGTCACATACCTAGATACATACACATATTCCAGTGTTCTATTGCCCCAACATTCCCCCCTTGGCATTTTCTTCCAACAACAGTGAGCCGCATTTCACTTTCTTTCAATCTGCTAGACTGGCACCACTAGACTAGGACTGGAAAGCTTCTTGGTATCCCGTCGACAAGGCACTTTCCAACTTCGTCCCACTTCTACCAACCAAGCCAGGGTTCTAATGAAATCCCCGGATGTTCAGCGAAAAAGGCTACGACGTTGGTGCAGCAGGATGTGCCATTGCTCCTATTGAGAGTTGCATTAGCAGCATCATACCGCCGCTTCGCATCCCCCGACTGCGACTGATCCTGGTGAGCACGTTTTAATTTTTAATTTTGTTTACGCCATATCCCTGCACACCGCTCACTAGTGACTCTTCTCACGAAGCACTCGTTTTCCCGTCTCTAGTCAGTCCACATAATGGCTGGTGCATGCTTGTATTTAACAGCCACACGATACCATATCATTATTCAAGAGAAGGGTGTGTGTGATACTCACAATAGGGTACATTTCAACACTGCGATGACACAGGCATTCTTTTTCTAAGTGGGTAGGAAAATTGTACGATCCAAATGACATGTCTCATGCATGGCACAAATATGCGAGAATGATGTTAGCATCCCGCATCCGTGTTGTAGGCCTTTATGGCCCAAATTAATCCCTTCAATGTAAGGTGTATCTTCAAACTTAGAAATGACTAATTTTACACGTGATGGAATCCATCTTTGGCATACAGGTTGAGACGTAAACAAAAACGTCATGTACAATTAATTGCTTTGAGACTCGACGAAAGGTACGTTTGATTGAGCTAACTTTCACGTCTGCTATGACTCAATTTAATGTCAAAATTGACGCTCGTATACGTGGGTCTCAGAGCATCTAGAAGATAATCGCAGTAAGATTATCAAAACACACCTGAGATCATAATTCTAGATAGAGCTGGAATTAGGGCGAAACAGCTTTTGTAAACAATGACTTCTCTCGATGATTTCTCGAAAGTCATGGCTCTCCCTGGTAAATTGACATTCCCATCGAGTAGGGGAAGACTTACCCTACTCGATGGATAAGTTGCTTTATGTAGACGTGCCTTGAATTTCTAGAAATCTTCGAGAGAAGTCATTGTTTTCAAAGGCTGTTACGCCCTAATTCCAGCTCTATCTAGAATTTAGACCTTATTTATGGAGATACACGCAATGAAAGATTTCGATGCCCAGAAACACCCCTGTAATCGCGAATCATGTCTTATTTAGGGAAATAATCACGTTGAGAGATTTAAACCGTGAAATCGAGATTGTGATCTTATTTATAGCTATAATTGCGATATATCGACCCTAAAACACCTCTAAAATCGTGATTTAAGCCTACGAAGGATTTAAAATCGGTTTCAACGTCACTTTTCGTCTGCGACTAATAGCAACCCGCATAAACTATTTAACCTGCACAAACCAATCCTAATCGATAGGTCTTGATTCGACAGTTTGATGGTGCCATCGTAGAATCAAATTAAATATGAGAAATCGGCCCAGTGAGACGAAATTTGCCATGTTTGTATATGCGTCTAGCTTTCTTCTAGATGGCTTATCCGGTGATGGTTGAAATCTCAAATCGCATTTCACATATTTTTATATATTTTTCTTTATAAAATATAAAATAAAAATGAATTAATAATTACAAATCACAAATAAATTATTAAATAAAAAAAAATAAAAAAAAAATAAACATGAATAAATAAATAAATACGTATATAAATAAATAAATAAATAAATAAATAAATACGTAAATAAATAAAAAAAATTAAAAATCAATAAATAAATAAAAAAATAAATTAATAAATAAATAAATAAATAAATAAATAAATAAATAAATAAATTAATAAATAAATAAATAAATAAATAAATAAATAAATAAATAAATAAACAAATAAATAAATAAATAAATAAATAAATAAATAAATAAATAAATAAATAAATAAATAAATAAATAAATAAATAAATAAATAAATAAATAAATAAATAAATAAATAAATAAATTAATAAATAAATAAATAAATAAATACATAAATAAATGAATAAATGAATAAATAAATATATAAATAAATAAATAGATAAATAAATAAATAAATAAATAAATAAATAAATAAATAAATAAATAAATAAATAATTAAATTAATTAATAAATAAATAAATTAATTAATTAATAAATAAAAAAAAAAAAGTAAATAAATAAACAAATTAATTAATGAATAAAAACATACACAAATAAATAAATAAATAAATAAATAAGTAAATAAATAAATAAATAAATAATTAAATTATTAGATAAATAAATAAATAGATACATAAATAAATAAATTTATAAATAAATGAAAATTATATTTGAAGAACAAGCCTACGAATCTAGCCATTAGTGTTCTAGCAATAGGGTTGTGAAGTAACTTGCTACGGAGTTAAACGGGTTTATTTATTTGGAAAACCAAAATCACGAGTTTGGTCAAATTTACGGAGAAAATCGGGTTTATCAATTTCGAGCACTTAAACACCACTCACATCAAGGCCATATTTACGGAGATAAACGAAGGCATATGTACCACAGGCCACTTTGAAGCAATCGCATAATTATTTAAAGTAACGTACTGAGACGGTTCCACTGTCCCAGTTTAAGCTGAATTGAAATTCAATTCATGGCATAGTTTGAGTTATTTTGGGTTGTTAAGTCGGACTTGGCGTAGTTGGAAACCCGGATTGCGTATACACTCCACACCATGCAAATATTCTGTACTGCTATATCTCAAGATCTTGATTATTTAGAAGGATGATGCATTGGACAAAGTTGATCAGGAGGTGAAGGGCTGCTGGGAGGTGAACAGATATTTTTTAATTCTCCCCGTAGGTGGCGCTAGTCAGAATGCAAGTCAATGGTATATGAGCGAATTGAAATCTTTTTATTTATTTGCGAGTTTAGGTTGTAAAGACACCACGCTTTACTCAGAATCTACCACATGATCATCAGATCAAGCTTGAAGAAAATTCAAATTATATCGTCAACAAAAGTTTGCTTACTTATTTTCAGTTTCTGTTCAAACTTCACACTGCCGTTCTCTAACGGAACTATCAATTCCAAAACCTTCATCCTTCTCACTATCCCTAGCTAGTTGTCATCTTACGTCAGATTTGACCATAAAGCAACGCTTTCAAAGCTTAAAAACATGATGAACGTTGACCTTGATGATCGAATTACTGGTCATTATGACTACTGTATCTATTCCATATCAATCCACGCTTTGTGTCTAGTGATCAACTGCAGTGTGGTCCATAGACAAATTTTTCTTACAAAACGCATAAATAAATTTCACATAAATAAAATCTAAGGCGTTAGGGAGCACAACGCCTCCTAGCAGCAGAATTGTAATATGATCTGCTCAGCATCCAGACCTTCTGATCAACAGCACATAATATTTGCATGTGGCTTCTCCTCATAATCACCACCTAGTGGAAACTCTGTCAACCACCCGACAACTCATAACCCCTGATCAACTTTCTCGAAGACATCACCCTTCTATATAATCAGTATTTGGAGATACAGCAGTATACAATATTTGCATGCTCACTAGTACTGTCTAGCAGCAGAATTCAGAGTTGATCTGTCAATCTCACAGCATTTTTTGGCCTCGTGTTCAATTTTGCCGAAGACATCACCGTTCTATATAATCTGGGTCTTGAGATACATCTGCACAGAATATTTGCATGCTGAATGCTAACTAGCCTAGCGGCAGAATTATTGTCAACCACCCAGCAGCCCATGACCTCCTGATCAACTTTTTCGACGACATTACCCTTGTATATAATCAGTATCTGGACATACAGAAGAACATATTATTAACATACTCACTAGCGCTACCTAGCGGGATAATTATTAATTACTATGCCCACCACCCAACATCACCGGTCATCAAACATCATCGGTCTAAATAATCAGAATGTTGAGAGACTTTAATACAGAATATTTGCGTGCGGGATGCTCACTAGCGGCAGAATTCCGAATTGATCTGTTAACCACCCAGCAGTTCTTGACCTCCTGATCAACTTTGCCGAAGACATTACTGGTCTAAATAATCAGGATCTTGAGATAGTTACAGCAATACTGAATATGTGCATGTGGGAGATGCTCACTACAGCTGCCTAGTGGCAGAATTCATGATTGGTAAGTCCACCTCCCATCAGCCTTTTACCACATGATCAACTTTGCCGAAAACATCACCGTTCAATATAATCGGGATCATGAGATTTAGCAGTACAACATATGTGCATGCTTACTACCACTGCCTAGAGGCAGAATTCTGAAATTGATCTGTCTACCTCGCAGCAGTCTTTGACTTACTGATCAACTTTGTCGAAGACCTCACCCGTCTCAATAATCAGGGTCTAGGGAAACAGCAGTACAAAATATTTGCATGTGGGATGTTCACTAGTGCCACCTTGTGGCAGTATGTCCAATTGATTTGTTCCCTTCCCAGCAGCCCTTGACCTCTTGATCGATTTGCAAAATACATACACCATTATAAAATGTATGCTTACGAGATGATCTGTCGACCTGTCCACCTGACCATACAGCAGTTCAGAATATATTTATGTGGAATGCTCAGTAGCACTGCCCAGCGACAGAATTCCGAATTGAGAAATTCTCTTGACCTTGACGTGGCCTATTTTTGACCAATTTTAGACTCATCTCCCTCCCTGATAGCGAATTTTTCAATACCTAAAATATGGCTTGTCACAACTTCTCAAATCCCCCTCCCCCTGAAATGCTACGTCATTTATGCATGGTGCCTGATCAACTTTGCTGAAGACATCACCCTTCTAAATAATCAAGATCTTGAGATACAGCAATACATGGACCATGATTTAACGTTACCATTTCAGGGTTAATGATTTGGAAAACAAATATCATGAACACCTAAACACCCTTCAAGTTGTGATTAAGGCCATATTTACGAAGAAAAACTGGGTTAAAGATTTGGATAACCCAAATAATGATTTAGGCCAAAATTATGGAGAAAATCGGGTATAACAATTTCGTTAAGTTAAGCACCCATCAAATCGTGATTAAGGCCAAAAAAGCGACTAAAAGTAAATTGGTACGCCCCTCGCGCGCCGCTAGCACGCCTCTAGTGTTGGGAATCGAAAATATTTGGCAGTGGTTTGTTTACACTTCTATAGAGAACAACTGGTGCAAGTTTGATCAAAGTAGTCGATCGCGTTCAGAAATAACGTAAAATGGAACTCGAAAGAAGAAAAACTATTGTGCACATACACCTGGAAAATCCGGAGTGGTCCAAGCTTGCTAAATTGCTGAAGATGCCGAAAACAACAGTTTGTCGAGTGCTCAAAAACTACGAGGAAACCTTGAGTGTGGAAAAGGAATCAGCTGGAACCAGGGACCGTCAGCTGCACAGCAATGTGTTGAGGTGCGTTAAAGTCAACCCCGGTCTTTCGATCCGAGATGTGGATAGAAGGTACAACGCCAACTTTCAAACAGTGTGGAACATTCTTGCCAGAGAGGGATACAGGTCGTACAAAGCCAGTTAACATTCGAACCGGCACATGAAGCACATGAATTCCGTGGCCAAAAAGCGTGCAAGGCCCTTGTACGACCGTGTTTTCACGAAACAAGGGCTGCACTTTGATCGATGACAAAACATACGTCAAACTCGATTTTAAGCAGCTTCCCGGTCAAAAGTTTTACATCGCGACTGGACGTGGGGATGTGCCGGGAAGATTCAAGTTCGTGTTTGCAAACAAGTTGGCGAAGAAGGCCATGATTTGGCAAGCAATTTGCAGTTGTTTCCTGAAAACGGAACCATTGCCGTTCATCCGCAAGCATAGGGGCAGTCATATTTTGGCCCAATTTGGCCAGATGCCACTACTCCAAGGTGATTCTGGAATGGTATGCCGCCGACAAGATCGATTTTGTCCCCAAGCTAATGAATCCTCCGAATTGCCCGGATTTTCGATCAATCGAAAAATACTGGGCAATTTCAAAGCACCGACTTTGACGAAGTGGCGGGGCATTCAAGGAAATTCAGTAAATGTGGGCAAAATGGAAGAAATGCGCTGATTCCGTGCCCGTTTCCACTGTTCGGGCGCTGATGGGCTCCATCAAGACAAAGGTTCGAGATTTCGTTCGAACTGGAGATATATCCCAACAAACAATTTTAGCTGCAGATTAGCTTATACAGTCAAAATTTGCCTTATGCAGCTAATGTTTGCCTGTATAAGCTAAGCTGCAGCTAAAATTGTTAGTTGGGTATAACCATCTAATGATGTAACTTTGAAGTTTTAATAAAAAATACTGTAAAGCAACCATTAATGAACTTTTTAAACTTATTGAATCACGAATAACAGGTCTTTTTGTGCGTACCAATTAACTTTTAGTCAGCTTTTATTTATGGAGATAAACGGGCTGAATGGCTTGGAACACCCATATCATGATTTTGGCCAAATTTACGGAGAAAACCGGATACACATATATCGAACACTTAAACACCCCTCAAACGGGAATAAATATATCGAACACCTTAACACCCCTCAAATAACAATTAAGGTAATATTTTCGGAGATAAACGTGTTAAAATATGTGAAAACAAATGTCATGATTTTGGCCTAAATTTATGGAGAAAATTGGGTATAACTATTTCGAACACCTAAATACTCTGCAAATCTCGATTAAGGTCATATTGACGAAGGTTTCCAAACTATGATTTAAGCCAAATTAACGGAGCAAATCAGATTTAACAATTTCGAACACATAAACACCCTCATATCGTGATTAAGGTCATATTTACGGAGATAAACGGGTTTAAAGATTTTCAAAACCCAAATCATGATTTAGGCAAAATTTACGGAGAAAACCGAATACACACATTTCGAACACTTAAACACCCCTCAAACGGGAATAAATATATCGAACACCTTAACACCCCTCAAATAACGATTAACCCAATATTTATAAGGTAAACGGATTTAAAGATTTGATAAACCTAATTCAAGATTTATACCATAGCAGTGCCGGTGATGTAGTGGTAAGCGTGATTGCCTCTCACCCCAGTAGTCCTGGGTTCAATTTCAGTCGGCGCCACCGCTTTGTTCAGAGGCATAACATCTCTGATCCCGCCTTCCTTCGGGAACGGAATTAAAGCCGTTGGTCCCCGGTCCATGAGTTGATGTGTCGATAGGTAGGGTCCAGGTGTGGGAGCTGCCTCCCTGGTGTTGGTAGCATTGGTACTCAGTACGGAAAAGAATATCGACGGAAAATATGATCATGATTTAGCCCAAATTTATGGTGAAAATCGGGTGTACAAATTTCGAACACCCAAACACCCCTCAAATCGCGATTGAGGTAATATTTTCGTACATAAACGTGTTAAAATATGTGAAAACAAAAGTCTTGAATTTGGCCAAATTTATGGAGAAAATTGAGTATAACATTTTCGAACACCTAAACACTCTTGAAATCTCGATTAAGGTCATATTTACCAAGGTTTCCAAACTATGATTTAAGCCAAATTTACGGAGAAAATCGGGTTTAATAATTTCGAACACCTAAACACCCCTCAAATCTTAATTTATTTATTTATTTATCTCGATTAACAATAGAAAAGGGCATACCCGCTTCTGTAAAAAAGGTTGTTATATCCTTTTCGCGCGAACCGAACCTCGCTCATGATAACCAACAACAAAGTGACAACCAGTGTCGTTGGTTTGCGACAGTGACCTCCGGTGCATGCGAGAAGGTCTTTCCAAAGATATTCTGATCACAAGAAAATTTTGACAAGAACTACACAGCAATTCTGACTTGAGCTCCAACAGAACTGTGATAAAAATTCTATGGGAATTTCAATCTGTACATAGTCTAAAAGAGAGTATCAATTTTTCGACAGCATTTTAAGGAGGGAACATTCCTTATGGAGTGCCGAGGGAAATTACTTGGGAATTATAGTAGAAGAGCCATTGAGGAATTGTGCAAATAATTCGTAAAAGAATCTCAACAGAATATGCGAAAATTTTCGACGGAGTTTTCAGAAAAAATCACAGGAAATTCTGATAATAATTCTGATTGTCTTTCCAGAGAAATTCTGATCCAAATTCTAAGGGAATTCTAAAAAATAACATCAAGGGCATTTTGACAATAATTGCAATTCAAATAGGGTATTAATTAGATGATGGTTAGAAAAAACTTACGACGAAGATTGCAAGGGAATTCTTAGAACTATATCGAAGAACTTTTGGGAGCATTTCGAGATAAGTTTGAGGAGAATTGCAAGGATGTTTTGGGATAGTACGTAGGGAATGCTGAATGGGAATTCCTAATAAACTAAGATGAATTTCAATGTTTTCCAAGGAAATTTAATGGAAATGTTAAACAAATTTTAGAAGAATACTTAGGGAATATCTCATAAATCATACCTCCTATCTTCTTCTCCCTCTACACATCTATAAAATTGTTATTCACTAACCTCGAGGAGACCACGAGTATTCGGTTGAATTCCTTTAAATTTAGATATAAGACATTAATAATGTATAACGGAAATGATAACTTGGCTCTGTTAATTTTATTTGATTGAGCCTATACAAATCAAGTAATTAAAAAATACTCAGGGGTTGTAAAGGAAAGTTTCTATAAAATTAATCAGGGAATTACGAGAAGAACTCCAAGATAGATGTAAGCAGAATTACCGGGAAATTGGAAATCTAAATTTCTTCTATGGGAATTATAAAGAATATTCCAAAGAAATTATTGATAACAAAGTACGAGAAGTCAATTAACCGAGAAATCACAATTTGAAAAAAAGATATATAGGGTTAACTACCCCATTTCCGGCCTATTAAGCACAACCTGCACTTAATCTTTCTTATTCTAGCGCAGTTTAGCACCAAACGGAATGTTATTATTACTGATGGCTTCCAAATTTATTTACCTTTCCGTACGTATCGTGAGATTTGAAAAAGAGAAACCAATCGTTGAGATATTGTCAAAAGTGTAACACTGCTTCTTGACGCCAAACTCGGCCTACAAATTCTAAACTCGGCCTAACGCATTGAAATGCCAAAGAAGCGCAAATAAATTCACTTCGGCTTATCGGATGAAGATAAAAATTGATTCGGTCGGAGCGCTTCTTTTGTTTTTGGGAATAATGGGTGCAACTTTTCATATCACTCGTTCTCATTGACTTCGTTCCGTAGCTTATTAACTAAAGTACCAAACGCATAATTGACTTCTTAACTCTAAAATCATGGATTTATTTGAAGTTTTCTGCTCGATAGGCCCAAAATGGGCGATTGGGCCAAAGTAGTTCTCTACCCTAGTCGTTTAGAATCCCCAATATTGAAAAAAAAGCTCCCACCTCTCTTTGCAAAACCCTCACTACGTCACTGGTAAGCTATGGCAGTTCAAATTTGCTTCCAACATGGCGAATGAGAACAACCCTTATTTGCGTTTAGTTTACTCATTAATCACATAAAGTGCAGGAAATCAGCGATGAGTAAATTTGCCTTATGTTTTTCCAGGTTTGTCCGGGTTTGACCTGGAGAAAAGTCCCGAATATGAGAAAAATAAAAATTGGATTGACTCAGTCTATTGGTGCTACTCCTAGACAGATTACAATTTTCGTCAATTTTCCTCATTTTCCGGCAGATTTTTAAGATTTTCCACAGAAAAAAAAACATGAGGTAAATTTATTCATCGCTGAATACCTGCACCTGCATTTTGGGTCGTTCTCATTGCCCGTGAATTTGCGTTTAATTATTTATGAAACATCTTCTTTACTGTACTAAGAAAATCGCTTTTCTTGTGTTGGTGATTTTTTTCCGCTTCTCGTCTAGTACATTGAACAAGCTACCCACACAAATCACTCGAAAACCTGCTCCATAATTCAGCTCTGCTAAACACATAAATGCTCACTCGTTTTCTAATCCACTTGCCGTATCATTGCAACAGCACGAACCGCTTTTCCCTGGCAATAATTGTTCCATTCATCTACTGAAACGACCGTCGCATCGCACAAAAGTTGCACATGTATGCAGTTCTTCCCGCTCGCTCGCCCTGCACCGGTCAACAGGACAGGAAAATCTAGGTCGAGAGTGTGTGACATATATATGCACATGCACATTTGCATTGCACCATGCTTGGCTGCCGGAGAGGGACGATCGACCACTTGTACAGCTTAATAGTAGCAAGTGATAATGATGACGTTTCTGTTTCAGAAGGATTTTGAGCCATCTGTACTTATAGCTGTAAGACGCTCAGCTGGGATAGTTTCGAAGGCTTCTACTTACCTCCCGAGCAAGCACGAGACGGTAAAGGGTGATTAAAACATGTGGCTGGCTGGTAATGCACCGACACGTAATCCTTGTTGTGCTTTGCGGTTTCTCAAGCAGAACCGTGTTCCCGTTGAAGCCTTTATAGTTCCAGCTCCAGCTGTGTCTCGGATGATGGATGCGAACGATGTCTCCATTCTTCGAAGAGCTTGCAGTTTAACCAAGTTGTGTAGCAAACGGTCTAGGTCTACCAAAGGATTCCTATATTTTTCATTCACATCTCGTGAGTGCATACCACTAGAGTCAAACTCTCAAAGAGTACGGATAAAGATACACTAACGTATGCAGAACTACTATGGTGCCACAGACACTCCCGAACAGATCAAGCACTTTCTAGCTACGCCCGTGAAAACATCCACAGCTAGCTAGCAAATGTGTCCCATCGATTGAACAACCAACCTGTGCTCATGGTGGGTGGCAGCCACCAGGAAAAGCAAGCGATAAAGGTGTTACGAATCCGTGAAACATATAAAGCTAGCCAAGATGTGGGAAAATGAATTGAAGAATCGAAAAACACACACTGTTCATGGAGCAGGAGGACGATCCCAAGAGCAGTGGAAAACCCGTTTGATGAGAGACCGAGTGAACTATGTAGAGGAAAACAGCCCAAAACGCACCCTGGGGCAAAACGCCCGATGCGGTTTTTCATAGCATTTCCATTTTTAATTCATAAATTTGTTGGTACATTAGTACTTAAACTAGCATTTCGGCACCAACAATCTTAGAATTAAGAGTGGAATAGCTATGAAAAACCAAATCGGGCGTTTTGCCCGGGGTGCATTTATCCTCTGTTCTACCCTAGGTACGGAAACCAACAGAGGAAATGGCATTGAAAATGAAGCCTCCACACTCTAATTCATTGAGGAAGAATCGCTTGGATAAGCACGTTTACACCTCGATGAATAAGTGCTATAAGTAGGGACCGAGAGGGAGTCCTAGAATCCTGACGCTGACACTCTGAGAGGCAGAGCGACGGCGTCGAATGCTTTTGAAGAGCTGTTTTGATTCAATTAGATGACACTTCACTTTTTAGCACCGTTCTCCGTGTTCCGTTCTGCTGTCCGTTGCCTGTATAGCTGACGGTAGGTATAGTGCCACGTTGTTTCAGACATGACAGCTAGCATTTTAGGGCCGTCGTAATTTACGTGCTACCATCATCATCAGCATCATCATCATCAACTGAACGGTGTGGATGCATGGATTGCGGGTGGAATGTCATTCGTGGAATAAATTAAATCACCTCTCCGACCACGAGTTGTGACGCGGTATTTTGGCTCTCATTAGCGAGATGAATTTTTTGCCATTTTGGTGATTAACACGGTGTGGTTAGACTCGGAGGAATTCGGTCGAGTGCCCTGGGCCCTGGGCCTTGGGTTGATTGAACTTTTCACTGAAGATTGCGTAACGACAGCGTGATGGGTAGAGTGGCCCAGAGCTTGATTTTTGCTTCAATTCCTGGTTGGTACTATTTTAGTCGTAAAAGGACGATCATAGGGGAAATGGCTCTAATGTTTGCCTATGGATCTAAAGATTGGGATCGATAAAAATCTCCTGTACCTTAATTTATCTTGGAACAATGCATCATCTGTAAATGTATATTTTTGGTTTCTAGGGAAAAATTGGCAAACAGCGCTGTCCTTCGAAATTTATGAATGAGTCCAATATTAGGAACGCATAGGCCGAAATTAGGGACATTAACCCTATTTCATTTAGTCGAAAAGTTAGTCAAAACGTTTGAACGGTGTTATGCTCTTCGGTCCCAAGCTAATCGATTCACCCCTCGAAACATAGGAAAATCCACTAACCCCTCATTTTATCTGTTAAACTTTCATAGCGAATCAAAACAAACATTGTGTAGTACTAGAATTTTGACTAAAATGGGGTACGTTAATCGATTTGCTTGAGACCAATAGGCTAGTCAAGTTTTGAGGCAATTTAAAATCGTTAGTTTCGTATTGATTGTTGGTCTTACAACTGGATTCCCGGAAAACAATGGTTGAGTATTGTTCGATTAGCGACTTTCAGCTTGATTAGTTTGCATTTTTTTTTGAAAATCACCGATCAGAACACTGAACCTGTTCTTCGAAAATGGCGAAGAAATTGTGCAGAAGTGCACAACACGACTTATTTTTTCGTTTCGTTTGTTCACCGAATTCACTAGACATTGCTGGAGTTCAAAAGTGGAATGTTCTAAGTGCAAAATTGTTCAAAGCTTGAAGACTAATGCTTTGAATTTAACTACCTAAGTCTAGAGTCAACGTCAAATGCCTACAATGGGCTTGCATGAGCTATACACATTTTATGCTGGCCTAACGGGCTAGGTCTAGAGAGATTACAAATGGCCCGTAGAGGCCTTGCAGCATTTATAGGGCTAACCAGCATTTTTTTTTAATCTATAGGTTGATTTGATAATTAAATCTCTTCTAAAAGCCTTCAGATTCAGAGCTCAATATCAGATGACTCATGTAGCTTTTTTGGTTCACATAAAATAATTATTCAGCCAATTCCAGAGGACCCATAGGTTGTCAAGTTAGTTCGAAATAACTTGCCATTACAATTATTACAAGATTTATGCAGCCATATGTGGTAATGTTAGAATTCTTCTGATTCAACTTCAAAGGTCTTACGGGTAACTCCTATTAGTTAATTTCGAAGATCTTAAGAACCTTCAGGGAATTTATGGTTTAACTTCAGCCTCCTAGCTCTGAACTTCAACGGACGTACTGTGTACGTACAAAGGGCTTTTGAGTCAATAACATAGGTCTTATGATTTTGCTGTAGTGGTTTATAAATTTTTGTCGTTTGCTACCCGCTTGCGCTGAAAAAATCCATAAGCTTCAAAACTCCAAAATGGCTTTAAACCGCTTAAAAGAGCATGATGTTTGATTTCCAGAAACTCAATAACAGAATGGCATTAAAACGACTTGAAAATTAATGCGAAAATGATTTGAAAACACTAATAGAAACTAAGAGTAGTCTATAAATGGCAAATTAGTATTGAAACCAAGGTTGCAAATGCTGATTTCAGCTAAAACAATGTTTTTCTAAATTATGAAATAATTAGATGCCATGATCATATTTTGAATTGGTAGGATACAAGAAGAGGTTGCAAAGAATGTGTTTGACATATTAAACCTGTTTATTTCACTTCATGAGAGTCACAATCAGCGATTTTTCACAAACTCACTCACTCACTCACTCACTCACTCAGCGATCAGAAAATCGCTGGTTGTGACTCATAGAAAGCAAAATTTACAGGTTTTATGTTTCAAACGCATACTTTGTAACCTCTTCTTGTAAGTTACAAGTAAAACATGCCATCATACCATCTTTTGGTTTTATTATTCCGAAAAACATTATTTTAGCTAAAACGAGTATTTGCAACCTTGATTGAAACTAATTAGAAAAGTTCAATGAAATTACATTGGCAAAATGATCTTTAAACACACACATTACCAAAAATCGCTAAAATATCCTCAAACGCTGGAATGACTAAAAAACTCAATATTTTTTTCAAAATAATCTTGCAATCACCGAAATAAATTTTAAAACACATACATGTGTGTGTTAGAAACCCCTCAAATGTACTCAAAATCACTAAAACTCTTATAATAATCTTGAAACGCAAAAATGTTCAAAATTGTCAAAATGCAAAATGGATGTCGATTTGGAAAATGCCTCTTCGATCCTTCAGATTCTATAGTAATCTGCTTGGAAGTCGATTTGGAGAAACGTTACACTGCTGCCATGGCGTTTCATCGCAAAAGAAAAGGGCAATCTTTTGATACCCCTTCTGATGAAATTTATGTGAGCAATCAATTTGATATGCTCACGGGTGATGCTTATGATCCATAACCCAGGCAAAATTCCATTAAACATTCCCGGTTTAATGTCAAGAAAGAGAAGGTTCCCCCTATTGTGATAACCACTTCCGATTTCCATGGTCTTCGCAAGAAACCTTTGAGCTTCGTGAAATTTAAGTTTTCACTTCAACTTGGCCGTCGGGGTGAATGCCGTGGATTGGCTGAAACCTTGGACGGATTCAAACGTCTTCTCAAGTACCTTACTGAGAAGCAACACACATTTTTCGCTTACGAGACCAAAACTGAAGTCTGTTCAAGATTGTCTTGAAAGGTTTGCCCAGTGGTAAATCCCTGGATCAGATCAAAGATGAATTGATAAAATTACTTGGAGTTGAGTCACTCCAAGCCAATCAAAATGAAAATGAAATCCCGTCCTGGAGATTCACGCAACGGGATTTTTCTAATGATTTTTATTTAGTTAACTTCAAGTCTAGTGATCTTAACAACCCTAAGATCATAGAAAAAGCTAGCCTTATGCTCCATGTCCGATTGAAGTGGAAGACTGGAGGAAATTTCAAAAACCTCTCCCAGGGATGCCAGGGATGGGGTCACGGAACAAAAAAAAATGCTACATGCCAGCTAAATGCATGGCATGAATTGTGGTGATTCCTCTCACGCTAAGTCCAAGTGTCTTGTGAAAGAAGATCCTAAAGCAATAAATGTTCAAATTGTGGTGAAAACCACAAATCCAACTTTTGGGAATGTGAGCCAGTAAGTTTGCTTTCTTCAATAAGTAAACTTTTTGAACAGATAATTATAAATAGAATGATGCTTCACATCAATACGAACTCAATTTTTGCAGATGAACAGTTTGGACTTCGTCATGGGTATTCAACTACTCATGTTCCCTTAAGAGTTACCAATTTATTTCGTTCAAACAAATCAGAAGGCTGCTAAACTTGAGTTGCTCGTCTAGACATAGAAAACGCATTCGACAGTATTTGGCATGAAAATTTGATTGGCAAATCGAAAAAAGTTTAGTTTTCCACTCAATATTATGATAGGGGAAATGGCTCTAAAGTTGGTCTATTGGTCTAAGATTGGGCCCATCGCTAAAAATCTGTTATTAATCAATTTTATCTAGATGAACGCGTCATTGGGACGGTACTAATGGATATTTTTGGTCGCTTCTAGGGGTGGAGTTCTTCAGGGTAGCATTCTTTGGCCTATATTGTATAACATTTTCACTCCGGACCTCATTGGTTTGCCTCAGGGTTGCCACAAATCTTTGTTCACCGTTGACACAGGCAGTTCCGAAGGAAGAAGTTTTCGTGTTATTTGCAGCAGATTGCAGAAAAGTTTGGATATTTCCTTTTCTTATTTACAAAAATGGAAGATTTATCCCAACGCTTCCAAAACTCAACCTATAATATTCCCACATAAGCCTTGAGCTTTTTTTTTGATGTAGGACTACGTCTGTGATTTATATATGGGGTGCATTTTGTGAAAATCAAAAATGGAACATGTAACAAAATTATGAAAGATTTTGAACGTTAATTACTTAGCTGCCCCTGGACTTATTTCAATAATTTTATCACCAATCGATCAGAAATATTCCTACGCTTAAGTTAAGATTTTATCATTTTTCAAAATGTCACTATCGAAAATTGCACGAATGTACAACTGTTGCTATGATTATTAAAATTATCGACGATTGCCTGCGAAAACCGATTTCTCTAACACAGATTTCAAAGTTCAATTCCATCCGGGTGGTGTTCTCCATTTCAAAACGAAAAGCTCCCCCAAACAGCTAGCTATCAAGGTTGGCCCTAACCGTTGATCGAATTCAGTTCCAATCACCGTGTGTGATGGTCAAGGTCATCAATCGGATCACCATTAGGTAGGGTAAGGCTTCCTCTACCCGACGGTAATGTTGGTTTGCGTGAGCGTACCTTGAATTCCTAAAAATCATCGAGAGAAGTCATCACTGTTACGCCTATTTCCAGCTCTATCTAGATATGTTTAAATCTGGGTGCAATTTCAAAAACCAAAGTCGGTCGTGGCATGAAAGTGGTCTGATTTTGATCCAGAGATGATGGATTTTAATTCTGATTACATCAATCGATAGGATTTTTTCTACAAATCTGTTAATATTAAGACTATATCATTTTTCAAAATGTCACTATTGAAAATTGCACAATATGCTACTGTTGCTATGATATTAAAAATAACCGCTTGCCTACGAAAAGCGACTTCCCTAACACAGATTTCAAAGTTGAATACCTTCCGGTCTCACCAAACGGTGTTTATTCAATCTCCGTGTGGTGAGTGGTGGTGTTCTCCAGTTCACAACGAAAGTCTGCAGCCCACATGAGCATTCATAGAACGAGGAAGAAGCCGCACCACTATTGATTGGGCCATCTATGTCAAGCGCGTCATATTAAAGAGTATAAACAGAGAGAACCCTACTCAAATTCCTATTCCTACACAAATCACAAGCTCCTGCTGCAGTTTACAAATAAGATTTATTATATAAGACCGCGTAGTCCTACGTCGCCATTGCATACAACCCCATAGGGCTGTCCCTTGTAGTTTTTGAAACCTAGTAGTAGTCAGATAGTGACTATGAACGGAGTTCCAATTTCTTGGTCAAACCAAGTGAAATACCTTGGATTACTACTTCACCGAAAATTAACTTCACATTGAGGGCATTCAAGCCAAAGGTAACAAATATATAAAATGTTTGAATCCTCTTTTTAAACAGGAAATCCAAAATTTTCCATGAAGAATAAACTTCTAATAGTTAAACAAGTTTTTAGACCGGCCATGGTTTATGCTGTGCCAATATGGTCTAGTTTTGGACTACCAGGAAAAAAGCACTTCAAATTATCCAGAACATAGTTCTGACGATGATTTTGAAGCTGCCTCCCTGGTACAGTACTACCGAAGTACATAGAATTTCTAATGTTGAGACTTGAGAACAAATGTCCAACAAAATATAATTTCAGGCAATTGCAACGATTAATTCCCTTTATACTTAGATAATATTTAGTTTTAGTCTAACTTTAGATGACTGTGTAGTAGCTGAAGCAAAATAACTCAATATTCACAAAACTGGCAATGAAAATTCGGACTGATTTTGAATAGTCAAAATGCCTAATAAGTTGTTAAGGAATTAACCATTTAATTAAGCTTCTGCATTAATTTCCCATCATTTGTCACTGCTGTTATTTGTGGCGACATCTTTCGGAAAATTTTCAATTGTATTTCGTGAGCTATTAGCAGAGATAGATAACACTCCTAGGAATCGCTTTCACAGGCTGCAAAATAGAGTACCTGATGCTGCAAAACATGCCTGGTATCTCTACTTATGCACATTGGCGTTACTTGTTATTCGAAAAATTTATTTTGCCCCCAAGGATTTTCATAACTTACGCCAATGCTTATGACTTTAGATTCACTTTCGAAGTCAGTATTTTGTGTGTTGGGCATGGTAAAAAGGAAGGACTTCGTGTGTGAGCATAAATAAGGGCAAATTTTTCAGCGCTAGGTGCTCTATTCTGAAGTTTGTGAAAGGGAAATCACACAGTGTTATCAAATTACATGACTTGTTGGGAGATTGAGCTCGTGAGAGAGAATTTTCTCTCTCAAATTTGAAATTTCGGACTCTCTGGGACCTGGTAGTAAAGCGGATAAAAAAGTTATAGGAGAAATCATTTTTATTTATTTTTAACTTGTTTACCAATAACTTCCACGATGAAACTGATCGAAAAAGTCCATTAATGCTTTTTTTAGGTTGTCGTTAACTTTTTCATGACCTGAGTATACATTTAAAGCGTACTTTGACTATATGTTGATTTTTGATAGACAAGAAATTTAATTTGAATAACGTAAAAAACTTCGCCATATTCACGTGACTCAAAAAAAGAAAATCATTTGAGTTATACGTATATCCGCTGTAAGAGGCTATCTCAGCACAAATAATATCCTTATCTTGAAAACCATGCTTATTTAGTTGATGTATCAAAGAGGCTGGTAGATCCTGATGGTGTTCAATATATTTCTCAACCAAGAACTCCTTTGCGAAACGAATATTTTTTGTATTCAGTAGACCCTGGTAATATTGGTGTTGTTCAGTACAAAATTTCAAAACGTTTTTGAAATTTAACGTGTTTCGCAATGCTCTCTTGAAAAAGCAATGCTTGCGTTCACAAAACAAGGTACAGTATGTCATCAGGGGACCTAACCAAGTAATAAAACGGGGATAGTGCATCGTGAAGTGATGCTTGGGTCTGAGTGGAACATTGAACTGCTGCGTTCTGAACTCCAAATACTCAACGATTAATGAGGAAAGTAGATCTATTTGCTGCGTGCAAATAATTGGTGATGTTACAATATCGGTGATTTGTTTTATCAAGAGTAGCATTTGAAACATTGGATTTGAATGATCAACTGAAGCTGTTATGAAAATAAGAGGTAATATTTGAACAAGGTGCCAAATGTCACAAGCTTTAGCTTTAAAGTTCCGGGTCTTTCGAGTGAAATCAAATGCTATTTTCGTACCAAGTTTCAGTTGACGACAGATGCTATTAACTCTTGCTTGGAGGAAAGCTGCAGAACATGCTTTAGCTTTTACTATTCTTCCTAGTATAAGGAACAAATCGACGTTCACGTTCATGGGCAATACAAGGTGGAGCACCAAGTCGAACATGTTAAAATGTTTCAACTCGTTGAAAATGCAGTTGGCCTTGACTCCTCTTATAGAGGACTCCTCTATAAGGTGTAGCAGATGGATTACTGGCAATAACGGCAAGATCTTGTGTAATGAACTCGGGTGTTCTAGGCTCGGCAACACTAGTAAAGTCTTTCTGAAATGTTTGGTCATTTGCATAACAAGAACGGCAGAAGAAAGAATTTCTAGAAAAGTTTTCGGTCAACCCGGCCAATTGATGTGCGCCCAGGTTATCGTTCATTATGGTGAATACCGAACCATATACCCGCTTCGCACTACCACCACCGTGCACAACAATTCCTTGATCCTCCAACGTCTTGAGATCTTCAACTAATCTTCTGAATATAGCACGTGATCCGAAATGTGCAAAATCTTTGGTTTTGCATAGCAACACTAACTGAACATTATCAGTAAGACATCGCAGATGAGGGCCAAGATTTCCAATGACCATATAAACACAAAGCAACTTATGGCGACCAGTAGCATTCCCAATCGCGTTAACTACCACTTCTGCGGCATCTTGATACAAAAAAATGTTAATGGTTTTGTCACTGTAAAAAAAAAAAAACTGTTTTTGAACTTCAAGCCATCCCGATAGTCTGTGAAATATCCTGGCACCGACGGTTTATCGCGGAAAACAGCTTGATAAATCCGTTTGTCATCTTACATAGCAGCTAATGTCTGCAACACGGGAACATAATAGTAGCAACATTCGACGTGATCGTTGTCTTTTTGGAGGGAAATTTGTTCTGGTGCAACGTATGAGAAGTTTTCCTTAAAAAACTTCTTGCGCATGTGAGAAGTACGAAATTTTCCATTTTCACCAAATAAACGGTTTACTACATTTTCGCTAGTCAAAGTTCACACCAATATGTTTCTTCTGTTTTCGGAAAGGTCAAATTCTCTTGCAATTTCTTCGCTTATTTTTTTAAAGCTTTTATTCTGTGCAGCAGTAACTTCTTCTAATGCCACTATAATTTCCTGAATTGCAGCATCAGTAACATGATTTTTGGAAATTAGTTTTATAAATAGGCTTCCAAACAAAGCTTCAGCTGCTTCACAATTTTTATCGTCGTCGCACTGTTCTTCGCGGAAATTTTTAGGTGTTTCTTCATCACAATTGTGATTATCGAGGTTAGAAGCTATTTCTTCTTCAACACAACTATTTTTGCTATCATTCTGTGGCACACTTCTTCTGACGCGATGAAATTACATATTATTAATCCGAAGGCTGTTTCCAGCTCGGAATGATTTTTTAGTTTGGCACTTTAGAGGACAAAATACAGGTTCACCAGATTCTATATGGCGTAATGTATGCTTCGTAAGAAGCTTAAAATTATCCAATTTCACGTCGCATCCTAACACCCCACAGTCGAATTCGCCGCTTTTGATTTTTCCAATATGGCGTTGCTTTAAGTGCTTTTTTAAAGCCACGAAAGATTTAAAATTAACGCGACAATCATCGATAGGACACTCATAAATTCCAATATTCTTATGCACCCTGAGGTGTTTTATTAAAACCTCCACAGTTTCACATTTAATATAAAAAATTCGACACTCTAAAGTCATTTTTCACTAAATTACCGTTTAACTGAAAAGACATTTGCGCTCGACACCGACGACGGACGGAAGCAGACTCTGCATAAAGAAGCTAAAAAATTCAGCAGACACTTTTATGTTCAGCATAGTTTACATGCGTGCGCTTGGCATAATTACGTGGCTTAACACTGAAAAATATTACAGTGAGCAATGTTGAAGTCAAGCACGATGAATTTCAAGACTGAAATGTAATATTCAGTTTGTTACTATGTACATATTTATATATCAAGATCATGTTTTCATCTCAGTGATAGAGAACGTAAATTTGAATAATATTTCGTTTACGTCTTTTTTATAAGCATGTTTAAATGAATTAGGTTGCGTGTGATTTTAATATTTTTTTAGTGTGCAGTTCCAGAACCTTCCAAACATGTCAATTCAAGATGTCGCTAAAAAGTCCCAGGTGTCACTCGGTTTTGTGCAGAAAACCATGAAGCGTGCTGGGTTACATGTTTACAAGGTGCAAAAAGCCCCAAACCGGAATGAAAAGCAAAACATTACAGCGAAAATCCGCGCTCGGAAACTTTACATGAAGTTGCTCACCAAATTGTGTTGCATCGTCATGAATGACGAAACTTACGTCAAGGCTGACTTCCGGCAAATTCTTGGGCAAGAATATTTCGTTGCCAAGTCTAAGCTCCGGACGATGTTTGAAAGATGAAATTATCGAAATTTTGCATATAAGTTCCTGATCTGGCAGGCGATTTGCGGATGTGGTGAAATAAGCGATCCCTTCATCACTTCCGGAACAATCAACGGTGTGATTTACACGAAAAAGTGCCTTACGAAGCGTCTCTTGCCATTCATAAGGAAGCACAAAGGATCAACTCTGTTTTGGTCTGATCTAGCATCCTGCCACTACGCTCGAAACGTGTTGGAGTAATTTCGAGCCAAAGCACAGTGGCCGGAAGTCGGACAAAACCTCAAAAATTGACTTCATTATTTTATTTTTCTTATATTTTTCTCTCAATAAAGATACTTCAACTAAGAAAATCCCAAATTTTCAAGTCATTTGGTCAAAAATTGAGTCTTGGGGATTTTTTCAAAGTTGAGGTTTGTGTGATAGTTTTTCAATTTTTATTCTCTTTATTTTATGAGCTTTCTTCATGAGCTCGTTGTAAAACATTGGAAAATTAGGATAATCTGACAATACTGTAGGTGTTTTTGGGCATAAATAACCAAAACATTTCAAGGTTTGTTTGAAATCCATTCGCAAAATTATAGTGTTTTTCCAGCGTGCAAAAATATTGATTTATATGCAAATTTTGGAGAAATACTTAGTATTAAGGAGAGCCAGTACTTTTACAGGAAACATCAGAAAACGATGCCATATCCCGGATCTGACGCGAAATTTTGTCTAGTTTTTGAGTATATAGGCCACTCTTTGCGATTTTTTTTATCAAGTCACTATGGAGACGCATGGTTGTGGAGGAAGCCAAATAGTTTGAAGATTGTATTTTATCTTAACATAAATAAAATTACCATCTAAATACTGACTATTTAGTGTAATCCTTATTCTGGTAGGTAAATGGCCGTCAATAAACCACGTGGTCTTAGGGAGGAGGGAAGGTGGGAGGGCCAGAGGGGGAGGGGGTCATGACCACGGCCCTAACAAATTTTAGAATTTTTCTACGGACAAAAGACCACAAGGAGGTGAGTGTTACATATTAGGTAAAAAAAACAGTAAGGTGGAGAGGAGGAGAGTGATGACTAAGAATGATTTAGCCTTTATTTGTTAAGACATTTATTTTTGGAGAGGTTTCATTCCAGAAAAAAGTAATTTGAGAGTTTTGATAAACAGTTTGAGTAGCGTTTAAACAGTCAATTACGTAATCAATTTGGGACACCAAAAAATTATTAAAATTTAACTTTTATTTCTATAAACAAACATTTATTAAACAAACTAACATTTATTCATCGCAATCTTCAACTATCAACAAATCTTCCACCTCTTTAGGCAATTCATCTGCCACTACCGTTTGCCCATGGCGATGACTTGAAACAATGGGATCGGATGCAACAAGCAATCCACAACATAAATCTTTCATTGTTTGCTTGCGTGAACCTTTCCACGCGTGATGCTCTCTTAGCTGCCTAATTTCTTTTTTTTTTTTTTTTTTTTTTATTTTTTTTTTTAACTCTTTATTTGTTCCAAATTCAAAATAAATTACATTTCATTTTTAACCTAGGTGCTCCAGTTACTACAGTAACTTACCAGCCTTAATTGTTATGATATATATCTAAGTGTTTTTACATTGTTCCTGTCTTGGCAATTCAGTATTTTAAACAGGTTTTTTAAACCTGCATGTCAGTATAACAATTGATAGCTTAAAACTAAATAACTAAAACTAAATCTTATCTAAGTATAAAGGGAATTAATCGTTGCAATTGAGGATTGTAACGATTTTTGCCGGAAATTATTAATTATTTTGTTGGACATTTGTGCTAAAGTCTCAACATTCGAAATTCTATGTACTTCGGTAGTACTGTACCAGGGAGGCAACTTCAAAATCATCTTCAGAATTTTGTTCTGAATCCTTTGAAGTGCTTTTTTCCTGGTAGTGCAACAACTAGACCATATTGGCACAGCGTAAAGCATGGCCGGTCTAAAAACTTGTTTAAATATTAGAAGTTTATTCGTCAGGCAAAGTTTGGATTTCCTGTTTATAAGAGGATACAAACATTTTATATATTTATTACATTTGGCTTGAATGCCCTCAATGTGATCTTTAAAAGTTAATTTTTGGTCAAGAACTAATCCAAGATATTTCACTTGGTTTGACCAGGAAATTGGAACTCCGTTCATAGTGACTATGTGACTACTACTAGGTTTCAAAAAGGAAGCCCTAGGCTTATGTGGAAATATTATAAGTTGAGTTTTGGAAGCGTTGGGAGAAATCTTCCATTTTTGTAAATAAGAAGAGAAAATATCTAAACTTTTCTGAAGTCTGCTGCAAATAACACGAAGACTTCTTCCTTTAGCGGAAATGCCTGTGTAATCAGCGAACAAAGATTTGTGGCAACCCTGAGGCAAATCAGGGAGGTCCGAAGTGAAAATGTTATACAATATAGGCCCAAGAATGCTACCCTGAGGAACTCCTGCTTTAACAGGTAGTCGATTAGATTTGGAATTTTGATAATTTACCTGCAGAGTTCTGTCAGTTAAATAATTTTGAACTAATTTCATAATGTAAAGTGGAAAATTAAACTTTTTCAATTTAGCAATCAAACCTTCATGCCAAACACTGTCGAATGCTTTTTCTATGTCTAGAAGAGCAACTCCAGTTGAGTGGCCTTCAGATTTGTTTGAACGAATTAAATTGGTAACTCTCAAGAGTTGATGAGTAGTTGAATGCCCATGGCGAAATCCAAACTGCTCATCTGCAAAAATTGAGTTCGTATTGATGTGAAGCATCATTCTATTCAAAATTATTTTTTCAAAAAGTTTACTTATTGAAGAAAGCAAACTTATTGGACGGTAGCTAGAAGCTTCAGCTGGATTTTTATCCGGCTTCAAAATTGGAACAACTTTTGCATTTTTCCATTTATCAGGAAAGTATGCCAAATGGAAACATCTGTTAAATAATTTTACCAAGAAAGACAAGGTACTCTCTGGGAGTTTTTTGATGAGGATATAGAAAATTCCATCATCACCTGGAGCTTTCATATTTTGAAATTTTTTAGTTATAGACCTTACTTCGTCCAAATCAGTCCCCCAGGAATCATCAAAAATATTTTCCCGAGAGAAAATATTCAGAAAATCCCCAGCAACCTGATTCTCAATAGGACTAGTAAGACCCAAACTGAAATTATGGGAACTCTCGAATTGCTTAGCAAGTTTCTGAGCTTTTTCCAAATTTGTGATCAAAATTTTACCACCTTCTTTAAGCGCTGGAATTGGCTTTTGAGGTTTTTTCAAAATTTTTGTGAGTTTCCAAAAGGGTTTGGAACTCGGGTCTAATTTAGAAACATTATTTTCAAAAGTTTTGTTCCTCAGGGCAGAGAATCGCTTTTTAATTTGTTTTTGCAAATCCCGCCAGATAACTTTCATGGCAGGATCGCGTGTTCTTTGAAATTGTCTCCTACGGACATTTTTAAGACGGATCAAGAGCTGAAGATCATCGTCTATTATAATTGAATCGAATTTAACCTCGCATTTTGGTACTGAGGCAGCTCTTGCTTCAACTATAGAAGTAGTCAGAGATTCAAGAGCATAATTAATTTCATCTTTGGTTTGCAAAGGAATGTTTGGATCGAAGTTATATTCCATAAATGTTCGATATTGCTCCCAATCAGCCCTATGGTAATTGAAAGTAAAGCTGTTGGGATTAGAAATTATTTCTTGGGATATTTCAAAAGTTACTGGAAGGTGATCAGAACCGAAGTCAGCATGGGTAACCAATTGGCTACAAAGATGACATGAATCAGTTAAGGCCAAATCAATAGTTGAGGGATTTCTTGCAGAAGAAAAGCATGTTGGGCTGTTTGGATATTGAATAGTGTAATAACCTGCAGAACAATCATCAAACAGAATATTACCATTGGAATTGCTTTGAGCATTATTCCATGAGCGGTGTTTTGCATTAAAATCACCAATAATGAAGAATTTAGACCTATGACGGGTAAGTTTCTGAAGGTCACCCTTGAGAAAATTCTTTTGCTGGCCTACGCATTGGAATGGCAAATAGGCAGCTATAAACGTAAGTTGTCCAAATTTTGTTTCAACAGAAACTCCCAAAGTTTCAAAAACTTTGGTTTCAAATGAAGAAAGTATTTTGTGTTTGATTCGTCTATGAATAATGATGGCAACGCCACCACAGGGTCCATCAAGACGATCATTTCTATAAATTAAATAATTTGAGTCCTTCTTAACCTTATGGCCAGGTTTAAGGAACGTTTCAGTTATAACGGCAATATGCACGTTATGAACTCTCAAAAAATTAAATAGCTCGTCTTCATTATCTTTAAGAGATCGAGCATTCCAATTTAAAATGTTTAATGCTTTAAAATCCATTGCTGAATTTTAAAGTCATGACAATATTATTAGCAAATTTTACTCCAGTTTGAATAGCATCAAACATGGAGTTAGATTTAAGCATATCAGAAATCATGTCAATTAATGAATTCTGTAAAAATTCCATTTTAGGGGCAGTAATGCTTCCTAAGTCAAAATTGTCAAAATTTCCGTTAGAACGTTGGTTAGTATTTTGATTTCTACCCGCTGCAATAGCAGCATAGGTAGCTCCATTAACTCGCTGAACATTGTTAGCAGCGAGGGGAGTAGGTACAGATGAAACATTTGAAGCAGGGGAGATATTTGTACCTACGGGTACGAATGTAGAATTTGTTCCTCGCTGACCGTTGTTAACAGCAGAGGAATTTGTACCTGGTCGGAAACGTGGAGCGTTTCCTACCTGACGGTTAGAACGAGATTGTAGGATCGCTTTGCGAGTCTTACATTCCCAAAAATTGGATTTGTGGTTTTCACCACAATTTGAACATTTAAATTTCTTAGGATCTTCCTTCACAGGACAGTCGTCCTTTGCGTGAGAGGAATCACCACAATTCATGCATTTAGCTGGCATGTAGCAATTTTTAGTTCCGTGGCCCCATCCCTGGCACTTACGGCACTGAGTGAGGTTTTGGAAATTTCCTCCAGTCTTCCTGAAGTGTTCCCACTTCACTCGGACATGGAGCATAAGGCTAGCTTTTTCTAAGGCCTTAAGGTTGTTTAGTTCACTAGACTTGAAGTGAACTAAATAAAAATCATTAGAAATCCCGTTGCGCGAATCGCCAGGACGGGATTTCATTTTCATTTTGATTACTTGGAGTGGCACAACTCCAAGTAATTTTGCCAGTTCATCTTTGATCTGATCCAGGGATTCACCACTGGGCAGTCCTTTCATGACAACCTTGAACACACGTTCAGTTTTGGTGTCGTAAGTAAAAAATTTGTGCTTCTTCTCAGTAAGATACTTGAGAAGACATTTAAATCCGTCCAAGGTTTCAGCCAATACACGGCATTCACCCCGACGTCCAATTTGTAGTGAAAACTTAACTTTCACGAAATTCAAAAGTTCCATGCGAAGAGCATGGAAATCGGTAGTAGTTATCACAATAGGGGGAATCTTTTCCTTCTTGGCATTAAGCCGGGAAAGTTTACTAGAATTTTTCTTGGATGATGGATCATTCTCATCATCCGTGAGCAAATCAAATTGATTACTCAAATTAATTTCATCAGAAGGGGGGTCAAGAGTTTGCCCCTTTCTTTTGCGTTTAGGCGCCATGGCGGCAGTAAATTTTTATCCAAATCGACTTCCAAGCAGATTACTATAAGAATCTGAAGGATCGAAGAGGAATTTTCCAAATCGATATCCAAGAAGGATTACCTCGGGTAGGGTCCAAACAAGGATCGAAGAGGAATAAGAGGAGTTGAACAAGGTAGAAAATTTTTACAGGTTGAGCACTGAAAAGTGCTGTTTAAATTTGTTGTAGCTTTAGGTAGTAGTAACACTTCCTTAAGCAAAAAGCAAATAGATCCGCACGGCAAGAGAGCACGATGCGGACTGATGCCTAATTTCTTTATTCATTGCTTCTTGGGCTTCTTCGGACATACGACCAATGGGAAGCAATGCGTTATTTATTATTTGATACCCATGGACAAGCAACTTATGCAGCGTTGTAGGCATATTATACCATCCATATAAAGAAGCATAGCGTTTGGCTGTCTCTTTTGCATATTGGTGGAATTTTTCTGGGTCAACGGATTCTCCAGATGAAACGGCTTGCAAAATCGTTCTCAATCGAATGATAAGATCAAGATAAATTCCAGTGATTTGAGATGAAATCTCAGCATTTTTGAAGAAACGTCTCACGGTGTTACCTGTAGATAATAAGAACGATACGATTAGAATATTAACAGGTAAAAGGTATTAATATTGAAGAATCCTAGCGTGCAAATCAAAGAAAGTCAGTCTTATAAAATGCCATCTTACCATCGTTGCTATTTCAAAATTTAGCACGAGGCTTATCGACGTGTAATCCAAGTTGCTGGAAGAAACTTTTTTGAATTCGAGCTTTAGCATTGTTGTACTCCTCCATATGTGCAGTTTTTATCCGTTTTCGGAAGCTAAGTCGGTATACTATATGTAACAGACACTCAAATGTTCTGATCCAGCAATGTAAGCTACACATACCGTACTCATGATTATCCGAGATGATAGCTCTGTTGAACTTTTCTTCAATGTCGTTAAAATTGAAACTCGTAGCATAGCAAAGGTAGCATCTCTGAGAAGATTTTGTTTTGGTGATGGCGTTAACAGTCTTTCCATCAATCATATTTAACATAAGATCAAATGTGATTAACACCTTGATGCCTGAAATTTCTAATTCGAATGGTTCTAAATTAGAAATTTCGTCATTCATGCGCTCAAATTCTTGTTTTGTTAACTCGACAGTTTCTTTTGCAAATTTCAATGAAACAGGGCGACAGTATCGCGTAGAGGACGATCGAGGGTTATCCCAAACTACTTTCCGGTCGGTAATTAATCTTAATGGTACTACCGATGTTAAAAAAATGTGAGCGTCGGAGCAGCTAGGATCCATAAATTTTTGCTTGTATTCGTTAAAACCAGAACTTCCATCACAGCCCCATTTTAGTAAAAGGCTGAAATCGTCGAAACCTTCACGAACTAGATTTTCAAATTTATCTTTAACAATTACAATCAACCGAGAGCAAGTGTGGTTCAGTAATGCTTGTAATTGAATGTTACATACAGTCTCCGTAATTTCAAAGTGCTCAAGTGATGGAAAGCACTAATTTTTCGAAGAAGATATTTTTTCATAAGATGAACGGGTGCGCGAATGATATTGTATCTTCTTTTCGAAAGTTTTGCGTCGACATATTTTGCCAAAGCATGCTCAATCGGAATGCTTGTCGTGCAGGTGCCTTTCTTTAGTAACAAAGCCAATTCCGCATTTCCTTCTGCTTGCAAAGCCATTCCTGCAGCAAATTTCAGTTCTTGCAGAGTAAATGATTTACGCAACACTTCTGTTTTTCGCCGCTTGGTTCGATCACAAACGTCTTCAAAATCTTTTGAAGGACGACCACCTACATTCCGCATTGATGAAGATGATGTTGCTTCACCAAAAACGACGAACTCTTCTAACCTAAGAAATTAAATAAAAGCAAAAAATAATCAACCGTAAAAAACATGAAACAATACCTACAAACCATTGCTCATTGGTCTTCAAAAACTGATCCTTTTTTCGATTCGCACTCTGCCATCTTCGTTGAAACTCCTTAAAAAGCTTGGAAACGATCTCATCACGACCTTCTACCGCACATCCAACATATAGCGACACATATTGGTCGACAGCTTTGCGTTTCTGCTCTACACGTACATCGCTACAGTTCAGAGCACCCTCCAATACGGCTTTTCTTTTTAAGTAAACTTCTATAAAATATAAACAAATATTACTTCTAATATAACTAGAAATTTCATTGTGTGTTATCTATACCGTTTTTCTTAGAGCACATTTCCACTAAACCACACAAAGAGTGATTAACAATTTGAAAGTATTTGTTGGAACTCTACTTTTTATCAATATGATAACCGATCACTGATGATTGTTTATCAGCAACTCCGTTCGGTATTGCGAATGTGTATTGACATTTGTTTCACTTTCGACAAGTAAAATGAGATGAGGTATCATCATTTTTTTGTTCACTGCAGCGCGCTGTATGGTATCTCTTCGACAAGTGAGAAAAAAGATCAATGTATATTATAGCCCACACTCAGAGGAGCATGTATGAAAGCGTTGAAATGAGATTGGTAAGGGACAGTTCACATTTTACGTAGTTCACATTTTGAGACTATCTGATCCCATTGTAAATCGTAAAAGAAATGAATCCTTATATAACATCAACTTCAGCATTAACTTAGCTCTGAGGTTCGCACCTTAAAAACGTCACGTGGTTTATGGACAGTCCCTAAGAATACCAATCAGTTTTGTCAGCTAACATGTGTGTGTAGTTGAATCGATCCATTGAATGAAAAACGTAGGTAATCGAACTTTTTTAATAATTTATATGGTTTTATAGCTTTTGGACCACCCTAAGAGCAAAAAATACACAAGTTAAGTTAATTTCAATATCAATAATGATTTCAGAACCCCCTAATAACCCTTTTAATCAAAATCTCCATTCAACTAACACATCGTGATAGCTTATTATTGATAACATTTTACTTAACCCAAAATGAGCTGATTTTAATAATTTCGAACCACCCTAATATAATAAAACCAAAATATATGAAAAGTTTAATATCAGAAATACATTCAGGATACCAAAATCATCTTAACATGTGAGTTTTAGTAATTTCGGATAACATATGAGGTTTTGTCCGACCTTTGTATGGAGGCCCGCCACTGTGCAAAGGAGTCAATTTTGTGCCAAAAGAATTGAACCCTCCAAATTCACCGAAACCTCGCCCAATTGGAAAATTCTGGGCAATTATGAAGACGGAACTTCGCAAACATCCCAAAACTATTAAAGCAGAGCTGGAGTTGAAGAAAATTTGGGTAAAAACAACAAAAACACTGTGAAAATCGGTTGTACAAAATATGATGGGTGGAGTGAAAAAGAAGGTGCGGACATTCGGGATGGGAGACGAAATTGATCGATTTAATTTTGGTGAGTAAATATGTGTGTCCCATTTTTATCGAATACACCCTTCAGAACTACTTAACAATCATGTTAAAAAAAAAAACGACTGGCAATTTTCAACGAATATGTGATCGCGCCCTCATTAACTACGTTGAATTCGGTTTATTCTGAATGCTTCTGCGGTTTTCCCCCATCTTTGTTGAATGGTAGAAAAATAATCCTTAGACCGCAAAAACTTTTAGGCCATCAGTGGCTACCACTAATTTGAAGTTTTCTCTACTTTAACTAGCAACCTTTTCAGTGAAATTCTTCCAAGTGGAGCTAACCCGAACGATGACAAACACAACGGTTCTCAATAGTAACATTCCAAAAGTTGTCGTTCCCATGATGACGAAAGCTCTGGAGCAAGGGAAAAGGAAAACTTCTGTTCCTAAAGAAACCACATCTTTGAAACATATTCTATCCTCGTTTCATCCTCCTTACATCGCAATTAAAGTAAGTAAGCATTCGATTCAGTTTGGCATACGCTTCCGAGAAAGTGTACAACTTTTTAAACTTTTCGTACATTCGTAATTGGGGCACGTTCCTGCCATTACGTGGCAAACAGAGTGAATCAAACTTTTGATTCACCTTCCATATGCCGATGGGTTCGTGTGATTATACCTGCCCGCCACATCATTATCACACAATCTCGTGAACCCCTTACTCGATTATGCGAATTTATCAGGAAAGGAATTACCAGCATAATCGTCCACCAGTTCGTTCCATACCCGGCGTAGAGAGACGACCACGTTTATGATGCGGTTACAAGAGCTCATAATTTCATTATTTTATCATGCCTGCCTCGTGGCGCGTGGTCGTCAACCCTCCACCATAGCCGTTTACCGTACCCGGATTACATCCCCGGTGCGCAGCAGTGGTTTCCGGAATTAGGATTGGCGTAAAACTCACATCAACTGGGATCCTCTCAGTTATCACTGTTATTGCTTTACACATACAAACATTCGTACATGAATGTGTTGGGCCGTTCATTGCCATTGGCTTGATTATGATTATAACATCACAGACAACCAGACATTACTCTGTGAATACTTTTTATTGCATCGTCCATTAATTACTACCGCCATATGTTAACCACACTGTGGAGGGCAGAGTGCGCAACAGATGGCGGTAGTGTTCAAAAACCAAAATGAGAATTAGTATAATAAAACGATCGTACATTCACGGTTTGTACTGCACTTACACTTAGATATGCTCAGATTACACATTCAGAGATCTTAGATTAAATTTAGTGTAAACATCAAATATGATACTCAGATTCCGGAGAATCTGTTTGTCTGTGGTAATATGGCTTCTCCAAACACCATCGAGTAATCGCATCTTGGGAAAATTTAATGCTGTTTGGTTAGATTTGGACGATTATTTCCGTTCGGTTGTTTTCTTGAATAAACATCATCACATTCACTGTCTGCTTGGAATAAATCTTTACGGTATGTGTACATTACAAGCTTTGTAGAGAACGGATGAAAATAAACAAGGTGTATTACGGTCAATAACGTAAATTAAAAGATTAATTCTATCCTATTTTCCGGAGAATTTAGTACGAGATGAATCAAGCAGAAGCCTCAACGCTGATAGATACCCTCTTAACAGGTCGTAGTAAGATCCACCTCATCAAACACGCAAGTTTGAAAACTAATTGCAATACGAAAAAAATATATATATATATATTGAAAATAATGAAAAATTGTTTTGAGTTTGGAATAAATAGAGTTTTTTTTCCTCTGTTCGGTACATAAAACCACTTCTTCTTCTTCTTCTCCTTCGCATTTCAAACTTCTTGCATATCGCATTAGACTGATGCAAAAATCGAAATTTTCGCTCCACAGTTCCGTATCTTCAAATTGCGTCCTGCTTAGTCACCCAAAATTTGAACTACTTTAGTAAGAAACTGACTAAACCATTTCAAGTTTATATGGGAATTACTATGGGAAAACTTATGTTTTTGTTGATATCTATCTAACAATTCACCACATCACTATGCTTTCAAAAATGAAAGCAGTGATTGTAGCAAATTTTCCCAGCTACAACTTTGTTCAAAACCACTTTTCAATCAAATGTAAGGAACAAAAGTTATTAATGATTCAAGTCACTGATGTTTTATGATTATGCTCATTCAACTGTTCATCAGGCAACATTGGTGTTTCTGGTTCGAAGAATAGAGCACAAATATTATGGCTACTATGTCACACTGCAGAATACAGTGTTGCCTTCAGAACAGCTGCTTGATCATGGCATAAGATTATCAATTTCTTGAACAATTAATAACAATTTAATTTGACATTTGGCTGAAAAACGATATTGCGCAAAGTTGTAGTTTAGAAAATTTCCCGTAATAATAGTTATAGAAATTTTTGAAAAAGCAATATGGAAAGTGGGTAGAAGACAATGAACAAAAAGTTTAGTTTTCCCATAGTAATTTCCATATAAACTTTGAATAGTTTGTGCCAAGTCAGTTATCTAACCAAATGAGTTTAAATTTGGGAGGCTAATCAAGACCTGATTTGAAACCGTTTGAGCACTGTGGAGCGAAAATTTCTAATTTTGCATCAGTCTAATATCGCAACTAAGGCAACTTAGTGTTCTAGATGCACTTCCACAGTTATTAATTGAGAGCTTTCGATGCCTGTACCATTTTTGCATTGATATAATTGTGTGGCAAGTTCAATCATACTTCTATGCCCAGGGAAGTCGAGAAATTTTCCAACCCGCAAAATTCCTAGACCGGACCGGGAATTGATCCCAGCCACCTCCAGTATGGTCTTGCTTTGTAGCTGCGCCTTTACCGAATGAGCTAAGGGAGACACCACTCCGACCAGTAATTTGATCTATTGTGCATGTTGTATTTCACTATTGAGAAATGAAGAATTAATCAGTTTTGATACAGTTGTCATTCTTGCCTTCATCGTAAGAAATCGATCCGAATTGAAAGGTCCTCCTATTTATGCCATTCGTAGCGTTGGAACATCCTCCAAAGGCACGCCCCTTTGTTAGTCAAAGTTTGATTCCTTAGTAACAAAATTAAACAATGACACCAATAATGACCATGCATCAGAACCCTAGTCTTAACCACTTCAAACTAGAGAGCAACGAATAGAAGAATAGGAATCATATAGATGAAGACTAACTAACTATTTTTTTCCGTTGCATAAATAGAGTTGAAAAATTCCGAAGAACCGAGTTCGTGTGGAGCACAGCTGCCAGCTACCGGCCTGGTTGTAAGTTGTGTATAACTACAGGGTGATTCAGAATAACTGTCATCGATTTCGCAAATATGCAATTCTCAATGGGCAAAATGGGTATATGTTGTGTTATTGTTTTAAATAGTACAAATATCAGCTTGTATTGTTAGTAGGATTAGACATTTCATTCGTCTTTGATTTCAAGCAGCCATGGGCTTAAATGGAGCAGGTCATAAATCTGTATAAGCCGGCGCCGGTGGTGTAGTGATAAGCGTGACTGCTTTCGCACCCCAATGGGTCTGGGTTCAATCCCAGCTGAGGTCGGTGGGATTTTTCTGAGGCATAAAAATCTATGGCCACGTCTTACTTCGGAAGGGAAGTAAAGCCGTTGGTCCCGGCTTATGTGTATTGAATTGAGAATGGGTGCGATATCCTACGCAGGTGTGGAAGATGCCTTCCTGCACATTCGATTGTCGTCGATTGATGGCAGTGAAATTCAGAAAATTTTAAGAAACAGATCTCCAGTGAAGTTTAAGAAATCCTTTGAAAACTTTGAGATCTTCAGGAAAGTTCCAAAAATTGCGGAAAATTTGCAATAACTCAATGGTCATCAGGATTGTGCGGAAACATTTTAATTTTAAGTTCCGTAAATTTCAGGATAGTTTCAAGTATGGTGGGAACTTCAGGGAAGATCATTGTAGTCGAAGGAAGTGATCTTTAAAGAACCTTAGAAAACATCTGATATATGTCAGGAATTTCACAGAAACTTGAGAGCTCCATGGAAAAACAGTATCAAAAGCTTCAGGACAATCTTAAGAACTACAGATAAATTCCTTGAACATCGGGGAAGATCAAACAACCACAGTGCAATTTAGTTTGAAGATCTTAAGATCTGTTGAGATGTTTTGATATTTTCAGGAATGTTTTAAATATTTTAAATTGTTCCGGAAATTAAACAAAAATTGTGGGAACTTCATGAACATAACAAAAAGGGAGAAAACTTACAGGGAAGATCAAAGAACATCAAAGCATTCCCATTAACTTTAGGAAAACTGTGGGAACCTTAAAGGAATACTTTTGAAGTCTAGAGACGCCTATCGAATTGCAGGTAAGCTCAATGAACTTCACGAACTTCCCTATATCAGACGCTAGGGAATTATGAGAACGTTTATAAGGCCTGTACTCGAAAAAAATGCACCAGACAAAAGTGTTCGCCAAAAATTTATTTTAAGTCGGATTTTCTTGAAACTTTCAGGGAATGAACTAATACATATGGATTATGTTTTAATGACTATGGCATAATTACTTTATTCCTTTATTCCTTTTCCTTTCCATCGCTGAAAGCCCGCACCTTTCCCTTAAGACCCCTCATTACATTTTGTGTAATGGTGGAGCCGACCTATTTGGTCACTTTCATCCATTCTTTCTTCAACTCCAGCTCATTCTTAAACACCTTGGATGATTTTCGAACTTTGGCCTTCATTATGGACCAAAATCTTTCCACCGGACGAATCTCTGGTGAATTTGGGGGGGTTGGCGGTTTTTGGTTCAAAAACAACGTTATTGTCTCAATCCAACGTTGATCGCGCGTAACGGCATGATGCCAGGTCCGGCCAAAATAATGTCTCGCCTCCGTGGGACCGCAGGAAGGGCAACAGACGCTTCTGGAGGCACTCGGTGCGGTAAATTTCGCTGTTGATGGTACCCATTGTGATGTACGGTATGGCCTGCCAGAGCAAGTATTTTTTGGCGATGTCACATCAGATCAGATCCACATCAAACCGTGATTTGGCAACGTAGAACTCCAGCCCCGATATCTGCTTTGCGTCTGCCTTGATGTAGGTTTCGTCATCCATAACCACACACATCGGTTTCGTTAACCACTCTCGATACAGCTTCCTTGCGCGGGATTTGGCATCCGTGTTTTGTTGATCTCGCTGGATCGGTGCCTTCCGGACCTTGAATACACGAAGCCCAGCTCGTTTTATGGTTTGCTGAACGATCCAGGAGGAACACTTTGCCTTCAGAGCCGCGTCGTGAATCGAAAGGTTCGGATTACGCTTGAAATAATCCAACACCTTCCGGGCCTTCACAGGGTTAGCTGTCTTCGATTTTCTTCCACTTCCAGCCCACCGCTCGGTCGTCTGGGACTCCTTAAACGATTTTACCACCCGAGACACAGTTGTATGGGTGATTCCCAGTTGTCTTCCGATCCATTTCTTTTTGTTTTGATGACATCTCAATAACCACTGAACCGATTGTTATGAAATTTTGCACATGTAAACAATTCACTTCAAACTAGTTATACCCAGATATTCATCAATTTTTACCCACGGATAAAAAAGTTACACACGGATAAAAATGGTACATTTTTTTTCGAGTACAAGCCTTAGACCTTTTAGAAAGTTAGTTGAACAGCTCCGAGGGGTTTAGGAGAATCAAGGGATCTTATGGGCTTGCTTTATGAACATCTGGAAAATTTCGGAATCCCTAGAGGAGAACAGAGAACTTATGGAAAGTTTCGAGAGCTTCAGGAAAACTTCGAGAACTTTAGGAATTTTTCTAAACATTCTCCAAAATCTCTCTTGAGTCCTTTGTACTCAAAATGTCCACCAACCATCTTATTTCGGATTTCCCCGGAGGTCAGCCCCTTTGCAGTTTTACTCGTATCACTGTGTCAATACATGCAGTTACAGGGGATAAGCAAAATGATTGGGACAGGCAAAATTTAGTCAAAATTCAAAAACTTTTCGAAAAATAATTTATAACAGTTTTGTAATAAACCATTTGAAAATATGTTGTGGCCAGTGGCCACAGGATTTGTTCCGGATTTTTGAGGGGTACGCCAAAAATTTATTTTTTTCCAGGCAAGAAATATATCATTATTCTTTTACAACTCCGATCAAGCTATATTAAGGAGAGAGTGTATCCTAGTAGTAGTAGCAAGCGTTTTGTCGTTTTTGAATTAATCTTCCAATAATAAACTCTTATCCTTCTTACTAATAGATATTCCGACTAAAGTGCTCATACGATGAGAAAAGGTAGATGAATTGTCATGTGACTTAAGGTATCGCTTGATGGATTTTGGCCCTTAGCTATTAACTGGAGCCGGGGGTTCCCGGAACATGGCTGGAGGTGGCCAGCATAGTCCTGTGCTTTGATTGAATTGGTTTTTGAATTCTCATGTCATTCAGGCCACCATAAATTTCCGAAACCAGTTCACGATTCTAAAAATATCGATACCTTGTCCCACGCACATCTTAGAAGAAAACGCACCACCGATAAACCGACATGAAACTTAAACTTAACTCTTGATTGAGAATTCATAACGGCCGATTCAAATGTGCAGCGATCCCATCTGTCACCGAAATAGATTAGACACGAACGAACTCATAAATTTAGTACGCGTGTTCGTGGCTAGGATAAATATTTTCCGCGAACACGGCGGCAGATGTCAGTTTTGTGTTTTGATCAGAAATTTCGTTGTAATTTGTATGATCATTCATGTTGGTTTGTCGGTGGACGCACCTCTGTTTATTAATATTACGGGCGCTCCCAATAGGGGGCGCTTGAAGTTGAGGTAGATGGGGGGCGACCATAAAAAATAGTGAATAGCCAGCTCTAAATTTACCATAACAGCGCTGGGGGCAAATGAAGTCCTTGAGCGCTCATCTTTTGCATGAGCATGTATCATATAGGGGAAATGGCTCTAATGTTGCCCTATGGATTTAATATTGGGCTCATCGCTAAAAATCTGCTATTTATCAATTGTATCTAGATGAATGCGTCATTGGGACGGTACTAATGGATATTTTTGGTTGCTATTGAAAATTTAGTCGATTTCTGAATTTATGTATGGGCCCAAATTAGGGACACTTAGGCCGAAATTACATACATGTCCCGTATCAGGGCATCGTTTGATAAAAAATGCGCAATCTTAAATTTTGTCCACCCCCCCTGATGAAAATAGTATTTAATGTAATGCCGTAATTAACCCAACGCATCTTGTCATATAATTCAAAACGTATTGTTCTAATGGTCTCGTATGTCAACTAATAGGAGCCCCCGCCAGTTTAGCCCACTATAGTCCTACCGCCGGTCTTGATTGAGGTCAATTTTTGGTGAGGCGTAGGTGCCTCACTACCTACATGGGGAGAAGGCTTAGATAAAAAGTTGAGGGTTGTGTCCAAAACACGACCGCATTGTTGACGTAGAACTACGAGATTATTTTGCTGATATTTTTCATACATGTCTTTTGGAACTTTCATTAGAATGCACATGAAATTATCTTTCTAATTCCCTCAGAATTCAATACTCTCGGAATTTCTATAAAAGTTCTCATACGAACTTTCTTCACATTCTTCTCAGAATTAATTTAGAATATTCATTAGAAATTAACCTGTAATCCTCTTAACAATCGTCATGTAATTTCACACAGAATCACCGAATAATTCTACTTTGAACTTAAACATTTGACTTGACTTTGTAGTCAAAGCTCTATAAAAATACTTCCAAAAACTATATTGGAATTTGTTTCTTACATGCCTTATTATCTCTACAATTCACCCTTAAATTTTCTCTAAATTTCTTTGGAATTTTCATCAAAATTATCGAATAAGTTCTTCAAAGTAAATGTATCCGAAAAATCTAGTACCTAATTAAGAAGATTATTATTTTGCAAATAGAGGACGAAGTATTTTTTTCCCTGTTGATCATCGAAATTCACGGACTTCTCCCGGTGATTTAGAATTTCCAGCTTTTTCCCGATTTCCTGGTTCACTGGTCACCCTGTGTCCATTATATATAGGATTTATCAAGCTGGATAACATTACTAGAGCAGCGTTACCAGATTGTGTTCGGGCTTATCGGTATCAATGGTTTAAAAAATTGGTATTTATCGGTATTTACAATTTTAATTAATTTTGTTGCTGTTTTCGAAAGCGAAAATTTGATCTTTTGGAACAAAAATGGCCTTCCCAGGAAATTCAGAAGAAATTTCTGGGGAATTTTTCAATTAGCTTCTGAAACAAGCCGAACAAACTTCCAGAGAAAGGAGAAAGAAGCTTTTCTGGAGGAAGTTTGTAGAAAGTTCTACTGTGTTACCTGACTTATAACAAATATAGGTTGTATACGAGTACCCCGAATACAAAGTATAGTTCGTCTTATTTTACATTGCAAATGCTATGCAAAATTAGACGAGTCAAACGTTGTATACGGGGTACTCGCATACAACGTATATTCGTTATAAGTCAGGTAAAACAGTAGGAAAAGTCGAAAAAACTCCGAGGAACTTCCAAATAAAATATAGAGTAACTTTCGGGGAAAATTTAAAGAAATTTTCGAGGAAAATCGGAGGACACATATAGAGGAAGCCAGAAAGGTTTCGGAAATCGGAAGAAAATTCCAGGAATAGCGGTTCCCAACCGATTTCATCCATTAAAGGCTCATTTTCTCCAGTTTTTAATGGACTTTAAGAATAAGTTATGGAATGATTTTTTGAATTGTTTTATCCCATTAAAAATGTTGATTAAAATAAGATTTTTATGGAAAATTCGCAGGAAAAATTAAAAAAAAATGCTGTAAATTTTTAAATGACTTCAAAATTAAATTTTTAATTAAGACATAATATTCTAGTGAAGGATAGCAAATTTATTTAGCTTTACTTTCATAAAAAAAAAAGATTTAAAATTGGTGCACTAGTTCCAAAGATATTGACATTTTAGTAATCGTACTTTTGTCCAAAATTCAAAAAATCAAAATTTTTGTATATCTCAAAAATGGCTCTACTTTAATTTTTTTTTGACCACGGCATTGAATTCAGCGTAGGATTTTGCATTAGAAACGTTGATCAACCACTAAAGTTCACACTTTTATGTTGTTTTGTAAACTAGTGTAATGAGTCTCGTTTACTGATTAGTATGGAGATTTTTTTAGATCATAGGCTACTCATGCGTTGAATAACCTACGCTTTAAGAAAGAAAAAAACATACGGATGAGTAAAAGTCACTCAAAACTGAGTAAAAGCTATTCCCTTGCGCTTTGGTCAGATAGCGTATAGGGTGTTGTTGTGCCAATTTGGTCGTGGCACATTTCGAGTATGAGAGAGTGATTGCAGTTTGCTCAAAAGTGCCTGAGTAAAATGCAAGTACTTTCGATGATTACCCGTAGTTGTTACAGTGAAGAAATACACCCATACACGCAAACCAAAAATATATTACAATTAATGTTAGTTCCATTTCCTATCATCCTCTGTTCATGAACATCGCAGCGAATGTTAGAAGTTGACCTTGCAGGCGATTGCCTTTTTTATTTCATTTTCTGTCTGTGCTTTCACCTACACAAGCAAGCATTTGCCTTGATTTTTATGTAAACATGGTAAAACGACGCACACACTTGCCTCGAATCTCTCCAGCAGAAAAAGCATACGAAGTCGAGTGTGAGAAAAAATGAACGCTTCTTCTTTGCTTTTAGGCTATCCATATTCAGAAGCATGGAGAGAGCAGTGGAGAAAGCACAGGTCTGATAATCTCAACGTTCGTGGTTCGAGTCCTTTTTCCTATTTTTTTTTCGACATAATAAATTTACCTCACTAATACACTCTACATTTGTCGGTCTCCAATTTTCTTGCATTGGACCGCAGCTAGGTATATCGCATCCTCGGTTCATGCGGTCTCCACTTACATCCTCTGATGATGAATCCCACATAATTGTAAGCGCATCTTACATCCACCGGTTGGGTGTACTGATTCGTGTGGAGATTTTTTTTTTAAATCGTAGGATACTCATGCGTTGAATAACCTACGCTGTAAGAAAGAAAAAAACATACGAATGAGTAAAGGTCACAACTGAGTAAAAGTTATTCACTCTCTGAGTTAGTTTCGCTTTCAATGTGCAACGCAAGGAACACCCCTGTTTATCACTCGGCGGTCAAACGATAACTGCAGTCAAACTCTCTACGTTTCGCTTAATTAACCATTTGGCTTATCATTCTATGCCCTTCCTTTTTCTGTATTTAGATGATGTAGGTGAATGAATATAGGAAAAAAAAAAATCCACAATGTCCACGCTGCAGCAAACAAGTTCGAGGTCGACCCGTCCAACGTGCAACCAGCGTTGCCAGGTCATTTTCAGAAAAATCTGGACCAGGTAAAATATAAAAGCTTGAAAAATTTGGAATGCTCCAAAAACTCCTCTTTTTAACATAATGCTATTGAAATCAAACTGATGTGCCAATCTCCCGTAAAAATAGGTCAGTAGATCATCTAGAGTTTATTTAAAGTACTAGAATGGTTATAAATTACATGTTTAAATTAATTATGTAACGCAAATAACTTGTGAGCATTGCTAAAATCATCCAAAAGTTGAAAAGTGTTTACACGGTGTGCCCAGAAAATTCAAATATCCATTACGCAGCATTTCAAAAATTGGGTTAAATATGGGTAAAAAAAGCAGAAAATATGGTTAGAATTGTTTTTTAAACTGTAACTTTTTTTTTTAACGAATAAAAAGCAAAGAATGAAGGCAATTTGATGGGATGGATTTTTTGAAATAATAGTCGATGTAGTCCTTACTATTTGATGCAGTACCAGAATTTAAAGATTTTATTAGGTCTTGATAATACTAATATTACTCTGAGGTTTATTAGATGTACAGTTTAATTCTTGAACTCACACAAAGTTACCCTAAACTACGCAAAACTACTATTCGCATGCCCATTATGCCAAAGAATAATTTTATTATATTACTAAAGTGAAAGTCTCAGGATCTTGTAATGATTTTAAATTCCAGGAATTCATATTTTTCCTGGGTCCCAGATCATGAATTTTTTTTTGTTAGTCTGAATTTACTTGGAACTCTTCACAGGATATCTTTGCCTTTTTTTTAGTTCAATTCGAATCATCTTAGAATTCCATAATATTTCTTTTCTATATTCCTCTAAAATAATCTTGAAAATATATAAACTTTCCAGTATCATTCTAAGAGTTATTAGCATTACCTCTTTTAATCTCTAATAAATCAATCTCCAATTCCACAACTCCCTCAAATTGGTAATAATTCTCAAGAATTGGCTCATTTTGTGTCCATTTTTCTCTATGAAATTCTTAAAATATTCTTAACTATTTTCTTGGTACACTCTTTAGAATGACAGTCACACTCTTCTCAGACTTATCTGATAATTCCCTTTAAACTGCTTTGTAGGTTGGGTTAGAATTGTTTTGAAATCCTTCTCAGTATTATCTAAGTACACAAGTACTTTGCCAAAATAGTTTTGAAAGTCTCCCAGAAATAAACTCTGTTTCTATTAAACAGAATTCCATTGAAATTATTATCACGATTCGTATCAGCATACTCCTTAAGTTTCATCGTAAGAATTTTCTTTGATTTCTCTTCCGGATTGTATTTCCTTTATTGACAAAATCTCCATGCAATTGTCATCAGAGTTGACAAGACAATTGACACCGTCTTCAACCAGAGGTTGCACAGACTGAATATTTAACACTAGACAACGGACAACACACCACATCCGTTAGATCAGTAGGGAAATTTTCAGGTTGCCAAAATTTGCACCGGCTGGAGTGGGAATCGAACCCTCACTTCGCTTCACTCACAATACGCCTAAATGATGAGTGATGCCGCACGACCCTGAAACTCACAAAGATGGATATAATTCATTATTCATTAATTACTTAGAATTAGTTTGAAATTCTCCTTTGATTTCACAAAGAATTCGCCGCACACTTAACTGTGAACTATTTTCAGAATTATCTTAATATTCCAATAATGTCCAATGTTGATGGCCTTTAAAAATTGAAGAATCAAGTTTGGATTTTTATTTATTTTTTATTAGAGGGTAAATCAATTGCAGTATATTTAATAAAATGGTCTGTCTGTGTATCTGGAAAGACGACTAAAAATCTGGAAAATCCAGATAAATTTGGTATGCTGGCAACGCTGCGTGCAACGCTGAATGATTATGCGGCTTTGGCTTGTGTTGTTAGGGACCAACTTTCTGATGGCTGTGTTAGGGGTGAGCACCTTGCGGTCGAAGAAAATGTATGAGAAATTTGAATGTTTCCATATTTCTTAATGTTTAGCTATTTAAATAATTAACATTTATAAAAAAATCTTATAAAACTGCCGAATCGATCGCCATACCAATCATCAAAATCCATTGATTTTTGGCCAAGTTATTAGCATTTAAAGTCTGACCAATTTTCGTTGCATTTCCCAAGATTGGCACCCTTCCCGAAAGACGTAGTCCTACGTCAAAAATCGTCAGTTCGTAGTAGATATTTTTAAATTGCACTTACTGGACGATAATCGGATAGATATTTCACTGATTCTGGGAGTGAGTTCTTCAATCTCGCTCTGCACTTTTAAGATTTAGAAAGCTCTCAATTAACAACTATGGAAGTGCGTCAAGAGGGCTTTGTTAAGAGTGGGACAGAACTTTCTGAAAAGGAAACAAGGATTTTTATAAATTACAAAGTTCCTGTTATGATCCCGGTGCTTGGATGGCTGCTGGGCCTATAAGACTCTTTCCCTATGCCCGTTTGCCTCGAATGCCTATCTGAATTACAAAAAGGAAAAATGAAGAACACAGTGAATTGCAATGGTTTCGAGTACGAACCATTTTTTTTCACAGCTCAATTTGGTTCGCAAACTACTGTCCAATTTGATCTAATGTCCTGACCGCATACTAATCCAAATGGTGATTGCATACAATTTTATTGCCTTCAAAATTTTCACATACAATTGATTCCTTCTGCCTCATCATAAAAAAAAACCAAAAATTAGATTCAAATGAACCCATCCTACATAGACGATGAGAGGACGGCGACGGTAGCGGCAGGCCAATCATCACAAGCCTTTGTGTGAGAGCTGATATTTGCAGATGTCTTACTCCCATGGGCAAAATAGCACTCACACTGAACACTGACAATTGAATGAAAGAGCGGGTGGATGCATGGAGTATTGGTTTTGAAATTGCTTCAAACATGTAAGCTATCGACGAACGACGCCGGTGACGAAAACGAGCCCCTTTCAAACTCCAACTTTTCCATGTTAGCTTTTAGCCAACCCGTAGATGTGTGGGACCGTTCGTCGTTGTTGTGGTTCTTTGCATTCTTGATGAACCGTAGCTGTAGCAGCTACACAAGTGCTTCAAATAGCAGTGCGGGGGCGGAGAATGATTGCATGGTGGACAGCCAAGCCGAGGAGCCCGACGAGTACTCAAGTGAAAAGTTTAATGTGCTAGAAGCAGAATTTATTTATATGTAAATTTCTGCAATGCTGCTTTCACCCGGTGCCGGTCGCCTTTTCCGGTCTTCGTCAATGTCATCGTCGTCTCCGTCGTCGACGCCGGTGAATGGAATGATTGTAATATTTTATGCATCTTTTCCGATGTTCTGTTCTGCTTGCCAACCGGCAGCGCACCAAGTGTTGGTTGTTGGTTTGTTGGATGCTCGTGGATGGGATGAAAAATATTCGCCTCTTTTCGTTGTTGGTAATGTTCAATTTGTTTGATTTTTTGCTGAAAAGGTCCGGTGTCAAAAGGAGAGAAAGGAGGGGGTGCAGAATAGTAGGATCTTTCTTTCTGCTGGAATCGAAACATTTGGGCGAACATTGGCAACTGATGATGTGGCAAGCTCGACGAAGTCATAAGTTTGGCATATAACTGATACTTTTCGCTGACTTTAAACTTTCAGAACTATCTAAGCCTGACCATTTTTTGCATTTTGTTTACAGTGCGACAATCACAATGGTACTTCATGCTTAAAAAAGCCGAGAAAATTTTCAGCCTCGACCGAATCTGGATCCACCAAACCCACCACTTCCAACATGAACTTAGTTAAGGTGATTCCTTGAAGAATTCAAAAATGGCCGTCATGATGGCTGATAATCTCGGTAAGTGATGCGGCACCGCTTATGAAATTGAAATTTGCTGCACTGGAGCAATCGTGGAGTTCCAGTTAAATGTTTTGAAGGACCTGAAATTTGTGCTTTTGAAATTGCGAAGTGATAGTAAGATCAATCAGAAATAAGGTTTCTATAGCGATTATTGGCCTAAGCTACGTGGCCAATCGTTGATTGAAATGAATGGTTATAACATTTTCATTGAATTCTGTTCATAATACAACAACTACACCACACTACAATGGAAAAAGGAGTAATGTTGTCTAAAAACACCAAATTTTCACAACACAATGCCGTGAGAGGCAACATTATTAGTTACACAAAACGTTTTAATCAACTATTTATTGTACCCTCATCCCATCTAGTACATTAACTCAATTTCCCATTGTAGTTCATTGTTTCGAGATACAAGACCTGCAGGTGATTTATAACTCATTGTCCCGTGGCTATCCCTGCCATGTGAAAGCAATGTGACGTAAGCGCCAAAATCAAAATTGAGCAGAAGAAGCTATTTTCTGTTCAGGCATTATAAAAAAATATTTCACCGCAGTTTGATTTCAATCGAAAATGTCAGGAAAAATATAACTTTATTTCAAATCGACATCTGGAAAAAAAGCGCCGTTCATAGTACAAATTTTCCCATGATGAGAGAAAATACAAATATAAAAAAAAAATTGTCTTTATTGGCGCATCCGTCACTTTGTTGTCGCATGGCTGAATCCGTGCTGGAACAGGTCAACACTGAGAACTATACTGGAACAACCCGATGAACGCCGAACCCCCCCCCCCCCCTCGAAGGTCTACCGATACCATCAGGGGTGCCTTAAATCTTCTGGTTGCCATAATTCATAGTATCAGGAAAATTGAGCAATAAATTAGCGCCAAAGGAGGCAGAATTTGTTTACTATATTTTGTACCTGCATAACGGCGGAATCGATTTCGTCATGGTGGACGTTATGTTAAATTTACTTATTTTGTCACGTTTGCTCCTCTGTATCCTTTCGACAAGTTGTTAGGTCCGTGGCTTACCTGAAGAGAGAGAATAAAAAGAATAAAAGAGGATTTTTAATAAAGGTGTATATACTTGTTGTTTCGGTTGATGGCCGGTAAGAAAACAAGCGATAACAGGTGGATGGGTTTAATTTGGTTGCATAATTATTGTGTCCATAAAATAGCGATTTCCATCTAGATAAGCTACATTTTCTTTTTTTTTCTAACTTGTACGTTACAATTGAAACTTTACGGGGGGAGAGGTAGCTCATCGATTCTTCCGGTTCGCCTCCTAGCATCGTGCTATAAGGTACCAGGCGATAACCAGGGTAGTTGATCGATAGCTCGATGACGTCATTTCGTTAACGTCTGCAATGGGAAATTCTCATAGCAGGCGTTGACGATGGGACGTTGTCGAGTTGTTGAATAGCAACTATCGTGGTAACTCACCGATTACCTGTCGATCTGCCAAATTTAGAAAGGCGTCTGCATTGAATTGTCTCATATAATAATATTCCGTACACTATATCACAAGAAATTGCGAGTAGCTGAGTGGGATGGAGATAAGTTAAGCATTGGGTACAGGACTAAGTCTCCCCTGGGTGGTGCCAAAAGATAAGCGCAATAGAATCATCAAGTTGCCATAAGGCACGGAATGAGACTATTGCATGGCTGGGTAGTCAAAGTCTTCCATTCGTTAGTCATTTCAGGTGGATTAGAACAGGTTTAGGTTTAGGGTGGGCGTTGGCCAGATTTGGATTTTTCAGATATAATCCTGGATAGGACCCTGTCATTGAACGTCGCGTGAAAGTGGAACTTAATGATAGCCTAAGTACTTTTTCGTAGTTTTTAGTTTTCGGATTTGAAAGATCGTCGGTTACAGTGGCCTGCTTACTGAGCAGAAAAACGCGGTCCCACGTCCTTACATATCAAAGAGATTTATGGTAAAATCGCTTGTGTATCGTGTATTTTGCGAAACTCGTTGTTGTCGTTGGTTCCGGGTTTGAATGGATACACAAATTTGAGCAACGGTATTATGTGATATGAGGGGCTCGGTGGCCTTAGAGCAACCGTTTTTGCTTACTGAGCAGAACATCATGAGTCTAATCTCAGGCCCATCCACATTCAAGATTCGTCAATCGTTTTATTTGTTAATATGACTACATGGTAATAACAGCAACTCGGTTATTAAAAGGTGCTCGTCTGCCTAGTGGCAAACGTTTTTGCTTACTGAGCAGAAGACCGTGGGTTTAGTCCCAAGCTCCTTCGCGTTATATGATCGTTAGGACATCAATTCAGCTTATCGTTTACCAAAACGAACCCTGCTGCAAACCCAACCCTCTTATCCAACATCCCAGTGATTCCTCGTGAAAGTGCAGAGGTGTTCTCGGCTTCCATCAAAGCGAGTGTCATGTCAACACAATCCTTCCCATTCCTTTCTTGACCTGTGTTCGGGCGCGGCCGGCACTGGTATTGCCTAATTTAAGATCACCAGTTTTTACACATTGAGGATGATTGCTAGTCCCATGCATCGTCTATTGGTTCTCTGTGTAATTACAGCTGATCTGGCAGTAACAGAGTAGCAACCGTGGGCGGTCAATCAAGCTCAAGCAAGCTCAAGCTCAAGCTTGTACGTTACAATTGAAACTTTACGTTCCAATTGAAAGACGGGAAAAAAGCCCTACCCGAAATGGTACAGTAAAGGACTCTATTTTAAGGTGTTTTATCAACTGATTTTCAAAATTACTATTTTCTCCGAAAACCTGGAGTTGCGGTGTGATTAGATTAAAGACTGTCCTAAATCTTGCATAGCTTCACATTGCGTGAAGCTATGATGGTTGTTAAACATTTGTTTATCCAGTTTCTATATTGCTTTCAATTTGTAGTTAGTGAGGTTAGAATTATCGATAAAAGTTACGTAGTTTTTTCGAACCCACGTTCAATTTTTTTCTCCGGATATCATGTCCTAGAAGAATCAGTTTGTATTTGGCTTTCAACGTTAGCAGTTAAGCTCGTTCTTTGTGCTCTGTTTGTGCATTTCTGCGAGTTGGCGGACGAAATGTGCTTTTTTGTATGAGAATTACGTTCGAAACGAAATACAGAATAGGGGTGTGTGTTTCAGAAATGCAATCGATGTGTACCATGGCCAGCGGCTTGATATCTTGACAGATAAGCCGAGTTTCACGTACCCCCCTTAGAATTGTAAATGCCGCACCAGTAGCCTTTGTTTACACATCAGCTGGGGCATCCTTTGCTAGCGCAATTTTTTATCCCCAGTGAAAAATATGTTTTTGTTTCGTGCTATGTGGATGCATTAGAACGTCACATTGATTTCCAGCTCATCAAATGAAAAAGGCGTATCAATGAATTTCAATCATTGCATTCAAATAACAAATTTTAAAGATGATTTTTGATTTTTGATTTCTGCTACTGTTATTGAAGGTACTTGCATTTTGTTCGATGCCTATGTGTTAGCGTATCATGTGTAGTTGCAGGGCTGGTAGCGAGTCACTTTTTTCAAGCCAGGCACTAAAAAGCCTCTTTTTTAAAGGCCAAGTAACTAAAGTCACTTTTAATTGTAATCAATCACTATTTTCAATTTTTTTTAGCGAGAATTTATTTCAAGTTTAAGCATTCTTTGCTTTGTGACGTTTAATCGTCTTTCTCTACTTAGTCTTAGAACTTTAACGGATAAATTCTAGACTTATAATAAAAAAGCTAAAAACAACAGCAATTGACCCAAAAAAAATAAGACATGGCAATCAATTTTAAAGAAAAAGTTTTACAATCAAATCCATTGAATGTTGAAGCTTAACACTTACTTTATTTCCCACTTTAAGATAGTTAAATAAAACTAACTTAATTTGAGTAAGTCCAAGATCTAAAATCATTCAGTGTCTTGAAGTTTCGTATTTCATGTACAAGTTGAAGATATTGAAAATTTTCAAACTGCCAGAATTAAAGAAAAAATAAATGATTTATTTCATTTACTTAGAAGAACGATTAGAGATCTTCATTGCAGTTAACTTCACAACAATTGTTAGAACTTTCATGGTATTCATCAAAGTTCACAACAATTGTAAGAACTTTCATGATTTCGAGGAAGATCAGATCGCTTCAGAACAATCCCATTAACTTCAGCAAATTAGTAGCAACTTACAAGGAATTCCGTGGAATTATAGGGTATTCCACGAATTCTATGATTGATCTGAAAGCGTCAGGGAATTATTAATATTCATTAGGAAATTTGCCGGCTTATTAAACAAATTTAAAGAACAGGTAAGCATAGTTAAGTTCAAGGAACATTAGTGAGCGTTTATAATGGCTATAATACTTAAGGAAAACTGTGGCAACTTTAAGGCAAATCAATTAATTTCAATATAGTTGTGGGTTCTTAAAAAAATACTGATACATTCAGGACAGTATAGAGAACTTTATAGATATTCAGTAATCGTCAGAATGTTTGAAGGAGTTTTAAATTGGTGTCGATAATTTAAGGGAAGTTTCATGACATTTTGAGAACTTTATTGAATATTAATTAATTATTTCGTTCTTATTCCATGAAAATTGAGGAGCACAAAAGTTCCAGGAATTTAGAAAAACTTCTAAAACTTCACATAAGAACAGTGGTTTTCAGAAACATTTCAAGAACTTATAATGAATTATAATAAAATTCCACGAGCCTTTTAAATCGTGCATGTAATTGGATTCGATATTCTTGAAAATTTCTTGAACTATAATAGTTTTTAAGTCCAGAAGTAGCTCAAATTTAAAATTTCTAGGAAATAAGCATGTTCAAAAACCAAAAGAAATCATATTTAAAGCCTCTATTTTTTTTTCATTTATTTGTTACTGAAGATTAATCCACTGTAGATCAATCTATAAAGTTCATTCATATAAATTTATTCTTTTCCTTAAAATATCCTTATTTAGGCAGGTATTTTAAGGAAAAAAAATCCCGGTTCTCCAACTAATTGAATAAGTTTAAAACATCAATCATTTATTTGGTGTGCCATTGTCACTTTTTAGTCACTATTGTTACAACTATAAGTCACTATTTGGTCACTTTTTTCTTCAACATGTTCACTAAAACACTAGTTTTGACAGCAGTGATTGCCACCAGCCCTGAGTTGTGCAGTGGATAATGATTGAAATATACACGGAAAATCAAAAGTATCTAACTATTGAGTTCTTTTAAACTTCCTAGTGCATTGGAATAATTTTTGACTCGGATTCTCATACATTTTTTTCCCTAATGCATTAGGAAGACTAACTTAGCTTTGTTCCAAATGTTCCAAAGAGAGCCTCGAGATCAACAAACAACGGAATTCAACTTTACTCTACAGGGATCAAGGAAACGGACACACATGGCTTTTCAAGTTACTACCTAGGACACATCAACGAGCAAGCAGCGGAGTACCTAAGTAATTTAAGTTTACCTAGTTTCTAAGTGAAAATGTACCTGTAATATACCTGTAAATATATATTCGGTAAATGCGATGTTTTTCTTCAGTCGAGCATTATTACAAGACACTGAAGAAGTCTGCACATTGTAGACGAAATACGCGTATCTGTCAAGGATAAGCAAATAAGGTAGTGTTATTAAATGGAAATTAATAATCCTTCTCTCTCTCATTACAGTAAGTAATTTGTTTACATGCGAGCGAATGAAAACTACTTCAAGCCCTTCAGCTCAAAGTTAACGTTCGACTTGGGTGAATAGAAATCAATATTAGCTAATGTTAGGAGATATTTTATTGGTGTGCCGAATGGCAGAATTAGAAGTGAAGCTTCTAACCAACGAGAAAGACAACTGAAATGTGGGAAAATACTACGATCTAATAATTAATCGGACGCTTCTTAGAGTGGCAAATGATGCATCAAATGCTTTATCAGTACTGTCGGAGCACATAAAGGGTGATACGGTCAAAATTTGGTCAATATCAACTTGACGTATTTCTTTCAATTTTGCATTTAAAAAACCTGAACACCCCTCATTTTGAAGGTGTGTGTGTAGAATGTTGCTCCTATTTTGATTTTGGAATTCACTCTTCAGTTGTCAAAATGCCGTCCAAGCAAGAAGAGCAGCGTATCAAAATTTTGCTCGCGCATCGCGAAAATCCGAGCTACTCGCACGCAAAGTTGGCAAAATCGCTAAAAGTTGCCAAATCAACCGTTACAAATGTAATTAAAGTGTTTGGGGAACGTTTGTCGACAGCCAGGAAGTCTGGATCGGGGGGAAATCGAAAACCGGAAGCCGCTGAGACGACAAAGAGAGTTGCCGGTAGTTTCAAGCGAAACCCTAACCTCTCTCTCCGAGATGCCGCAAATAAGCTGGGTGTATCGTCTACAACCGTGCATCGAGCCAAAAAACGAGCCGGACTATCGACTTACAAGAAGGTAGTGACTCCAAATCGCGATGATAAACAAAATACGACGGCCAAAGCGCGATCCCGGAGGCTGTACACGACGATGCTGACGAAGTTTGACTGCGTGGTAATGGACGACGAAACCTACGTCAAAGCCGACTACAAGCAGCTTCCGGGACAGGAGTTTTATACGGCAAAAGGAAGGGGAAAGGTAGCAGATGTTTTCAAGCACATGAAACTGTCAAAGTTCGCAAAGAAATATCTGGTTTGGCAAGCCATCTGTACCTGTGGCTTGAAAAGCAGCATTTTCATAGCTTCCGGGACTGTCAACCAAGAAATTTACGTGAAAGAGTGTTTGAATAAACGTCTGCTGCCTTTCCTGAAGAAACACGGTTGTTCCGTACTGTTTTGGCCGGATTTGGCATCTTGCCATTACGGTAAAAAGGCCATGGAGTGGTACGCCACCAACAACGTGCAGGTGGTTCCCAAGGACAAAAACCCTCGCCAGAGCTCCGCCCATTTGAGAAATACTGGGCTATTGTCAAGCGGAACCTAAAGAAGACCAAAAAAACTGCTAAGGGCGAGCAGCAGTTCAAGGCAAACTGGCTTTCTGCGGCGAAGAAGGTGGACAAGGTGGCTGTACAAAATCTGATGGCAGGGGTCAAGCGTAAGGCCCGGCAATTCGGATTTGGAAAAGCGGAAGCCTAACTGAATATTTTTCCTGAATTTCATACTAATTGAACTTGAAAAAGAAATTTAATTTGATTTTTTAAATAAACGATTTCACCGATTTACACGCGTTTTCCCTTGACCAAATTTTGACCGTATCACCCTTTACTTGATCAAAATGCAGTAAATAACCATCGACATTTTTTGTTGAAGTTGTGCGTCGATTTAAATATAAAGTTTTGGATGGAACAATACGCAAAAAAAATATAACAATTCAAACTATCGATTCGCAATAAGCTTGCTAAACTCATTCTGTTTCGTTATGAACAAATTGAAACGCTGTGCAACTATCTTGTGTAAAAAAGACAATAAAAAATGTTTTAATCAATTTAATGAATACGCCCTTTCCATATGTAACAGCATAAAATACTAGTTTTGACAGAACCAGAGAACCACAAATTAGTATATATGGCGTCATGTTGTAAATCCGTTGGCCGTGGCCGCTAATAGACGCGTTTGTTTTCGGTCGCAGGACTTGTCGGTTCAGATTTCCGCGTTGGTCGCGAGTTGATTCGGCCAGTGAGGAACTAGCGCTGCGTCTTACAGACTGTACTGGCAAACTAAAGCCGCTGTGTCGCGATTGATGGAAAGTGAAAGCAGTCCTAGAGTGTGTTTCGTGGTTGATTAAGGTTTACGCTGCTGTGTGAGGAACGGAAGGCAAGAGTGCTGTTTTTAACATCGGTTGAAGAAGTAGCGGCAGCATATCTATGGGAGCTCTTCGAAATAATCATGGATACTTTTACGTCATGGATTCTTTTGCAACATATCGAGTGAGATATTTCCTTACTATTTCTCTTAACTTTCATTCCATTATTATATGAAACAATAAATGCTGGGTACGGGACGGTTCACCACCCGATTGAAGCGAAATGGATGGGGAGAGTGGAATGCCAACTCCCTGTCTTTAATATTTCGTGAAAAGAGAGCGGGCTCTTCTCTCCACTCATAGGGACATCCTCCTGTTGGTTGGCTTGATTTTTGACCGGTTGTAATCGTGTTGTTGGAAGGAGATTTTCATTTATCCCGTGAATGCACGTTGGAGATGTTGCCCACGGATTTACCCAAACCGTTTTTGGCCCTTCATACAATAGCAGGTTGAGTAAAATTAGAGGTTATACAACTTGATCAAGTAAAACAGCGAGGATAGTCCACAGTCCATCGACAGTTGTTTTACTACGGTGGTAGTTCCAGATCATCATTCCATATCATCATAACACGTCCTTGAAGAACCATGGAGGACCCATCTGGCAGGTGAAATGTGATTTTCGCATTAATTGCTTCCAACGGCAAAGTGATGGACCACGTTTTATCGAATCTGGGTTAATGACAGGCACTGAAGTCAATCTGAATATTCTAAAGCAACAGGATTAGCATTGTAAAATCAGCCGTGATAGCGAACATTTCTAGATAAAGCTGGAATTAGGTGTTTCGCCCTTGTAAAGGTGTTTCGCTTTTGTAAACAATGACTTCTCTCGATGATTGCTCGAAAGTCATGACTCTCCCTAGCAAATCGACATCACCATCGATTAGAAGAAGATTTACCCTACCCGATGAATATGTTGGGTTGTGTTGGCGTGCCTTGAATTCCTAATCAATGAGAGAAGGCATTGTTTACAAAGGCTGTTACGCCATAATTCCAGCTCTATCTAGATTTGTGGATTTTACCAGTTGTGTCCGTAACGGAAAAGTTTTCCGCCTCCATAATTTTGTAACATTGACCTGATTTACAAACAATTCCTGCCTTACAACAGCATAGTTTACTCCTTTCGAGGACGTAATTTCATTTGAATAGCTTTATGTTGCTTGGCTTGTACGATATCGTGGTGGTTTGACCTTATGGTGACTGTTTCAATCCAGTTTAAGAATGGTTCTAACCCATTTTTCTCCCTCTGATCTTTTGTGATATGTCCGTGTCCTTTGTTTAGTGCATGTCGTAGTACCTCATTACTATGGAAAAGAAATGAGGTATTCGTTTTTGATACAGTTAAGTCATGCATACTTGCTCTTCTCACAAGAAGCCTAATTCAACTGTGATATTTCGCAATATTCGAAGCGTTCTAGGATCTTTCTAAAGACGCGCCCTCTCTTCAATCAAAATGGGTCTTACATGAATCCTCATTCAATTGTGGTGTTCGGCATCATTTCAAAAATGCTGGGATTTCTTCAAATATGCATCTTCTCAGCAATCAAAATAGGTCTGCTTAGTGAGAAAAACAAGCGATGATACTGATATTTGACCATGCATCGGAACTATGGTCCTAACTTTTTCGTGGTTCATAACCATCAACAAGAAGAGCTTTGGGCCATAGTTCAATGTGGTAGAACTTACATCCCGTAACGTATCAGGAAAAGGTGATCTACATACGTTACGGGATCATGCTTGGATCGATGATTGGATTGCATGGAGTGAGATAATAAAAAAACACATTCGAGCAAATCATAACTGACAAGATCGATTCATATCTTGCTTTTTGGAATCTAAGAGGCAACTGAAGCCATCAATGATTTGAAAATTAACTCCACATGATTTGAGGTGAAAATTTTTGATTTTAAAATTAATTCCATTTAGTTTTGGAGAGAAGATATTGAGAAGCAAAGCACACATAGGGAGCAAAAAAAAAATACCGAACCCACAAATCGCATTCGGTACACGCAAAATCTAAGGTTAAAATTAACGAAGCCGACCCAATTTCCAGTTTTTTTTACTATCGTGATTTTTAGCTGTAGGCTAGCTCACCACGTAGCTCAACCTTTCAGTGGTAGTTATAGCAATCTGATTACCGTATTTGTAAGTATTACTGCGGAGTCAAATTTATGAGATGATGTACGAGTTATGGCTATACGTTCCAATCCTGGTGTGTTTCAATTATGATCTACTGGGACCTCCTTTAGCTGTGGCGGTAATGGCCCAGCTATTAAACAAGACAATGCTGAAGGCGGTAGGACAATTTCTCAACTTCCCTGGGCTGTACTTGTCACACAATATACACTGCAAATATAGCTCTCAATTAACAGCTATGGAAGTGCTTAAAAGAGCACTAAGTTGAGAGCCAGTGTAAAGTCCTACTGCACAGTGGGCCAGGAACGAAATTTAGCAAGTTATGTGCAATTCACTTTAAAAGGTGCATTTCATATTTTACCACATGTAGGGTAACTGATGATGGTTGGACCTATTTAGGCCGGTTTCACACGACGTCAACATTCATGTCGTATTTGTTGTTCAACATATAATTATAAAAAAATGCGTGATTAGGGGAAAGATCTACCTTTCTTGTTTCTAATAATAACATAAAAAGTTAAATATTATGAACAAATGATTTTATAAAAGGTTTTTATTCAGCAAAGAATTATGATGTTGGTTGGACCTATACTGATCTTGGTTGGACCTAAAAAATGATGATGGTTGGACCTATTTTTGCAAATGCTAGTTTAGCCCATATTTGTTCAAAAACTTTGTTAAGAGCTTCTTGGTATCATGAAAAAACCCTTTTTATACAGTTTTCATGAATTTGCTATTTAAAAAAATCAAGAAATTTGAGTTTAACTTCGTTTTTAAAAAAGTTCACTTTCCACGCATTAGCTATTCATCATGGCTCATTTTCTCGGAAAATCATTTGGAAAATTTTAAACGTCAAACTATAGGTATTGTGGTCCCATTGAAAGCTATCGAATATTTTTGGAATCGGTCAACTGGTTCTGGATATATGGCCGGAACAAGTTCCAGGGTATATGGAACATGGACCTAATTTTGACATGGAAGGAATAAAACCTATCATTCGATAACAAGATCAATAACAAAATTGAGTGCCTTGGACCACATTGGCCACTTCCGGGCATGTTTTGGGTGCCCCCGGGGAATTTAGGGGCTTAAAATGACAGAATTACAGAACTTAATTCCGGTTTTATAGTTCTTTTTTCTCCTAGGAGTTTTTTTTTTCGGAAATATGTTTCAGTTAGCAATTTTTAGTTTGTTAACATTTTATTTCAAATTAATTCACACATAGAAGGTGTATGAAAAGTGCTTAATGTAAATTCATATTAACAGATTCTTTCGGCGCTTTCGTGGTAGTTCGGAAATCGGTGGTTACCCTTTCAGCCAACCTGACGATGGAATTCCTCCTTTAAATTTTCGCCCAACTAGTGACGCAAGGTCTTTAGCAGCTTCCCAGATCTTTTTGGCCGTCTTGGCACAGCCAGAAGCAGCGCACATACAAACCCAATCCGCTAGCTGGTTCTCCAAATCAACACTCAACACTATTTCCCTTCCATATTTCTTGCCGTGGCTTCCCTTAATTTTTGCGTGAAGTGTCGTTTTCGGAATATTGTACATTTTCTGTGCCTGATACGCGGTAAGTGATTTATTTCTTGCTAAAAGAACAGCCTCTTGACAATTTTCGACCGTATAACTCTTTTCTTTAGCCATTTTTTCAATCAAAGAAACTGATCACTCGGCCAAAACGAAATCAAATCAGCTCCGCATGAAGGATGTAGACAAACCGAAGCGCACCTAGCGGCCGTCTTAGGAAACACATAGATCCAACCATCATCATGCGTAGGTCCAACCATGATCATATTTATCTATTCGAATTTCGTCAATTATTCAATCATTTTAGTGAAACCAATGGATAAATGGCGTACTAACGTGTTGTTTACACCTTAAAGCAGTATTTTACTGCATGAAAATAAAAATAAATGTAAAAAATATTCCATTTTTGTGTGTTTGAAAGTACGGCATGATGACGAGCAAATGCGTGGAAAGTGAACTGTTTTGAAAACACATTGAAACTCAATTGTTTTGAAGTTTTTTCTATAAAACACCCATGCAAATTGAAGAAAAAGAGTTTTTTTTTATGATAGTAAAGTGGTCTTTGAAAAAAAAAAAATTAGCTAAGATTGACTAAACTAGCGATTGAAAAAATAGGTCCAACCATCATCAGTTTTTCGATAGGTCCAACCAGAATCAATTACCCTAGTTCCAAAAAGCCAGAATGAAATGTGGTGCTTGTGAAGATCACTTTAAGATTCGATATGACGGAACATTGATACTAACTGTATAAAACGAGTGTACCCCATTAGGCATAAATACGTTAGGCATACGGACGTTAGGCATACGGACGTTAGGCATACAGACGTTAGGCATAATGGACGTTAGACATAAAGTCATTAGGCATAAAGTCATTAGGCATAATTGACGTTAGGCATAATATACGTTAGGCATAATGGACGTTGCTCATAAAATACCTTCCTGCTGTGCAACTCTAGAAACCCGTTTCGAGCATGGTAAACAATGCTTAAATTAGACTAAGCGTTGAATTAAAAATGATACAAGTTAAACAAACATAGTTTATTTAATAAGCACAGATTGGAATCCATTATTTATCACATCATAAGTGACGTGGCTACATATTTACTTAGATCCAAGATTAGTAGAGATAGCGGTTAAGTAATCTGGCAATGAAAACTCAGCATAGTTTTGAACTAAATCTTGAAATCAATCGCATCTAGAAATTAAAAAAAAAACACACATTTGTTGTAATATATTCTTACACACATATCGCAATTGTCAAAAAAGAAAAGGTTTTCCTCAAAGAACAGCTCATGAAATAAAGAATGGTTAATTCTTTGATTTTTCATTCAATAACAAAAAAACAGCTAATGTTGAATAAAATATGAAGCCAAAGAACAGTTCATGAAAGGAAGAATGGTAAATTCTGTGGTTTTTCATTCAATAACAAAAAAAAAAAAAACATACCTGCTGCTTCCAGGATTTCCTGCCATACTTTTCGATACAACGATTCTGTTTTTGTTGTCATCAGAATGAAAACTAGCGGAACCGTCTGCTGATGTGAGGGAGCGATACTTCCATGAACAGTGACGAGTTGCCGAAACAAACAAGGAACTGTGGCAAACGTACCATCTGTAACCCAATACTTTGCCTGTCCAAGACGTCGCAAGTTTTCATGAGTTCCAAAAATTAAGGCTCTTTCATTATTGTCACCGAAGTCAGCAATCAATAGACGGTCCCCATTATCATCCTTCTGGAATTCATCGGGTAGATTATGCCTAACGTCCATTATGCTTAACGCCCGTATGTCTAACGTCCGTATGCCTAACGTCGTGTACCCGTATAAAACACAAGTGAATACTTCCAAAAATTAGTTAAGATAACATATTGAAAAATGTGTTTATTGCATTGCAATACTTTAAATCGTGTTAAATTTAATTGTTCCCTCATTGCATATCCACTGAACCATTCTGAACGGCTATCCCGTTGTGGTTATATCACAGCGTTGCTAATAATGTATATATCTATATCTTTTCCGGTACAATGGAGTCAACAAAGTAAAAGTGAAAGAAGAGCTGCATAATGGAGCACATGCGATACAACAATGTAGTGATGCTCATTAAGAAAATAACCGGAGACACTGTCTATTTCCCTCACTAGTGTTACGGTTTTATAGGATCCAAAGAAAATGGACTCGAATAGTCGCAGAATACATCAGAAATAACATAGGAGACTTTCGGGAGACTAGCAGTGATGCAGAGAAGAACAACGAGTTCACTTATAGGCACGAAAATTTGACAGAAGGGTGAAGCAACAGCGAAAGCTGGTGAGATTGTTTTAAATTTAATTTTATTATTATTGGTTATATATATGATCATCAGGGTAACCAATTGAAGCGATTTGGACGGGGAGAGTGAGAATACCAGCTCCATGTTGATAAAATTTTGTGGATAAAGGGTGGGCTCGTACCTCACTCATTGGGACCTCTTCCTGTTTGGGGGCTCGTCTTTTTGACCAATTGTGTGATCATGTTGCTGGACGGAGTTACTGTCCCGTTGATGTGTATATGTGACTTTGCCTATCGATCTACCCAATCCGTTTTTGGCCCTTCATACAGTAACATGTTGAGGTCAATCAGAGGTTATTAAGCTTGATCAAGACAAACAGAGAAGAGAGCCCACTGCTATCGGACTTAGTTTTCGTGCTACAAAGAGACTTCTATCATGCATCATGCTATCATCCAAAGATAGCGCAGTAATACAAACTGTGTGATTCAAATCCAAATATCTCAAATATATCACTATGTACCTCTGAGACATTTTGAAGAATTATAGTTTATTTGATGTACATTTTGAATAATTGACGACATTTTGCGCTCACTTGTGCATTTTTTAGAAAATTCATTCAGAAAATGTGATGTATATTTTTAAGTACTCTAAAAATGATAGCATTAATCTGAAAAATATTGAATTGATCACTACCAATCGAGGAAAAATGATTAAAGTATTATTTTGAACGGATGTTCAAAATATATTACTAAAATCGTGAATTTCAGGAAAAAAATTATAAAACTTCGTATACCTCAGTTGTTTGAAGATGTACAACTTTAATGTTCTGAGCAACTTTTCATAAAATTTTACGTTCTACAACTTTTCCCAATAAAACATACCTCTAACTTGTGAAATAAAAAAAAAAGTTTGTATCACAGCGTCATCTATGCGGTCAAACCTTGAACTATTTTTTACTACAAATTGTAGTCCTAACTAATCCAAAAAACTTCACTAAATACATCAACTTAATTGGATGCAATCTCAGAGCGTTAGTATTTTTTCCTGTCAGATTTCATTCCTGGCCCACTGTGCGTAATAAATCCAAAAAAAATAAGAAGAAAGGACCTCCATAACTGGCACACTTACCCTACTACTAGATTTAATTTACTAATCTACTACATGTCTCAAAAATGTGTGGAGCCTACATGTTTACAATAAATTTCACATTTGTGAGCTTCATATGTTGTAGTCTTAAGCTAAACAGCAACTATGTTGCTCTGCATGTTGCATCTTGTTTCACGAAAACACTTTGGAACTACACGATTTAGAGATTCGTTTTGCAACCAACTCAGGATGTTGCTGAAATCATCACAATGTTACATAATAAATGACATCTTTTGCATCCATCTAGCAGCTGCTTAGCACTGTCAAGGAAACACGGAGCTATTCATATAGCAAGATCGTACCGGTAGTGGTGGGTTCAATTCCCGTCCGATCACATACGATTGAACACAATATACGAACCAATAAATAATACTAGCTGTGTTTTCAAGGAACACTGGGCACGCGTAAAGTTTCCAAACATCCGGGCTCGCGTGAAGTTTCAGCTGAAAAAAGAATCACACCATTACCTACTGGCAAATTAGAGTCTGCCGTACAAAGCTCAAATTACCCGACTAGAACTTTTCTGTACAAACGTTTGCTATTATAACACATCACCTTAATTAATGACAATGCCCTAGTTCAAATGGACGACTCAAACTTTGCCTACGCTATACATGTATATTAATTACAGAGAACCAGTTCCAGCCGGATATTCATAAAGCTCGAAAAGTTACTCGGGTGTCGTCATTAAACGCCCACATGGCTTCAACGTGTCACCGCAGTTACTGTTTCATTGTGCGCCACCGGCAGACATGTGGAAAATCGGTGATAGTAGTGGGAGGCAAAGTGGTTTTCCTCCGAATCATGTAAACGAAAATCGATAAAATCATTTATTCAATGTACCCATGGTCGTCCGATCGATGACATAAGCATAGATTGAGGGATGGTGACGAGGAGCAGATACTTTGAGTGAACACTTTTACACAGGACATATTTGGGAATGTTCTGATCAGATAAAATATGCCTTTTAATATGTCGAGAATGCAATGGTTCGTTATCCCACACGTTTCTGAAACACATTAATTTCTGGACATACCTTACTGCACATTCGTCGCTTATGTGTAGCCAGCCATTATTGAATGCCCCTTTACCACTATTTCACATCGGTCCCTCCAGTTCTCTGAAAAACCTTCAACTCCTGTCCCAGTAGATCCGATAGAGTGTTGATTATCGATTCTAGACACTGCCTGCGCTGTGTTTATCCTGTGATCAACTGGCTATATACATACGTACATGTGTGCATAGTATCGACCGAGCAAGCTACGGAGTCATTGACAAGCAACAGAAGCCAGGAAACAGGATACACGAACGTTGCCCGTGTCCACAAGAGTTCATCCATGCCGTATCAAATATGAATCTTAATTAAGTGCACTCTGATGACTACCAATTCAGTTTTCCCTTCCACCTTCCACCTCAAGCTCACCTTCCCGAGCACAGCAGCTAGTGGCGTTAACCGTTGGGGAGTATAACCTTGGCACAGATAGGGCAGAACGTCCTCTCATGGCCCTTCCCTGTGTGCCAGAACTGACCGAGATAGTTCAACTTTTCATAAACAGTTCCTGCATTTCCAGCGGGAGATTCTAGCAGGTCACTTGAGCACAAGCGGAAAAAAAATATAATTTATTACATCATATTTAATTAATGAGTATGGCACATCCTGCAGTGCTGCCTGGCCAAACGACTGCTGCAAACTTCCAAAGAGTTATCACTGGCTACTGAAGCAACGAAGAAGACACAAACACGTGCTACTATTTCGACCAATGCATCACGCCGCTCCTATGTTCTGGATGAGTTCCGTTGTCCCTTTTTCCACGCGAAGCTTTTGCCACGATGCCAAATTCCACACGACACAGGGTTAAATTTATGAGGAATTTGTAGCATCTTCTCCGACAGCACGCGCTGATATATCTTCTTTCGAGCCATGTATCATTAAAAGCAGTACGCCATCACATCTTCATTAGCCCTCCAAACGTTTAGCTGAGTTAATCTTGGATGCTCCAGGGAAGGCTTCAACACTGTCGGCACCTTTCATATAGCATATCAACTCATCCGAGTCATAAACGCTGCTACGCCCGCCAGCCAACCAAGCGAACAAGCGAACGAGCATGCAGTGAGCGCCATTTTCATGATGCATGGATTTCATAAACACAAAGTGAAACATATACTTAATATACAGCAGCAACGGCCCTCCCACAAGTACCCACTGTTTTATATTTATATCCCAACAGTTAGTGGTAGGAGGTTGGATCTGAGCAAAATCAAGAAGAGATTATTTTTTCTCCCGGAATAATGCATCTTTATGGATGTGATGATGAACAGAGAATTTGGCTGGTACATTGTAAATCACCCGCCATTTTATATCGCTGGATACATTTTCCACAACGGTGCTGGGTTAAGGCCGAATGGGCCTTAAAGCACAGCTGACTCCAGGCGGGATAGAGGCTGCTCTCGCCTCTGTGCCACTCCCGCACCACTGTCGAATATCAATTAATATGTTGATGTGCCGAATACCTGGTCGAATAGCACTATTCGGCACATCACTAGTTTAAACGGTCCAATTCGGCATTCAACACACTTGAGCTGCGAAATGAATAACCAGAAGCTGATGGATTTCGACCTTTTGTAGTTCGTTTCAACTCACTTAAACCCTGACTACCAGATGAGAGGTGAGTTTAATCAACTCAGATGAACCGTATATTTCGACTGTACAAAAAAAGAATCAAAGATTGATGCAGGTTTGGAGATTACGGCGAAATACTACCTATAGGTTGCCCAAAATCGATCCACTTTTTTACTCTCAATCAATATGAAAATTTCTTTCTTTTTCTCGAATCATTATTTTTATTGAGGGGTGTTGTGTGAATGTAAGCTACATACTTATTAAAAAAAATATGTCTCTGAACTATTAATTCAAAAATAATTCAATAGAGGAAATGGCTCTAATGTTGGCCTAAGAATCTAAGATTGGGCCCAACGCTAAAAATCTATTATTTATCATTTTTATCTAGGTGAACGCGTCACTAATGGAACAGTGCTATTTGTGCGAAAAATAGGCTAACCTCAATAATTTTTGGTGATAGACAGTATGGAAATAAAGTGCACTTTGACAAGTTTTGACTTTGGAAATGGAAATGCGAGGCTCACCTTGGCTGAGATAGCTAATTTCGTCAAGACAGTGGATGTGAATGCTGCTGAGATGGAAGTAGCATCATGGTGGTCAATTCAGACAGACCATTAGAATTCTACGGATTTTCCAGGTATTTGATGTTGAATTTAATACTTTATCATTTAAAAAAAAATCACTATTGAAAATCGCACGAATGTGCAACTGTTGGTCATTAAAATTATCATCGATTGCCTGCGAAAAGCGATTGCCCTAACACAGATATCAAAGTTGAATTCCATCCGGTATCACCAAACGGTGTTTATTCAATCAACGCGGTGTGAGTGGTGGTGTTCTCCAGTACACAACGAAAGGCTCCCCGCAAACAGCTAGCTATCAAGGCTGACCGTATGCGGTGGTATCGGGTCGTCGAAATTATCAGAAGCAGCAGCAGCAGTGCTTTCGGCGCGTGGCGTTGAACATTGTTCTCCAGCACACAACGAAAGGTGGCCTGCAAGCAGCGAGCTGCAGCCCACATGAGCATCCATAGAAGGAGAAAGAAGCCGCACCGCTATTGATCGGAATCAGTAGCTCTTCGTGAGTCGCTGTGGGCCATCTATGTCAAGCGCGTCATACTAAAGAGTGTAAACTGAGAGAACCCCGCTCAAATTCCTATTCCTACACAAAACACAAGCTCCTGCTGCAGTTAACAAGTAAGATATATTATATAAATAAGACCACTTAATCCTACGTCACCATTGCGTACAACTCTATAGGGCTGTCCGTTGTAGTTTTTAAACGTTTCAAAGAAATTCTTCGGATTCAAAAAGTGTTGCTAATCACTTTTTAAAATTTATACTTTTTGTATGGCTGTTTTTGGAATATGGAAACAAATTTACCTATCTATGAACGTACTCCATGGAAAGTGAACATCACTGCTGCAGTATATCGAATCTCAGCGAAATCCGTAAAAGTTAACTGACTTGCATAAACATATACATGCAAGTTTTCACTTACGCTGTGTTCCACTCGGTGAATTTTCACATAAATTTGACAGATGGAAAATTTTCTAATAAACCTGCTATTCCAGCAGACTTATTTATGACAGACAAGGAATCAACTTTGACAGACGCTTTCTCGAAAATCGGCCGATCATCAACAGAGGCATTTTCGGACATCTAAATTTATTTTCGAAATGTCAAATTTAAGTGAAAATTTTGCAAATGGAACACAGCCTTATCCCCGGACAGACTATGGATTATATCATGTAATATAGGCTGGCTTGCAATGAGCACTCATATATAGGATTTCCAGTGAAAACTAGATGTATGAGTGCTCATTGAAAGCTGGCCTATATTACATGATATAAGCCATAGTCTGTCCGGGGTATTAGATTCTTTTTTATTTTCCTTTGGTATGTTTTCCGTTGATCTTGTTTTCCATGCTAAGCACCAATGCTACCGACGCCAGGAAGGCAGCTCACGTACCTGGACCCTACCTATCGACCCATCAACTCATGAACCGGGGACCAACGGCTTTACTTCCCTTCCGAAGGAAGGCGTGATCAGAGATGTTATGCCTCAGAACATCCCGGCGGAGCCGACTGGGATTGAACCCAGGCCTGCTGGGGTGAGAGGTAATCACGCTTACCACTACACCACCGGCGCCGCTGACAGCCTTAGATTCTGAACCAGGGGCTAAAATTGTTGACGTTTTTTACTACACTCGCTACGTTGTCGTGCGCGACAGTCTGTTTGTATTCGTACACTCATGCTCTACCGTCGTCTCTCGCACACAACACAAACGGTAGAATAAAATTCGAGCAAAAATAAAATTATCAAATAACTATCATATGACATGTGTGATTTCGTTCTAATTCCTCAATTTGGTGTAAATTAAACCATTTCTGATCAGAAATGTTATTACTAGGACATCATTGCTTGCTGTTTTCAGAATTCACACAAGCACAACATCAGCAGCTCTTTTTAACAGAAAAACTAAAATACATTCGTGACGGTCTTCGATGACATTGTCGTATGACACAGCCTGTCATATGAAATTTTAGTTTGATACTGTACTATGATAGCTTGTTTTGCAAGTGTCGGAGGCACAGAAAATGTGTCGACTACCGTGACCGCTTACAAGACTGCTCTGAACCAAACGCCGAGTTAAATTTAACTCGTGATTAATAGTAACATTTCGAAAGTAATCTTCCATGTTCGAAAATCCCTGCACTGAGGCAAACTTAAGAATTTCATAAGGCTCGACTTATGCCACATATGAATTTCATAAGCGTGACTTTTGAATGATTTTCCGTCTAACATGAGGTAGCTCTTATACTATAACCATTTGATTTTCCTAAGCGTTGAAAGACGAGTGGTCTACACACAGGCCTTGTAGCCCCAACGTCCAGGATATGGTTCCAGTCTACTTCGTTTTACTTTTGACGTAGGACTACGTCTGTGATTTCTATATGGGGGTACACTTTGTGAATACCAAAAAAAAAAAGGAACATGTAACAAAATTATGAAAGATTTTGAGCGTTAATAACTCAGCTGCCCCTGGACCAATTTAAATAATCTTATCGCCAATTGATCAGAAATATTTCTACGCATCTGCTAGGTTGAATAATTTATAATTTTTTTTTTCAGATATTACTGTTGAAAATGTGCAACGGTTGCACCGATTGCCTGCGAAAAGCGATTTCCCTAACACAGATTTCAAAGTTGAATTCCAGCCGGTCTCACCAAACGGTGTTTATTCAATCATCGCTTGGTGAGTGGTGGTGTTCTCCACTACACAAAAAAAGGCTCCCCACAAGCAGCTAGCTATCAAGGCTGCCTTCAACCGCTGATCGGATTCAGTTCCAATCACCGTGTGTGGTGGTGTCCGGTCATCGGCAACAGCAGCAGTGCTTTCGGCGCGTGGTGTTGCACATTGTTCTCCAGTACACTACGAAAAGCTGCCTGCAAGCAGCGAGCTGAAGCCCACATGAGCATCCATAGAAAGAGAAAGAAGCCGCACCGCTATCGATTGGAATCAGTAGCTCTTCGTGAGTCACTGTGGGCCATTTATCCAAGCGCGTCACCCTCATTCCAAACTATATACCACAGACAAACAGACGTAACTCTTCATTGTGTATCTTCGTTCATGTATATAACGGTAGATTTGAATATTATCAGTTCCGCGAACTACTCGCCGCAGCGCTGGCATCGGATCACTTTGACGTTTCTATATATTCTATAGAACTTTTATGCAATATTGTTTACGAGTTAGCGAGCAAGCTTGTTTTGCGCGAGAAGCCAGAGAGATGTCGTTACTGAGGTTATATGTTTTGAGATACTATGTTTTCAAGAACAAGTTTTCCTAAGAGTTACGTCTGTTTGTCTGTGTATATACAGTTCACCAGTCTCATCTGTGTTTAACACCCTAATAGCTTAGTATTACTCAACTATCACGACAAAAACGGACCTTTTCAGGACCACCATACATTTGTAAAATAGTATTTTTTGGACATTTATCTAGGTCATCAATCGGATGTCAGTTTCCGTATTACTTCTTTCGATGATGCCTTGAAAGTCAAGGCTCACCCACGCAAATCAATATAACCATCAGGTAGCGTAAAACTTCTCCTATTCTAAAGTAATGAAATTGGGTTGTTAGCGGAATGCTAAATAAAACAGCAAAAAAGGTTATCTTCCATTTAATTCCACTTAATTAATTTTGGTATCCATGACAGATACGTATTTCGACTACAATGTGCAGTCTTCATCAGTGTCATTCCCACTAAAGAACTATTCAAAATCTAACCCCCTTAAGTACTCATCCCCTAGGTAAAAAAGTCAAGATCATAGGTATAAAAATGAAACTACAATGTGTTGAATCGGAACCTACCTAACTAATAAAAACCAAAGATTTAAGTAAGCTAAAGGAGAAAAATCTATACAACTCTCTAATAAGGGAAATCCCCAAAGGCTTGGTAGCCATCATAATAAAGTAATGAAATTGGGTTGTTAGCGGAATGCTAAATAAAACAGCAAAAAAGGTTATCTTCCATTTAATTCCACTTAATTAATTTTGGTATCCATGACAGATACGTATTTCGACTACAATGTGCAGTCTTCATCAGTGTCATTCCCACTAAAGAACTATTCAAAATCTAACCCCCTTAAGTACTCATCCCCTAGGTAAAAAAGTCAAGATCATAGGTATAAAAATGAAACTACAATGTGTTGAATCGGAACCTACCTAACTAATAAAAACCAAAGATTTAAGTAAGCTAAAGGAGAAAAATCTATACAACTCTCTAATAAGGGAAATCCCCAAAGGCTTGGTAGCCATCATAATAAAGTAATGAAATTGGGTTGTTAGCGGAATGCTAAATAAAACAGCAAAAAAGGTTATCTTCCATTTAATTCCACTTAATTAATTTTGGTATCCATGACAGATACGTATTTCGACTACAATGTGCAGTCTTCATCAGTGTCATTCCCACTAAAGAACTATTCAAAATCTAACCCCCTTAAGTACTCATCCCCTAGGTAAAAAAGTCAAGATCATAGGTATAAAAATGAAACTACAATGTGTTGAATCGGAACCTACCTAACTAATAAAAACCAAAGATTTAAGTAAGCTAAAGGAGAAAAATCTATACAACTCTCTAATAAGGGAAATCCCCAAAGGCTTGGTAGCCATCATAATAAAGTAATGAAATTGGGTTGTTAGCGGAATGCTAAATAAAACAGCAAAAAAGGTTATCTTCCATTTAATTCCACTTAATTAATTTTGGTATCCATGACAGATACGTATTTCGACTACAATGTGCAGTCTTCATCAGTGTCATTCCCACTAAAGAACTATTCAAAATCTAACCCCCTTAAGTACTCATCCCCTAGGTAAAAAAGTCAAGATCATAGGTATAAAAATGAAACTACAATGTGTTGAATCGGAACCTACCTAACTAATAAAAACCAAAGATTTAAGTAAGCTAAAGGAGAAAAATCTATACAACTCTCTAATAAGGGAAATCCCCAAAGGCTTGGTAGCCATCATAATAAAGTAATGAAATTGGGTTGTTAGCGGAATGCTAAATAAAACAGCAAAAAAGGTTATCTTCCATTTAATTCCACTTAATTAATTTTGGTATCCATGACAGATACGTATTTCGACTACAATGTGCAGTCTTCATCAGTGTCATTCCCACTAAAGAACTATTCAAAATCTAACCCCCTTAAGTACTCATCCCCTAGGTAAAAAAGTCAAGATCATAGGTATAAAAATGAAACTACAATGTGTTGAATCGGAACCTACCTAACTAATAAAAACCAAAGATTTAAGTAAGCTAAAGGAGAAAAATCTATACAACTCTCTAATAAGGGAAATCCCCAAAGGCTTGGTAGCCATCATAATAAAGTAATGAAATTGGGTTGTTAGCGGAATGCTAAATAAAACAGCAAAAAAGGTTATCTTCCATTTAATTCCACTTAATTAATTTTGGTATCCATGACAGATACGTATTTCGACTACAATGTGCAGTCTTCATCAGTGTCATTCCCACTAAAGAACTATTCAAAATCTAACCCCCTTAAGTACTCATCCCCTAGGTAAAAAAGTCAAGATCATAGGTATAAAAATGAAACTACAATGTGTTGAATCGGAACCTACCTAACTAATAAAAACCAAAGATTTAAGTAAGCTAAAGGAGAAAAATCTATACAACTCTCTAATAAGGGAAATCCCCAAAGGCTTGGTAGCCATCATAATAAAGTAATGAAATTGGGTTGTTAGCGGAATGCTAAATAAAACAGCAAAAAAGGTTATCTTCCATTTAATTCCACTTAATTAATTTTGGTATCCATGACAGATACGTATTTCGACTACAATGTGCAGTCTTCATCAGTGTCATTCCCACTAAAGAACTATTCAAAATCTAACCCCCTTAAGTACTCATCCCCTAGGTAAAAAAGTCAAGATCATAGGTATAAAAATGAAACTACAATGTGTTGAATCGGAACCTACCTAACTAATAAAAACCAAAGATTTAAGTAAGCTAAAGGAGAAAAATCTATACAACTCTCTAATAAGGGAAATCCCCAAAGGCTTGGTAGCCATCATAATAAAGTAATGAAATTGGGTTGTTAGCGGAATGCTAAATAAAACAGCAAAAAAGGTTATCTTCCATTTAATTCCACTTAATTAATTTTGGTATCCATGACAGATACGTATTTCGACTACAATGTGCAGTCTTCATCAGTGTCATTCCCACTAAAGAACTATTCAAAATCTAACCCCCTTAAGTACTCATCCCCTAGGTAAAAAAGTCAAGATCATAGGTATAAAAATGAAACTACAATGTGTTGAATCGGA